>NC_135443.1:3247328-3571828 GCF_051991255.1 Vanacampus margaritifer
ACATATTATTATCAAGAAATGTTTAAGGTTGGCTTCTACTTTAAAGCAGTGCTTTGCTACTATTTTGTGGCATCTAATAAGCAATTATAAACCTTTTTTAGAGGGGTGTCAATTACTCTCGGATTTTCTTACCAGGTAGGTTTCCTGTAGAGATTGTGTTGGCATCCAGTTTGTACGTGTCTTGCAATCGGAGGATAGCTTTGGCCGCGCCAGTCTGGTCGTCGTCCGTAGGGAAATACCGCCTCTGTATGGTCAAGTTGGAAATGAAGCCTGATTGGACACACAGGAAATGATGTAGCACACGGAAGCTAGTCAAGGCTAAGTAGCGAGATCAGCGTCATTGTTTCCGAACCATCTGTGGTGTCACTGAGGACGAGACTCTCCAGGTCCCCCCACTCGGTGTTGAGCCTCTTCATCAGCTTGAAGGCATTGACCGGATGACCCAGGAAACCCTCGGGGTCTTGTGTCGCTGTAGCTGTCAAAGACTCCAGTTTGTCCGCCCACCTGCCAAGGAACGCGAGTTAGCTTAGCACTTAAAAGTCGTTGCGACGGGGGTCGTTGACGCGCTGACTTTTTGACCCGCTCCAACTTGTTCTCCTCAGCTTGGATGTAGTCCTTGAGGGACGTGACGAGGTCTTTCTCGGTGAACAACAGATCTGTCATTTGGCCTGAGGAACACACACGACATTAACGCACGTCGTCGACATGCATGGCGTGTAACGTTAGAAAAATTTGACCTTTTACCTATGGAGGTGAAAAAGTCTTGAACTGACAGTGACGGCCGACAGCTCAGCAACAGGAAACACCAACATGGCAGCAGCTTCCTGTGGAGAGATGGATTCAAAAAGACATTAAGAAAAATAATTGGTGTCATCGATCCCCTCCAGGGCATTCTGCTGTTTACAAGCTTCTACTTGAACATACAATACATCTTTTGCAGTCTCCAAAGCATCACATCATAAGGTCATTGGTCATTGGACGTGGCAGGACGGCCGGGAGTGCTGTTTTTTTCCCCACATCTAGTGTCATAAAATGTGTCTCTAAGAATCAGATCCTCTCTTGGGCAAGTTGTGGCAGGCTCATTTTTCAAATTCCACATGGATTTTGATGCAAAATGTGTATCGTGACATCCCCAAGGCCTCTGCCTCGCTGTTCAGGCAGGTGCGTCACTCTATCATATGCGACGTGAAGAAACAAGTCTCATTGAACTGCATTATGGATAGGAACCAAGAAAAAAATGCTGTATGAGTAGAAACTACTAATGTGGGACAGCTATACCAATTTTTAACATCGGATTTCTACTTTGTTACAAAAAAGGAAAAACTCCCCAAAGATTCAGCACAAATAACGACCTCTACTAGACAGACCGATATGCTTTTGTTTTCAGGGCGATTAGTAGTCAAGGAGGCGGATAACTGATATTTGGGGAAGATATTAATTTTCACTAAAAGAGAAAATATTGGCGTCAAAATTAAAAAATATACGAATAAAATAAACTGTCTAAAGCGATTAACAGTATTGTTGAAATGTCTTTAGTTTAAGCATATGATTATTGAAAAAAATTTCAGATTTGCAAAATGCTAATTATTGTTTAAATATTAGACAATAGATATATTTGTTTTAAAATTTAGTTCAGGGCGCTTGCAGGGTCATTGTCATCAGCATGACTTAAAAAGTCCAATGAAAACGCAACTAAATAGAAAGTTTTCTACGGCAAATAAAGTTTTCCAAATTTTTAAACTATCTGAAATTTTCCCATATCTTGGTTTTAATTTTAAAAAAAAAGTGTACAAAGTTCCCAGGGTCAGCAACATCTGTTATCAAGTCAAGCGAACATTTAAATACCAGTAGTTAACATTGATTTATTAACGGCCGTTAGATTTGTTTTGTTTTTTTAAAATCCGACGCCGATATCCTTCAAATGTTGAAAATTGGCCACGCTAAATCGAATCAGCCAATTCCTAATCTCTAAACTCACAGCCCGAGTAACTGACACGTCAAGCACCAAGACTGACCAATAAGAGGCAGTGTGGTGCCACAGGTCACCTGGGCCGACAAAAAAAATGTAAAGAAGATCTAGCCTTTGCTGACTTTGATCGCAAGGGAGAGAAAATGCTGACATTTGGCATTTGAACAAATAGAGTGCAAATAAAACGCCTTGTATACTGCAGTGTCAAGTTTTGTTTTGGCCAAGTCTAAACAGGCAGCCGTTTGAGCGAAACCAAAGGCCAAGCATGTGTGACGGGTCGGCGACTGCCAAATTTCCTGTAGGTGTGAACGTGCATGGCTGACTGACTCTCTACATGTCGGGCCAGGGATTTCCTGCAGTCGACCACTTGGGCAAATGGCAACGAAGACTGACAGCATGTGACTCACTACAAAATAAGCACAACTGATGATGCGGAAATTATCTCAACCAGTCCCTCTATTCCACTGTGTGTGAACAAAGGAAAACAGCACATAATTTGGGAAAGAAATGCATAAATACAGACATTAGAACATGTTGCTAAAACAGAATACTCTCAAGCAGGTTCACACAAGCTTCTACCAGACGGACAAGATGCCAGAGAAAATATAACTTCATGTGGCTTTTCAATTTAGGTCAGAGGCAGGGCAAAAATAAAAACAGGTCTGTGTACTTTTTATACCTTGGAAACGCAGGAAGCAACTTACCACCCGTTTAACCTCTGTTACCATGAGTTCTACAACGTTTTCCACAAAGACAATAGCAGAGGTTCGAACACTGAACTCAAAACTGTGAGGCAGACATGCTTACCACTATTTCAACGTGATGCCTAATAATAAACCCAATACAAGTATTTGCCAGATATATTTTCAAATTGTGTGCAGATTTGATGGCTATTCTTCTCATGGTTGGTAATTGTTTGGAATAATGCTTAGAAATTAATTGTAATGACATAATATCTCTTGGTCATAGTAGCAAAGTTGGTTTAGGATGATGTCCCACAGAATTATATTAAGAGGTCCTAGAGAGAAACTAGCCCTCTCTGAGACGTTGCGGAGAAAAAGCTTTAAGACGCTAAGTAAGGAAACACACGTCTTGAATCTCAAGATGGTGTACACGACAGACCAAATGTATATATTAATCACTTCCACCATGTAATTGCATTTATGGTCATTGTTCCGTTGTTTGCATTTTAATTTTGTATGTGGGCTACAGAAAGAAGAAGCAAAGTTCAGATCTTGAATCTTAGATTTGGCAAGTGGAAAAGGATCATTTAATTTCTTTGTACTAGGGAAGATAAAAAGTATTCTTCACTGTAATTTGTCTTGACTTTGGAATTGATTTCATGTCGATTTGTCAGTTTTAGTCATCTCCCCTGTCCGTTTGTACTACCACAGCATTAAATGCTGAATACAATAAAACAATAAAACAATTTTTGGTGCGTCTTGATCACAAAAAAAAAAGTCTGCACATACATTTTATACATATATCACAGTGGAATCCTCCCATAAAACCAAATGTAAACACACACAAAATAAAGTTAAACGACGATAAACTTTTTATTTAGCTGTTCGTGAGTTTTGTGACTCCCAAAACTAGATTTGAAAGTAAGAAACGTGTCCTCCAACGTCTCCTTGGGCTAACTTCTCACTGAGAGTGAATGGAAGAGGACTGCCACGTCTTCGCCCCTCCCCGCCGGAGAGACTGGGAGCTTTGCCGGATAAACACGACCGATTACAAGTGCCACACTTTAACAAATAGACATTAAAACGACCCGGTGGCTTTTAATTTGACACAGGATGTTCGGTTCCCAAGCCAATTTTGCTTCGCTTGAGTGAAAACTGCAATAAGACGAGCGTTAGCTTTTAGCATCAGCTAGCATTCAAGCTCAGCGATGACACATGACACGAAGATATAAATGACTCGGCTACGTAACTTTGAATGACATAATAAGATGTTTGTACCGACAAATAAAATGCAAGTGGCTGAATCGTGTTTATACATCAGTAATAGCGCACTACGTAGTACAGGAAATTCAATGGCCGTCGCAGTCCACGTTGTCTAGGTTACCACAATATCCACCCCACACTTTATATTGTTTTCTATTTGACGAGAAACTACATTTAATCATTTAAAAAGCGACTCGTTATTTTATTTTAATTTTTTTAATCAAGTTTATCAGAGTTTCTAGCTAGCTAGCGTAGCCTAGCTTAAAAGCACGCAGGGCTGCGAAGTGAAAGTACAGTACGTAATTGGCATTGGTAAACAAACTATTATGACAGTCGTGTATAGTGTCATTAATGACTATATTTACCTGATAAAATGCATCGTAGCTATAGAAAGTGTCCCCAGTGTTCGCTAGGCTCGGCGGTGCAGTCAAGAGAGCGAAGGTAAGATGAAGAAAGTCAAGAGGCGATGCCTTATCTGACGAGATGTGCCGTTGCTCTGTTGGACATCTCCTGCCTTTTTGTGGCTGGACAAGCTAAGACCGAAAAGGACTACGTGCAGACTCTCACATGCTTCCCAACCTCTTCAGTTATGGAAGGGGGCCGTCGTTTCGAATCTTCAGGGGAGGTGTCATCATGCATGCGGCGACAGATGAGTACTACTTTGGGGTTTTTAAAATAATAGAGGAACTGTACCGTGCCACATGTTCAAAACTTGACTGGACAAAAATAAGTGTGTTTAGTGGATGCTTTTGCGTGCTTTGCAAACAAAGTAGCATTCATTTGTGGCGCACTAGTTTGCAAATACGGACTTCCTATTCCTATTTCTCCCACATTCCAGAAAAATCCCTGCAAACCAAAACGTGTCTGGTGGGAGGGAATTCCTTCAACAGGGTGGAGTTATGTGCGTGTGTGCGCAAGAGAGAGTAAACTACTGAGGGTGGCTCCAATGTGTGTTCTGGATGCAATCAATAAATATTAACAAACATCTGGCAGGAATGTCCCAAGTAAACATTACAGTAGTTTTGTTGAGTAATTCATTACAGCAACCGGCAGCACAGCTGTTACTAGCAATTTAGCACATCTGCCTCACAGCCAAGAGGTTCTGGGTTTGACTCTCAGCTCAGGCGGTTCCATGTGTGGTTTCTCTAGGTACTCAAGCTTCCTCCCAAGGCCCAAAAACTTAAATGTTATTGGTTCTTTGTCCATTGAGCCCTATGATTGTTTGATGACCTGTCCAGGATTTTCAAGGACCAAAGTGCTGGTAAGTGCTTTAGTCGTGACTAGGAGCGCTTCATTAAAAACAAATAAATAATAATAAAATAAAATAATAATTTTTAAAAAACAAAAGGGCAAACAGGGTAGTAGGATGAATCAAAAACTACATTAACAAAGCCCACCCCCCCCCCCCAAAAAAAAAAAACATACACCAACACTGGGACCATAAACAACATAAACTGGAAATGTGACATCATGCTCCAGTCGTCAGCAGATATCATCCCAAAGAGTTGCTCCTCATGAGTCCAAAACTAAAAAAAAACTAGTGCCATTGCTGCATGAAGGCCTGCGTCAGGGGCCGGGCTGCAGTGGACCTGACCCCGGCCCGGCCAGCTCAGTTCTTAGCGCCCACGTTGGTAAACCCCACTAAACAAATATGTCACAATTTTTTTTATATTGAAGTAATTATTATCCTGTTTCAATTTGCTCACAAATTACTGTGTGAAATCTAAGCCTATTTAATTGAGCACAAAGCTAACAGTCATACGAAGCCAAGCCTTTTTCTGTTGTATGTATGAAAAGAGGTGGACCATCTAATGAAAGAACATTACATTTTTTGCCTGTCACTCCCTAACGATCCCTCATGTCACGCTAGCGTGAAACGCCACCCGAGCTGGTAATGTCAGTTCTACACTAATTATAAATATTTAGTGACTGCACTACAAAGAAAATGGTTCTACCGTTCATTTAACCGCAAAAAGTTGGCTCAAATGACTAACTCACAAACAATCCTAAAATGTGGTTGTTTTGTAGACGTTGTAAATTCATCGGTTCACGTTTGACCCATTTTGTTTTATTTTCGAAACAACAGTTTTTAGAGTGTCCCCTGCCTCATCCATGACCCTAAATCAGAAGAGAAGGGATGGAGGGTTCATAGGTTGGGTAACATAATCGTACTTTCGGAAAAAAAGGGCGCTAACATTTCCACCGTGTGACAACAGTGACTCCCACGCTGCACCGGAGTGTGTTTGCTCTGCTGTTTACTTTACATGTGGCTCTCAGTGCCCATTACGGCTTAAGTAGGCATCGGGAAAACAGTAGAGGGGGATTTGAATGTCACAAACTGGTGTCAAAAACCGGCGACAAGCAAGACCAGTTGTTTTACTCTCCCACATTAATTATACATCAGTGAAGTCAGAGGGGAAAAGAAATCTATAATGCGGAGCGAGATAACCGATTTGACTTTGCCTTATCTGTGTTTAAAAATGTGTCATAAAACACACACGGGACATAATCCACGGATGGCATCGCCTTTCTCTGTTCCGTCAGTTAAAGGGTCACTTGATGAATAGCTATTCACAATTGTTTATTTAATGAGGCGGACAAACAAAGTCCATCCGGACAATTCAAGGGGACAAATGACGAGGTGAAAGCAGCAGCAGCAGCAGCAGCAGCAGCAGCAGCAGCAGGCCATGTCAGAAGGGAGGCACTTTCAGTCCAATGAATGTACATCAGAAGAGCATTTCTTCGTACATTTGTCATTTCTACGATCACAGTCTGCAAGTGAAGTGTGACTTGAAGTTGGCCTGCCAGATGGTGAGTGAACTACCTTTGCCTCAATTGATTGTTCCGTCTGTTTTTGTACTTAACTATTTCTGAATGGAATAAATAAGACGGTTAAACAATGGCTGGCTTTACATGCCAGTGGTTAACTGTGAATACAAAATGGTTAAACCTGAGAAATCTGTGTTGTGAGACTTTCTCCTTTCCCACCCCTGACTCTAGATAAAAAGGCACTGCATTTACGGTTGCTGACCTTTGCGCAGAATGCCAGCGTGCCGCTTGGCTGAAAGGTAATGCTTATAAATGTTGTTTGTATCTTCATTTTACTTTGCTTTTAATGTATTGATCACTTGGCTAAACTCTAGAAAACTCTCAAAAGTTATTATGCATAGCACACCAGAAGCAGAATTGACTGTAGATCAGCACCAATAAGCAAACATTTGAATCCTCATTTTAATGATAAAGCCTGGCAAATGTTATATATATGGTTATTTATTTAAAGACTTGTTGTGTCGGATATCCTTCAAAATCAATCATTTTAAAATACCTCAGCTTTTGGAAAGTGCTCAAAAAGAGCTTAGGCTTTGGCTTCCTGCGGATCTCTAAAAAAAAAATTACTAGAAATATTTTTGTTTTACATATGTATAATTTTTTTTTTTAGATCGAATATTATTTGAATGCATTAAAGATTTAAAAAAGAGACGAAAGGGTAGATGAAAACATTTTTAAAAATACCAAAAAATTGTGACCACAAAATGTCCAAAAATAGCATAAAATCATCATAAAATGTCTTTGAATTTGCCAAAAAAAGTCAGAAAATTAATTACATAAAAAAGGCAGAAAAGAAAAATGCTAAAAAGTAACTATAAAATATCCAAAACCAAAAGAAGAAATCCCCAAAATTGGCATTAAATGCCCACAAAATTGCCAAAAGTGTCAGAAAATTGATAACAAAAAAAAAGGCAGAAACAAATGTGAAAAAAATAGCCATAAAATGTCCAAAAAAATGAAGAGAGGTTAAAAAAAATAATAATTTCATTAATCACAATGTTTAAAGGTTTTGTGACTCCAGACATATTTTTTGTTAAGTAGTTGGCCTAAAATGGCTCTTTTGTCAGTAAAGGCTGCTAACCTCTGGTATATGTCAACGATGGGTAACAATACCAAAAAGTTCAGCATTGCATGCTGGTAACTAAAGAAAGGCCAAAAACTACACGTTGACAGTTTGTTTAAATTGTATAAAGTGTTGTATTAAGTAATCCATCACTCGTCTAGATTACAAATACAGCTGTCTAGATTATTAGTTTATTTATTTAAACTACATTCCATAGACCAGTGGACTCTTTCAAAATGTGTTTACATAGGCCTAGCAATTGTTTGCACCCTTACATAAACAGTAAAGTACACTACAGACATGGTCTCTTTGCCATTGGACCATTTATGTACCATTTCTAACCATAAAAGTGCTGATTTGTACCTAGGGGTTCGATTGCCACCCAAAGTACAAAAATTGAACCCTGACCGTGTACTGACCGTTCTCATATCTTAAGCACATATTTTCATTACGCTGCTTAATTATCAGCCCTTTTGTTAATCTACTGCTTGATTTGTTAATGTGCGATGTGTACGGACTGTGCAGGAGTTGGACATGTTGCACCTCCACGTTTCGGACCCTTTCCTCCAACCATGCCCTGAAGCCCCTCGCGCCCATCCTCTGCGCGGCGGTCGCCTTCCTGTACTGCTGGGCCGACAATCTTCGCTCGTTTGTAGCCGGCATCTTCCTGCCCCAGTACCACTACTCGTACGTGGTGGCCCTCTGCTTCGGCCAGGTTGGTGCCTGACGCCATTTTTTGCAACTTCATACTCTGCATGTTGATGAAGGTTGTTCAATGAGTGTGTATTTGCCCAAAGGCTTTGTGCGCGGGGGGGGGTGTTGGTTTACGGGCAGGCCTTGGGTGTGTGATAAACAGAATACTTCAAAGTTTTCGCATGCAGGCAAAAAGCCGACTAAAGGTTGATGCAAATGGGTGAGGTCCGTGAAGGACAATTACTGGAGCGAACCTTGAGCAGTGTAGAGGGTGAGAAGTAACTGAGTTTGGAATGTATGTAGGCAAACAAAATATGCGTCATTCAGTAAGGCCAATACCGCTTTCAAGGTTGAACTGTTTACACACGAGATTACGGATTGTGGCGTTAAAAGTAGTGCTGTCAAAGTTAAAGTGTTGGCTAATTGATTAATCACAAAATGTTATCGCATTAATCATGTATTGATTAATCGCATTGTGTTTGAGCAATAAACAGAACTACCGGTACATGTTTTAAACTCAAGCATTTAAAAAAAAAAATTAGCATTTGACATTCACAATATTTACTACTGGGGTCATTTTAAATTATGCAAGTAATTTACTTAATAGAAAAAGAGGAGGATGAGAGCGTGCGGTGGATCAAAAAATGTTGAAGACGTCATAACATTAAATGTCGAAAGAATTAACACATAACAGGTGCTCTTCAAATTTGGCGTTCCAAAAATGTTGATGAAAAGCCTTTTTAACTACGTGATTAATCAAAATTCTAAAATGTGATTAATCGGATTAAAAAATGTAATCGTTTGACAGCTCTAGTTAAAAGCGAAATATTGAAAAAAAGCATTACATCATGATGCATAACCTGTTTAACTCATTTGCTCCCCAAAATGTATAAAGATTTGTTCTATTTTAAACATTTTAAGCGTACCAAAGACGTATTTATACGTTTTTTAATGTTAGAGCATACTTTGTGGCCTCTCAACTGCAGTGAGCGGTTGAGGCCAGCAGGTGGCAGCAGAGCAAAGGAGATCAATCAGGGCCATGTTGAAAAAAATCTCATTTACCCATAGTTTTAAAACGAATTTGTGAATAATGATGAAACTTAGCTACAGTCTAATGCTAACTGCTGCAAAACGGAAACAGATACAAATAAACTTTTTTTTTCTTGATGAAAGAAGAGACTCTAATCTTTCTTTTGGTAGGTACCAAGTTTTTATAGCAATAGAACACAATATTCTGTGGGCCAGTCAAAATCCAGTTAATTTGTCCGAGAAGGATACGGAAACTTTCGAAATGCTTGCACTCTGCGATATGCCGTAAATTACATTTACATGCAAAACTAAAGTTTAACAATAACCTTGTCATTGGCATCACACTCCCGCTGAGATTTGGTGCCATCTGCCAGGTTTCCATTTATGGTTTGCCTTGGTGCTCCATTAAACACGCCATCTGTGAATATCGATTGTGCTCCTTCAATTAAGCTAAAGAAAGGAACCAAAAGTTCTTAGTGTGCGGCTGTGCAGTTCTACACAACTGCAAACTTTTAACCACAAATGCGCGCCCAAATGAGCATGACTGTATTATCTTTTTACAAGGATGAATTTCAAATTTCATTAAAGTAGATTGTGCAGGTTTACCTACCTGGTTGTTTTTCTTTTCCAGGTCCTTGTGTCCGTGTTCTTCGTTAATCTCCTCCACGTTCTGGGAGTGGCGCCACTGAGGCGGTACAGTCGTCCACTGGCAGAACGTCTTTTGGTGCCGTCCATCTGCAGCAGCGTCCACGCCACGCTGGCCATGTGGGCCGAGGCCAGCAGCTCGTATGCGGGCCTCTTCCCGCTCGCCCTGCGGCCACTGCCTCTCATCACGGTGGGTCTGAGCTTTGTGCTGAAGGTGGCAGCACCACCCTCTGGCCACACCTTTGTCCTTGTGTCCATCCTGACCGGGTCGTCTCTGGTCTTCACAGGTAATTTAATTTTCTCAACTGTACAGGAAATTGAGTAACATTTTAATGTTCAAATACATTGAAATTTAGTTTGCAGGGTCACGGGTGACTCTCTGTACTTGATGCTAGTCAATGGCAGGGCACATACAAGCAACCCTTCACGCTCACACCTGGAATGTTTTCAATTAACCTAAACTGACTGGAGTACCCATGGAAACAAAAAACAGTGAATGAGGACTGAGCAAATGAAAAGTGAAAATCCATGAATAACATTTGGGAAAAAAAATCTCTTGATTTTTATGTTGATTAAAACTGCAGTCTTTTTTTCCTAGCACGGCAAGTTTTTTTTTTCAATTTCAATTTTTTCTCCACAGCTTACTCTCCAGATAAGCAAAATTCCACTGATTAGCTGTAGTAAGACTGTAGTAAGAAGAGCTGATTATACGAATGGACTCATCTACAGTTACGTGGCAACTTGTTTGGGCAGTCACAATTGAGTTCTAAGTTTTTTTTGTTTTTTTTTATAAAGTTTTTAAAGCTTGTAACTATTCCATTTTAGTGTTTCATTTACATACATAGTATTATTTATTTATTTAATGGGGATCTGGTAGCCCAACAACTTGATAGAGAAAAACAGAGCAGTTTTGTATTCTACACCCCAAAAAATAGTTTAAAAAACCAGCAACTATTTCAACAAAAATTGTGTTCCCCGATGTTATTGACACCCATTTAAATTTTTTTTTTTTACGTAAAAGCAAAAAAACTTAAATTGGACATGATCATAAGAACATCACCATGCATCTAACATGTACACAGTCATGAACCCATGTTACATAAATAGCTGCATTTAGTAGTGAAATGATCCAACACAAAACAAACCACCTTCCATGAGGCCCCATCAATAGCGTTAGCTAGCAAACTAGCTTAAATAGCATGCCAACAGAAACTGATACAACATAATGTAAAAACAAATGACCCATTACCGAAGTACGTTTAATACCAAACAATTCATTTTGATACTTCAGTTCAGTAGTACTGTAATATTCTACAAGGTTCTTCTAGCAATCTACGTTATACAACTGCTTTTTGGTTACCTGTTTCAGCCTGGCGTGGTCTATCGGCCGTGGAGCCTCTAGAGTACATGTACGCACCTTTGGCCGTCATCCTCCTCAGCCTCTCCCTGACTTGGCTGTCCAAAGTGTCCGAGGCCGAACGTCGCCACCTCCCTGCCGACGAGCAGTCCTCCGCTTTGGACATTTACTACACTTTACTGGTGAACCAGTGCTGGCTGCTGGGCCTTCTGTGGACGCTACACCCCGACGGGCCCCTGCTAGCGCTGAGTCGGGCCAGCTGGCACAGCTTGCTCTTCCACGGATACCTGTTCGCCATCCTGTTGCTGGGGATGCTCCTCAATTTTGCAGTCGTTATGTCGGCGCTGTGCATTTCGCCGCTGGCAGCGGCGCTGTTACACTCAGTCAGGGAGCTAGTGCACCCCTTTGTACAGATATTGTGGTTTTAGACTGGCATTTTTTCAATGTTATTTAATCAGAGGTGGCAAATCCAGGTGCAGAAAGTAAAAACCCTGCCACAGTTTGGCTTTAGCCCCAGGTGCTAGCTAGCTAGCTAGCTCCCCGGGTACTTGTTTACCTGAGCTAGCTAAGGAAGGTAGCACAAGGGGCTAAAGCCAAACTGTGGCAGGGTTTTTACTTTCTGCACCCGGAATTGCCATCTATATATTTAATATTTATTACCTCGGTAAATGAGGTTGACATGGTAACACAGAGGCTGAAATCTGACTAGACAAAAAATTTTAACATCATACATGTACTATATTCAGTGCAGCCAAGAGAAATGTCACAAAATGAAGAGAAAAGAATGTTGAGAATAAATTAATAAAACTTTATGGAACAACTATATTGTTTGCCATATATGTAGGTCATGGTGAATGAAAATGTTTATTTTAGAACATTTCTTGTTTCCTACAGAAAACCAAGGTACTTTCATTGCAAATATATTTATTGAGTTTCTGCATACCAAATGTATGTTATCTACAGTGACTTCCACACATTCTTACATTAAAAAGTTAATCTCAGACCCGTGTATTTATTCACCGTACTTTGCTGTATTTCACATAATGTTATATAATCAATGCGGATACATCTAAAGATTTCGAGTCCTTCTTTCACTTTGAGTAACGTCATTTTCCTCACTCACCAGGGACTCGTTGCCCGCTATGAGCGGTCCGAGTTCGGGGGTAGGTGTATCCCCAGAGTGTGCAGCAGGTTGGAAGCGGGTCCGGCCAGTCCTTCCTGGCAGCTGAGAGACTCCATGAGGTTGGTGACCAGGTTGAGGTCGATGTCGAGAGGCTGAATCTCCTCCGCATCCTCAGTCTCTGCGGCTGGGCTCGGGAGGCCGTCTGTGGCAGGCGCTTGGACGGATGAAGACGTCTGTGGAGATGACGAGAGGTTTCCAACGGCGTCGGTTTGTGCAGCTTCCTATCTATTTTTTTCTGGTATTTTCATTTAAACACTCATATGACTGTATAAATTAGCATCAGTAGAACTGGACCTCTGACTCAAGCTACAAAGACAATGTAGCTTTTCACTCATTATTTCCCATCCATTTTCTATACTGCTAGAACTTTAGGGGTCTGTTCTTACCGTCTGATTAAAGCTCTGCCCGATATGCGTGTTCATCAACTCCTGGTCCATCTGGTTCATGTATTCTTTAAGAGTGTCCAAAGCCTCCATCCCATTCTTCTCCGTAGGAGCAAAGGGCTCCTCTTCTATGTCTTCATCCTCTTCATCCTCCTCCCCAACACCTTCCAACTCATCTTCATCAAGATCATCTGAATCGAGCGCTTCTACATCACCACAGTCTAAATAAAAAAATAAGACGGATTCAAGTGAATTGAACAGGCAATTTCAAACAAAAATAAACATACCTAATATTCGTTCCAGTTCTTTTACGAGGCTTGGTACGTCATAGTCAAAGGGATTATTGGATGGACAGTTCCTGTAAAGAAAGAAACAAGTAAAAGACAAGAAGAGAATATTTAATTCATTATCTCAGTGGTTCTAAAACCTTTTACTCGCAAGTACCACCATCATGATCAACATAAAAATAGTGGACCTATAAATGTTCAAAAACAAAGCAGAAGCTTTGAACATGTTAAATAACTGTTTAAAAACCCCATTCTTTTGCATGCCACTAGAGGGAGCCTATGTATCACAACGCTTCAGAATCACTGCATTAGCTGATGTGTCAGAAGCAGGTCTCACCATGGCAACTCAGCCCCCCAAAATGATGATTGAGTACTGAGGAATTTTCTCATCCTCTGGCTGAGCCCCACCAGACTGTAACCGGCCTCCTCCCCTTCCTCGCTGTCTTCCGTCTCTGTCTTCCTGGCATCTGCCAGCCCTGAACTCCTGGCGTCTTCCTCATGCCCGACAGGCTCAGGACATTTGGCGGTTGTGGGGTCCGGTCTGGTCCCGGACCTTTCCTCAAGCATTCGCTCCAAATCTTGCGCAGTGACGTTCAACCAGTTGTCACCTACAGATGACACATTGTTAAAATCTGATCTTAAGTAGGAACCACTTCTCATGTTTCATTCTTGATCTTTGGGATATTTTGACAAGGATACGTTGCAAACATGTTTTTCAGACGCCTGGGAACTGTTACATTCTGGGGGGGAAAAAACATTGTGTGCCTTTGAGATGTTCCATCATTAAGTGAGTTTGGTGTTGCACTCACTGTCCTCTTGGGGGAGCTGTGCCTCTTGTTTCCTCAACTCCTCCATGTTAATGGGACCACAGGAGCTCAGCAGTTGAAGGACCTCCTCCCCTGGAGACGTTTCACTGCAAGACATGTCAATTCAAGATCAAATTTCTAGCTTTTCTCACACCTTTGGTAAATGACACAAGAAATACTTATTGTCACCGATCTTTCCGTGAGTGATGCATGAAAAAAAATCACTGCCACATACTGCAGTACATTGACATTTAATCTTTAAGAACTATTTTATTCATATTGTTGTAAAATCCCGAAAATTTCACCACAATACATGCACTTGACTTTTCTGGCATGTGGAGACCCCCCAAAAGATGATTCCTTTGTTGAAAGAATAATAAAAACAGCAATTCCAAGAGGGACAAATTGAGTTCCTTAAAAGTAAAGGAAGCTGGCATTGAAAATGAATATATTTTAAAAACACATTTACGCATACGAGCTAAAAGTTCTCACCTGGATTTTGAGGCGACCGACTGTTTAAAAAAGTTTTCCGCCGATGTCATCAGCTGTCTGCAACGTGCCGAACCCTCAATTTCTTCCTGCGTTTGAACACGGAAGCATACAAATTTTCATGGGGGACACAAGCATTAAATGTATCAATTCAAAATGCCAGACTAACCCGGAAGTAACCATTTTTCTTCAGACATTGCAGGAACCCTTTCCACCGAGGGTTACAACTGACTGAGTCGTCGTCCTCTGAAGACGCCAGCCTGCACGTGGAGCACAGGATCTCGAAGCCATGAGCCTGGGATACACAGACGGTAAGACACACACACACAGTGGTTAACGTGATATCAATGAGCCATACAATATCCACATACTACAGAGGTGGCAAATCCAGGTCCAGAAAGTAAAAACCCTGCCACAATTTGGCTTTAGCCCCTGATGCTAGCTAGCTCCCTCGCAGGTAAACGAGCACCAATGAAGCTAGCTAGCTAGCACCTGGGTCTAAATGCCACCGTTTGGCTTTAGCCGCTGATGCTAGCTAACTAGCTAGCTAGCTCCCTCGCAGGTAAACGAGCACCAATGAAGCTAGCTAGCTAGCACCTGGGGTTAAAGCCAGACTGTGACAGGGTTTCAACTTTTTGGATTTCTCACCTCTGACATACTGTAATGAACAATATTGCCTCACCAGTTTCATGCCAAGCTCGTGCGCTTTG
The DNA here is from genome assembly GCF_051991255.1 of Vanacampus margaritifer. Taxonomy (NCBI): domain Eukaryota; kingdom Metazoa; phylum Chordata; class Actinopteri; order Syngnathiformes; family Syngnathidae; genus Vanacampus; species Vanacampus margaritifer. The sequence continues at coordinate 3,262,718 of NC_135443.1, forward strand.
TACCGGGGATCCGAGCGTGCAGGCATGGTGAAGCCGCTCCTCCTGTCTGGGACAAACTGTTGCTGCTGCAGCTGAGCGTACAAGCACCGGGTGAACGTCACCTGGAAGAACACGCGGCAACTCAACGTTAACGACTGGCAGAGACCACTGTGAAATCACGTACGCTCTTTGCGTACCGAGGTTAAGACCCGTGTGTCAGGTGGGAAGTTCTTGAAATTTCGGCACGCCTGGAGGTCGACGGGATCCCGCAGGTAAAAAGCGGAGACGGCTGGGGCCACCAGGTCGGGCCGCTGCGCCAAAACCATGGCCACGCCCGCCGGTACGAAGCAGTGTGCGCGGTGCTGGTTGGCTCCAATCTTCTCTGGATACCTAAACATGGATAAATAGTAAGTCTATATCGGCTAAAGACGGGTAAACACACTCCTTTTCCAATCAAAGTCATTATAGGCCTGATGAACCAAAGTTTCATTTTAACATACCCCACACCACAGGATAATCGATGATTATACGAGTATACCCCAGCTAATCCTTCTGTGAGAGTGCTCTGATGCCTTTATTCATTATCTAAATGATCTCCTAACAACACAGCCAGCTGTGTCTCATTTTGGTGTCTCCTCTGTGAAGGACACAATCTGCTGCTGTTGTATATGTGCACAATGCATATTATAATTTAAGCAGCCAAATCAAGAGCAGCTAAAGTGATCCGACCTGCAGGAATTGCTCCTAAACAAATATAGACACAGTTTTGGCCAGTGCAGATAAATGTTTGTGTCCTCTTGAGTCTCACCCATCCAGCCGCCTATCCAGGGCCCAAGTAATTTTGGGGCTTGCCCTGCATGCTTCTGGTTGTGAGGAGAGTAGCGCTACTGCTTGTTGAATACTTGGTACCACATCCTTAGGGAACCCTGTTGGATTGGAACGTGAAGGACAGGGCAGGAGATGCAATGCGCCGTGGTAGAGGAACACCTGACAAGAAAAAACAAAAACAATGAGTGGAACATGAAAATAATAATTTGGCTTCAAAAAGGTAGTGGTGGAAAGTATCAAATACTTCTTCAACTGTGCCCAAGTAGATTTTGATTCTGATGTGCCCTTTGTGTTCGCACTTCATCACAATCACTCACCCTGTTCTCACTTGTGTCTGGATCCAACCATTTAGGGAGATGATCTGCTACTTCGATTAGAAGAAATTCACCATCATTGTCCTCAACTCTGCACAAAGAAAAATAATAAGCACCTGACTACAAACAGTACAAGAAGAGGCTAAGAAGTAAAAAAAAAAAAAAATGCTAGACAATGTGTTTCCCAACCTTGCAACAAGCCCTGGAAAAGCCTCTGTAATTTTCTTCAGAAGGTAAACAATAAACCACTCATCCTCCACGTTGTCGCCAAACTGGGTACTGCCGCCTATATAAGCCGGAGCACCCTCTAAACATAACAGTAAAGTATATCAAGCCAAGCAGTGTAAACTACAAGCCATGGATGGATAGCATTCCTACCTTTCTCAGGATAAAACTTGATGTTAAATGGCTGATTTTGCCAGATGTACTGCATGGACAGAGGCGCTATTTTTCCAAGGATCTCCTCCACAAGACGCGAAAGGTGTTCTTTGGTGTGTTGTACCGTAGAACCGACCGGTTGCGTCAGAAACAGTTTGTACTGGACTGTGTCCGCCTGAACCACAGTTCTCTGGAGAAAATCCATTTCTGCACTATCCCTGTAGGGAAAAGGCTATTTAGAGTAATTCACAGGTACGTTGTACAAAATTCCACATACATAAAGTGAATTACCAACCGTACCTTAACTTATTTGTAAGACGTTATTGAATGTACATATTCTAATTAAGACTACTTTTATTTACGCCACAATCACGCCACTTGGCTCGTTCCTGCGTTATGCGTCCGTGCCCTAAATCTCCTCGACTCGCTAAATTAGGATGGGAAAGTTCCTACATTCTGACCAGCATGAACTGAATTGCGTATTATCGTACTTTAATTCTTTACATTTCTATTTCAAATGAGTTCGTGGTGTTTCTATTTTTAAAGTCTTGTAATATTGTCGTTTTATCCTCCAAATCAAGTAACGGAAATATCTAACGATGGTAGACGGACATATTTTAGTGACACACCGTTGTTGATACAATGAATTCTGGGAGTTGTAGTCAACCGCATCCCATGCTGGGTTAAACCGGGCAGCGTAACCATGACAGCCGTGTTGTTGGCGGTGCTAACGTTAGTAGCTTTGGCGTTCACATAACGACGGATAGCGTAACATTAACCCGTTTAACGTGTAAAACGGCGAGATAGATTACTGTCAAACATACTTTTAAACGCAGCGATGACGGGCAAATAGTTTGTTTAGAAATAGCGACACTGCTTGTGTCGTGTTAGCAAAGCTGCAAAGTGTAGCTGCTACCTAACGTTCGTTGTCTTCCGCGTTCGGAAGCCAGGTTAGCGTTTGTGGAAATGTATGGTTTATTACTCCGCCGACGCGGCTCGCTGCGGGTTCAGGATGCGGGGACGAGGAGGCGAGGAGAGGGCTTGAATCCTTAGACACGGAGGGAAGGAGAATGATTTCACGTTACAACAGGAGACCTGTATCGCACAAGCTAGAGATGTAAGTAAGAAACATGACCAACGCAATGATAATATTGGTTGTAAGCAATAAGAGACATCGCCACTACGAACTATAAAATAAAATATATTGGTAAAGAAATCTAAATTAAGCATGAATATGGACAACAAAAGGCATGTTAAAATTATGGATGCTAACCTTGTATTATATAATTAGATTGGATGAGATCCTGGATTTACGACGAATCGAGGTCGAGTGAACTACAGGTTGCAAAGTGTCCTCACGTGGTACCACCGAACATAATGTTATTCATATTATTATCTTATACCTAAGGGCTAAAAGTTCATTTATTGTTTGTGTTTTTACACGTCTTTAAGTGCATAATAGTGAGGCTATGGCACAGTGAAGAATGTGTCGGAAGTATTTTTCATAAAGATGTATACTGTAATTATGACATTGTGATGACACTCTCTATGTGCCCTGTGATTGGATGACAGCCAGTAGAGTGTACCACGCTTGTCTTGCCTAAAGTCAGCAGGAATGGCCTCCACTATAGAAAATTGATATATATTCATGATACATAGTATTTAATGGATGTGTTTTTTTTGTGCAGCCGTGGCTTGTCTCGCAGCAGCCTCGACCACCATCCTCTCCCCGAAGAGACTGACCGCCAAACTCCTCAGTTCCCCCTCGATGACGTGGAGGAGGCCGTCTCCATCCTTAACAGGCGAGGCAGCCTCACTCTCTCTGCAGGGAATCAAACAAGTCAAGAGAGAGTTCTTGAAATGCGAAACGAGATCCACTTCTTAGATTAATTGATATCGTGTTGCCTCCTTCAGTTGTGCATCTTAAAGAATAACTAATGAAGACAGCTTGATAGAATATTCTATGACTTTGACATTTACCCTTTATTTTCCACTTGGAAACCATGTCTCTGATTATGTGATCAACTCCAAAACCCAGAATAGCCTAACTGTAAAATAATCCTCTTTTTTTTATATATATATATATTCATAGTTCCGAGACATCCGGTGCTTCCAGCCCCTCCGACTGTTCCACCGTCATCTCCGTGGACTCAAGCCGGTCCTGGTCGGGCATCCACAGCTCCACAGGCACCGGCGTATCCACAGAGAGGAGTTCTGTCTTTTCCTGGGGCTACGATGTAAGACCCCTCTTCCTCAGTATGTGATGTCATGAATTTTGTGACAGGCGAAAATCCTCAACTTTCATTCAAAGGCTAAAGCTGAGCTTCTTTGTTTGTTTCCTGCTTCTTTTAATACTCTGCGCCCGCTGGGTATTGTTTGTAGGGACAGTTGGTCCTGTAATTTTTTCTTTAAAGGGCTCAATATTTTATTTATTTTGTCTTCCTGCGGCTGTATGTCTTTGTTTGTGCCCATGTGGCATTGTCTGCATTCAAATTAGTTCAAACGGAAGGAGATAAGTAATATTGCTGAAAATTGCACAATGAAAACCATGCATTCATGGAGTTATTTTTTCCAAATTTGCTTATTTTATTTTATTATTTGCTTACTACAGAAGAATAATTTGGGTCATATATAAATAAATGTCATGATGTTATCAATTTGAGTATTTTTTTTTTGTGTACAAAATATTACTATCCGTAATTTTTTGTATATTTTTTTGTATATTTTTTTTATTTCATCAATATGTTTGTTCTTCCTTTCCCCGGATGATGATTTTTGTTATTATTATTATTGTGATTTTCCCTTCAATAACTACACAATTAGAAAACATACTGCACTGTGTAAACTGTCGACTGAAGATTAAAAGTTCCTCCACACTAACAAACAACAAACGAAAGCTCTTCTAGGTGGAGGTAATAACCGCCTTCTCCCATCGCTTGTCCCTGCAGGAGTTTGACAAGGCGGCTTCCCGCCAAGTGCAGCAAATGTTTGATGAGATCGACAAAGAGCTGTACGAGGGTAACGGCAGCGGAAGAGGGATACTCCCGGGGCTGCAGGAGGAGTGTCAGCAGTGGGCCACGCGCTTCCCTCATCTTCGGTTTGTCTCCCACCTAGAAAATTAAATAGCACTTACAGTCATTTCTGGACTATAAGGCGCACCTGACTATAAGCCACGCTAGCTAAATTTGGGGAATACTCGAGTTTGTTACACATATAAGCCGCACCGACTGTAAGCCGCAGGTGTTTTAATGTTCCCGCTACTTTTTTCCCCCATTATTAGGACGCAAATTGCCTCGCTCTTGTTCTGTCTCTCCTAGTGTATTTAGGCTCACTTGTTGTTGTTTTTGCTCTGCCTGATGCTCTTGCGCTTCCTTTATAGTGCGCCCCATTGTGATCTGATGGATAAGCCGCACCTTTGTATTAGCTGCAGGGTCGAGACTAGGAATTACTGTAATTTGTTAAAAGACGAGTTTGGCTGTTTTATTTTCTCTCGTGTTTGTGTAACGCAGGATCCTGGGCACTCAGTTGGTGTGTCCCAGTGATGAGGGCTTCCAGTGGTACGCTGCCTCGGGGACGATCGGCGGCAGCTCCAGTAGTAGCCCGTCAACATCCCAGGAGGCCTTCGGCAGGTCAAGTGAGAGTGATGACAACAATACAGAGTGAGTGTTCACTCTTATCTAGATCTTATTTAACTAAGGAAGTGTTCTGTATTTCTTGATCTGAACTCATTTGCTCCTAAAACGTTTGCGTATTTTTATGTTTTTTTTTTATGCTAGAGCATACAGAAGGCTTTTTTTATGCAGCCTCTGAACTGAAGAGAGCTTGATGAATGGCAGTTTTTACAAAAACGGCCAGCAGGTGGCAGCAGAGTATAAGAGATCAACCAGGGCCATGTTGAAAAAAAAGCTCATTTACCCACAGTTCTATACAGATTTGTGAATAATGATGAAACTTAGCTATAGTCTAATGCTAATTGCTGCAAAACAGAAACCAATAGAAATATACTTTTTTTCCTGATGAAAAAAATAGACTCTAATCTTTCTTTTGGTAGGTTGCAAGTTTTTATAGCAATAGAACATGATATTCTGCGGGCCTTGCAAAATCAGTCAAAATCCAGTATAACAGCTGGGAGCGAAGGAGATTGCTTCATTGAAAATGGCTGGGACTCACTGAGTTAAGAATATTTTGACAAATGCACATCAAAAACATGTTATTAATGCACTTGCTAGCTGTATAAAAATGTGGAAAAAATGTCTTCATTTTTGTGGGTTCTAAGGTTGAACGTGCTGGGTCGGAGCGCGGCGCTGCTCAAGTCCAACTCAGCAGAACTAAACGGGCCATTAATGGCCTCAGAGGACCCCAGGCCCAGAGTAATCGAGGTGGAGGGCCACATGGAGGAGTACCTGGCCTTCGACCGCATCAGCCTGGATGACGAAAAGGAGGCATGCCCGAGGCATCGCTGCATGCCTCCCATTTCGCCCTACAGGTGTCGGCGTCAGGCAGTGCTCGACCATTTATTCGACGACGTGTGGCAGCAGCTGGTGGGCTGCATGAGCGAGCTGGTCCACCGCCAGTGGGAACATCGCACCTCCAGTATGCCCGCCTCCTCTCTGTGTTTGACTTTATTCCAACCAATAGAGATGATTGGTGGAACTTGTGTGATTGGCAGGTGGTGAAAAGCCTTCTGGGAACTTGAGTCCAGTGCCGCAGAATTCCTTCACGTGGTTTTCCGCACTTCCAAGCATGTTGCCTAAACTTGGCCAGAGCCATGCGCTGGCTCCGCCTCCACTCGCCCCTGGCTTGCCCTTCCAGGTAAACGCAGCCTGCATTTAAATAGCAATGTGAAAGCTGATAGGCAAGCGAATCATCAAACATGTTTAAATATGTGTGTGTGAATGCTGGTACTTTATATTTATTTTGTATCTCCATCACTTAGGTGTTCAAACTGAATCGGGGGGAAAAAATAACGTAAAATCCACACACACCCATGTACAGTTAATATGCCCCCCAAAATCACCCTTAAAAAGCATTTTTTACTCTACTTGCAGGGATGTGATTTTTCCGCTAATTCGCGGAATTCCGCTTTTTTTATCCCCCCCCCCCAAAAAAAAGCGATTTTTTTTTTTTTTTTTTTTTTTTTTTTTTTTGTAGTTCATTGTGTATGCACATGACTCCGACAGATAACATATTCTGCTATAACAAAGACATTTGTGGTATGCTCTAATATGAGTTACTTTTCATTTGGTCATGATATAATTATTTGTTCATGCTTCCCCCCCCCACTGGGCACTGCCCTGGACCTAGCTGGGTGCCAGCGGCCCCCAGACCCCCGGCTAAATTTTCAGATAATTTCACTTTGGTCAAATCACATCCCTGTACTTGTGTCCAAAAATGTTTACATCATAAGCCTTGAGTTGACATCTCCGCAACTAGCGTCCCGTTAAATTGTACATGTAGACAAACCACCATTTTGCACTCACATTCACACCCATGGGCAATTTAATGACCCTAAAAGAAGAATATTTTGGGGGAGGAAACAAAAGCACCAAACAAGCTTGGAACGAAATTACATCTGCGTCATTTTTTTTTCCAGTCCTGTTTGCTCCCAAATTCATGAACTTGAATCACTGTTTCCTCTCCTCCGACCTTGTCATCTACATCTGCTTCCTTCCTTCTTTCGTTTTCCCGTTACCTTCTTCACGACTACCCGCTGTCTCTCTCCGGCCACTCGCTTAAAGAAGTCAAGGGGCTCAAAGTACAAGTCTCACCGGAAGCCCCAAAAGCAGAAAAGGCCGCCCAGTGTATGTAAACTCGATGGCGGCGTGCTGCCATTCCGGCTCCTCGTTTTTTTTTTTAGTTCTAGATGGAATGTGCTTGTATGTGCCCATTAACCCTAAAGCAGTTCATGAATTAACTGTAGCTTACTGCCTTCTTGTGTGTCCTGAGAATGCTCTTTTTTTTTCAAAGTCTTGTGAATGTTGTTTTTGTTGGTGGCGGCAGCTGCACGATAATTAACTGAGAAGATGCTGGATGGATTGTTGACATTTAAACGACTAACCATCGGGGGGGGCGCCATAAAGTAGAGTTCCATAGTAGTCATCCGTGATCTTTATAGTTTGTTCTGGCCTCTCTCAGCAGGCCGCAAGGGTCTCGATCGGAGCCACCCAGCAGAACCTCAACGACCTCATCATGATCCACAGCATCCCGCTGCAACAGAGGAACCTGGCCGCGCTCGACAGAACTCAGTGAGAATGACAGTGATCTACATTGGGACCGAAACCCTACCATGAATATCGGAAAACTGCCCCCACAAAATGGTTGTTCTGAGGGCCATTATAAAAAGTCATTCATTGGATTTTGCTCAATTTAAGACCTTAAATAGCATTAAGAAGCATTAAAATTTTAAATACACTTGTTGTTCATGCTTTATTTAGGAGTCACTATAACACATTATTTAAAAATGTATTTGTGGGGACTGGTAACAAGTTGTGATTTCCGATGAACAAAGTGGCCACAAGGTGCTTCATGTTCCAAAAACCAATTGCTCTGAATTTGAAAAGAAAAATGTAGTGTTCCTGTCACAAACAAACCCAACATGTTTCACACTCTTTTAACCATAACTGTTAACTGTCACATTTGTATTTGGTAACCATATTCGTAAATTTTATTTTAACCAGCAAGAGTATGAAAAACTTGGAAAAGAATATTTTATTGTACATTTAGAACAGATATAAAGTGTGATTAATCGCAAGTTAACTCCGATTATTTACGGTAAAAAATTGTAATCAACTGACAGTCCTAATACGTAAGTATTTGTGCTTAAGTATTTACATATATGTATATTGAGTACGACGTGGGCATTAAATACGTTTTAAGTCGCGTTAAAAAGCATCTTACAACGTTATCCTTCAAAATAAAAGGCTTCCAGTTATTTGATTTTGAAACAGAGGACGCGTTCCCCCTAACAAAAACATGAATTTGCGACTTGCCTTCTCGAACCTTCTCATTTGGCTTCTCCTCTTTTCTTTCATCCAATGCGCAGGGAGCCTGAGGAGCGCGGTACCCTCAGACCGGCTTCCGGTACGGCCCCCGCCGGCAAAACCCGCCCTCGCCCTCGGGTCCTGGAACAGAGTTCGTCCTCGCTGACCCGCCCGCCGCAGTCAGCCCGCCGCAGAAACCTGGCCCCGCGCACGCTCCAGCCACTCGTCCCCAGCTTGAGTCAGTTCAGCACGGCCGGCGGGTCCATGGATGACGTCATCCGGGGCACACGGCTGTGAGTCGGCTCACTCGCATTCATAGATCAGTGTGGTACCTTGCAGAATTCTAATCACTCGTACATCACGCTGCTTGCCAACGGATCCTGAAGGAAACATTGAATAATGCTAGAAAAAGTACCATTTCTGCAGAAATTGCGCGGGAATGCTAATAAAAGCTGAATGCATGTGGAATGCTTATATAGTAAATGTAAAGATAAGTTATGTGAAAATGACTAATTGTAGTTGGATGATAAATACATTTTTAAAAAGAAAAAAAACTGCATTAATGCTAAGGAGCTTCAAGTGGGAATTGATCCTCGCGTTTTCCTGGTTAACTGTCCGTCCTATTGAAAATGAATGGGGAAAAGTTGATATTTAACGTTAAATTGTGTGAATACTGTAAGTAATGTGGAATCAGACGATGAATGCCCAGGATGGTGCGAATTTTTGAAGCAAGTTGAAATTTGATTGGTGTAAATCGGAAGTATTATGTGGGTGGTGTTACACGGCGAAAAAGTGTGGAGGATAAAAATCACAATAACGTCGGAATCATTCCCACAATAAGGATTGTTTGCTGTATTTACATAATTTTTTTGTATATCCCTCCAAAGACCCACGGCCAGCGACCGGCTGACGTCTCCGTTGTTTGCACTGAGCAGGAACACGCTCCTGCCGCCGATCGGTGCCGGAGACACAGAGTCGTCGCTTTTGGGACAGCAGTCCAAACCTGCTCAGGTAGCAAAACGTCACGCTTGACTTTTCAGACTATCAACTCCTAAAGACTTTTGTTCCCTTCCTTCCCACCAGCGCCACAAAGGCCCATCCAGCCGGGCCCACAGTGCCCTAAACGACGAGGTCGCTAGTTCAATTCCCAGGGATCGCCTTTACCCGTTGGACGTCTTCTCCCGGCCGAACACCACACACACATACAGGGTAAGTTATGTTTTTTTGCGGACACGTTCATTCCCACATGCGGTGCGGTTTGAGCTCTGATCTCGCCCCTCAGTCCGACACTCCTTACCGGCGCTCCTTCACTGTGCTGGACAACATCGGACAGGGGAGGCCTGGCAGAGCCTCGGTAGCCACAGGTGGGACACACTGAAGATGAAAAAATATCAAGTCAGACCGACTGGAAGGTCAAAAAATCCTAATTTAGATCAGTGTCAAATTGTACACTATGGGGGTTTTTCAGGGTCGATACCAATTATTATTAATCAAGGACACCGATAACCGATATTTGGAGATGATATTCATTTTTACGAAAAGGGAAAATATTGGTATCAAAATTTAAAAAAAAAATACAAACTACAGCTCTCAAATTTTGAATATTTTTTAAGCAATATGTTTATTGAACAACTTTTAGGGTTCGTAAAATGTTGGAGTTAAAAAAATAAAATCTTAGTCAACAGACTCTTTTAAGATCTAACAAAAAGTTCCAGGATTTCCCAGGGGCAGTAACATCTTTTCAAAAGTTAAATAAAAACTTAAACAAGTAAATACCTCTCTATTGTTTTCCACAATAAATAAAGTATTCCAAAATTTCAAAATACTGTATCTGAAGTATTATATTTTTCTTATCTTAGTTTTAAGTTCCCAGGGTCAGCAGCATCTCTGAAGATTTAAACAATTAGTTCCCTGAAGTTAACACTTTAAAAAAAAAAAAAAAACTCATTCACTCCCAGCCATTTTCACTGAAGCAATCCCGGTCGCTCCCGGCTGTTTTACTGGATTTTGAATGATTTTGTAAGGCCCACAGAATATTGTGTTCTATTGCTATAAAAACACGGAACCTACCAAAAGAAAGATTAGAGTCTCTTCTTTCATCAGAAAAAAAAAGTATATTTCTATTTGTTTCCGTTTTGCAGCAATTAGCATTAAAATATAGCTACGTTTCATCATTATTCACAAATCTGTATAGAACTGTGGGTAAATTAGCTTTTTTTTCAACATGGCCCTGGTTGATCTTTTATACAACCTTAAACGAACCCTAATGAAAAATCGTCCGCTACCTTTGTAAACGTTCGCCCCTCCGTGGGAGACGGGCTTTAGACAAGATGGAGGGAATTATGAGCAGTCCCAAATAGCAGTCAATGTTAGCCCAAAACCTCTAGCCTTCTACTCGAAAGAAAATAATGTCAGGAAACGGCTAACAGCTAAACTTTGTGTAGCGTTAATTAGAGGCACTTTCATTCCGAAAACAGCCACATGTCAGTTCCGAGAGGGTGCGCAAACTTGTGCAAGCGCGTTGCAGGAGCCAACATCCAGGAGATTTGTAACGTTCTCTCGTTGCTTCGCCAAGACTCCCTCGGGATCGGCGTGACCGGCGTCAGCCTTGGGATCGGCAGCTCGTCTTTCCTGGACTCGTTTTCGCACCACCCCCTGGGACGCTGGCCAATCAGGGACGAGGACGAGGGGACGGACTTTCAAGCTTTGCACCCAGGTAAGTAGACTGAAAGGGGGGGGGGGGGAATCACTGTTAACTCATTCATTGCCATTGACGGTTATAGACCGTTGTAAACTATTTCTATTAGTTTAACATTTTTTTCTACTTTTGTTAAGAAGAGTATAAAAACCTAGATTTTTTTATTGTACATTTAGAAAATATATAAAATTCGTGTTTAATCGTGAGTCATGCAATTAATTACGATTAAAAATTTCAATCGCCTCATGCTTCTAATTTTTAAAAAATCGTTTCTATTTTTTTTTAAATCACGTCAAGCGATTACATTTTTTAAAATTGTAATCACATGACTTCAATAGTTAACTCACGATTAATCCTAAATTTTATATCTGTTCTAAATGTACAATACTTTTTTTCCAGGTTTTCATACTCTTGTTAACAAAAGTGGAAAAAATGTCAAAGTAATAGAAATAGTTCAAATGAATTTTTGACGTCAAGAGCCGTCAATGGCAGTGAATGAGTTTGAAGGTACCTGGAGTGTTTTGTTGGCCTCTTTTAAACTTTTCTGGCAGTTGAATTCTATGACATTTACAACAATACTGTAACAAGTAAATGTCAATCAATTTAAATTCTATCCAAAACAAAAAATACGTTTCAACCCTAATATAACAAATAACTGCAGTGTTTCCTGTCTTGTAGCGCCACTGGTGCCCGTGTCCGGCCCACCTCGGCCTCGGGGCGGCATCTCATCCAGACCCAGCAGACCGGGACTGTAGCTGGTGGCTTCCAAACGTCTCCATGCACTTTAGCCATTCTTCGTTATACACAGCACAGTAAAGCGCCCACACGTTTTTTTTTCTCTTTTACTGAAATGTTTCATACTATTATTACGCAGCTTCGTTAAAAGTCTATTTTTGTATTTCAAACCAGCTTTTGCGGCTGCCAAAAGAAGAACACTCTGAGCTGGTGATCGTGTGCTTATTTTAATGTAACATCTGCTCTCATCGAAGTAGACAAGAACACAAGTCAGCGAGACCGAATTGTCAATTTTTCGGGCTGCATTTTCTAAAAACACTCCAAAAAAAGTCACCAAATGTTGACATCTTAATTTTTAAGATATGGAACCCCACACGACAGGGAAAACTATCAGCACAGTACAGTAGCACACCACACACGTCACATCCACTCACAAACCAGATGTCTATTCTGTTGTAGTACCAAGACTGACCTGTGAGAGGCAAAATGGTGCCATATGGCATCCAGACTACCAAATAAAGCAAAAAAAAAAAAAAGAAGAGTTGTGACAAATTCGGCCTAATGTTTGTACCCCACTGACCTGAATATATGGCTTGATAGCCCATACATGCTTGTCTCAAATGTTCTCCAGTTTCCATACTGTAAACGTATAGGATCGTATGCCAAGAAATATTTCTTGGGAGGAGCAATATGGCGGCCTCAAAAGTCTTGGCCCATCGGCTATCCGGTCATATATTCAGGTCAGCTTTAAGTGTAGAAAACAACTCAACCAATGCAAGTGATGTACAAGAATATTAACTTTATTGTCCTCTGATGACATTCACAACATAAAATGCACTTTTATTAAGGAACATTAACATAATCAAGCGATGAAGATAATATGGCGTAACTCAAGTCCAACAATCACTCAACCTGGAACTGGTGGAGAAACGAAAACATCCATAACTTATTGAGTCCAAATGTTCCTCACTTCTTTGCCCTCTTTGAGGATTTTCCACCTTTCTTGGAGTACTTGGCCTCCAAGTCGGATAGAAAGCTATTGAAGTTCTGCTCCCTGGATGCGTGTCTTTGCTGCAGAATAACAACAAAAGAAGGTTCATTCATGTAAAAATCAAGCAACGGAAACATTAGGGGTGGGAATCTTTGAATGTCTCACGATTCGATTCCAATTTTTGGGCCCACGATTCGATTCAGAATCGATTTTTGATTAAGAACGAGTTTTTATTCAAAATGATTTTTGCTTCAATCTATAGATGTGCAAGGAATTGTAATGATCTACTCCAGTCTGACTCGCTAACGCTAATTAGCGCGCTACTCGCGGCACTTATCACTCAAAAGAACGGCTCCACACTGCAAAAAAAACTTGATTGTGACTTTTTCCTTTTCCTCTCTAATGTGGCTACAACTTAACAGTGTATTAGACCGCGTGGAACCACACTGCCCCTCATGAAGAGCGCTCCAAATAAAGGCACACACAGACAAAAGGCAAAACACAGTATAAAATAAATTATATAAAATCGATTTTGGGACATTTCAAATCGATTCTGAATCGTACTAAATGAGAATCGCGATTCTTATGAGAATCAATTTTTTGGCACACCCCCAGTAAACATGTACAAATTTGTTTCCTACCTTAATCATCGTCATGAGGCTGTCGTCCTCCTGGCCGAGCCCCATTTCCTTCTGCATCTCTTCTGCTTCTTTACGCTCTCTGTCCGCCTGGAGTGGAAATCACAATTAGGATATTGGATGTGAATTCCTGTGTGTGAGTGTGTTGGCGTCACTCTGACCCTCTTCCTGCGAGCCCTCTTCTTCTTGCCGCTCTCCTGCGCGAAGGCGGGGAATTCTTCCACCTCCCCGTTCTTGATAGCGGCCCAGATGATGTCCGCCAGCCTGGGCTCGTCCTCCTGGGAGCCGCACAGTACACAGGTCAGAATGACGTCCATGTCTCCCTGGTGCTTCACGTATAACTGCAGTAAGTCCTTCCTCTCCTCGTCGGAGCTTCTGTATTGCTTCTCAAAATCGATGATGTCCTGCTTGGTGATCTAGAGGACGGACAGACCAGATTGATACCGTGTAGAAAAGACCATCTGTCAACAGCCTGACATCTTGGGTCCACCGTGATGAATTTCAACCCGTACCCTGGGGAAGAGCAGCCTCCAGTAGTCCTCCCAGCAGCGATCCTGACTCAAAGAATCCGACTCCTCATCCACAACACCCTGCTCGTCGTATACGGCTCGCTGTTCCTTGTCGCTCAGCACTGCATACAACTTGCCCAACACCTGCGGAAGATCACGTTTTCGAATAGGAGGTGAGAATCAAGTTTTAAGGATGTCTTTAATCCATTAGTTCCAGTTATCGATTTGGTCCTATTGTAATGCTGTGCACACTAATGGGTACTGCTCACTTTTGATGGACGCTCACAACATTATAATGGGAGTGCTCTACCACAAAATTAATTGTAAAAATAAAATAGAAAGCAAGGAGGGGAAATGTTAAGAGCGAGATGCGAACCTGCGGTTTATGGTAATCGCTCTAACATTATTCCACAAGCTAATGCACATTTACGGCGCAGTATTTGTACTGCGTTCTCTCGCGATTCACGGCAAAATAACGTTAGGTGGAGAGTTGCTAGTCACAGCAAAATATCCACTTTGAGTTTGTTTGCTGTGTACCTTGAGATTTCTCTGTCGTACAAAACAAACACTGCCGTCTCAGCGTTCCGTTTAACCGCTGGATCAAATATCAAATTAGAGGAGATCGCCATTAACAGCAATCTTTCTTGTCACTACACGTAGCTGCCTGTGGCTAACGGCTGCTAGCAGTTACCTGGAACTTCTCAGTGGCCTGCGGGTCATCGGGGGCCCTGTCCGGGTGAACCTTTAGCGACACTTTGTAGTAGCTCCTGCGGATCTCCGCCTCGGTCGCCTCTTTGGTGATGCCCAGCACCTCGTACAGGTTCGCCGTTTTGAACAGCTCTTGGCACTGGTCGAGCAAACCCATCGTGCCGTTGCTTCGCTTTGCCTTTTCCCGACGTTAATTTTTTAATTTGTTTTATTATTAACCAGGCCAGTCGGTACCGATTTGCTTTTGTTGCCGCTTGATAGTTTTGGCGCGTTGGCTTGTCGCACACGTCCGGATATGCACGAACGAGCTGACGTCATATTCAAACGTAGTGTTCTATTGGTTACAGGGACGTCTGACGTCACACAAACGCGACAGACCTTGTTGTGACAGGATTCTTGTTAGGATAGAGAGACAGAAAACGTCCTGATAAATCCAAATTATTCAAGGTTCGTATTCATGTAACATTTGATATGTATCTTTTATTACTCCTCGGCAACTTATACTAATGATATTACTGTAATAGATAGATGGATAGATAGAAGTTATTACTTTTCTCCAGTCAAATTAGATCATGGACAGAATACTGATGATATTACAACAATCTTAACACTTACCTGCCATCTTCTATGCTCACAGCTGCTCGGGGACAATATTTGGGGTATTGATATTAATTGTATTCAGTCCACGCGTGGGTTTCAACAAAAAGTGAATGAAATCTAATTTTAATAGACCAATTTTACGTTTGTAAACAAACCAGGGTCCTTCCGAGTGGTAGAAATTGATTGACTGCTTCTGTGCTACAAAGGCAAAAACATGGATGTGCTGCTAGATCTATACCAAAAAGTCTAGAAAGTAAAAACCCTACCAGCTTGGCTTTAGCCACAGCTGCTTCTACTTAATTGATCTTGTTTACCTGCCTGTTGAGTAGAAGCACGTGTGGATAAAGGCAAACAGGCCGTTTTTACTTTCTGACCTGGAGTTGACACCTCCGCTCACATGTATGTATAAAATGTTGATCGAGTCGAATTTGAGTAATTTATACAAACAAAATGTCAGCGCTAGTATGGATTTTTTTTTTCAATTCAATCAATTTCACTGTCAAAGGGAACTTATGATGCTGATAATGTCTATTGTAAATTTATAGCAAGAATATAGAGATACCCCGGTATTTATTGGTGCGTTTGAAGCAGCACAACAATACATCAACGACAATGAGGCTATAGTCACAAGTAGTTTTTTTTCTTCTTCTCCGTTGCTTCATGCGAAAAGCACAACACAAAGATACACACTTTTGACTTTGAACTAAGCATCTGTAGATTGCACTCCTTGCTGCTCTGATACAATAAGCAGCACCGGAAATATACACTACAAACCCCCCCAACCCCCCACCCCAGTCCCCCCCGCTGCTCCCCTTCCCACCCACTTGTCTCAGATGTCATCCAATTATTGCCCCATCTGTTTCTGTTGCATATTTGGCACACGGTCTCAGTTGTTTTTTGCTTGTGTGTTCTGACAACACAAACCTCATCTGTCCTTTGTACTCGCGCACAAAACGAGCACTTGGACCGCGGCCACGTCATTATCACGATGGACGATGAGAAGCGACGTGAGCATTCTGTTGTAAATATTAAATAGGAATGATAAGAATGTTTGCTGGTGTGCGGATTCTTCTCGTGTCCTCAGAGGAAGACAAGCGGCCAGGCCAACAATTGCCCCGTCTTTCTTTCCCACAACAGTCAAATGGCTTCATTCTCATGGTCAGGCTTGACAGTTTATGCTACAATCCTCCTGCAGGGGGCAGCATCTCAGCACTCCTTCCTGGTCTTGACTTTCTTGCTGGCGTACTTGACAGGGATCCCCCAGCGTCTCATTAAATAGACATCAAACACATAAGTGGTCCCTGGCTCCAGGTTCCCAATTACAGCCGTAGTGACGGCCCGCCTCGGGTTCAGCTCCTGGAAATACTTGCAGAGAACCCTCTCGGTATCCGAGCGGGATTCCGGTCCCATGCAGGATGCGTTGAGGGCGTCCTCGTCACGTCGGCCCCCCAGCTTTCGTTGGTACACGCAGTAGAGGCTCCTCTCCTCAGTGCCCATCCAGGCTAGGGTGACACTGTCGCACCCACGTAAGCGGTTGAAGGATTTGACTTGCAAGGTAGACGGAAGGGATGGGACGCCCTTTCGGTGGTAGGCAGACGAGGTCTGCAATTTGACCGAAGCCTTCAGACCCCCGGGTAAGGCAGCAGTGGAGCTCTCGCTCATGGCGGTTCCTTCCCTCTCCAAGTGGATGAGATAAACCGGGCTTCCCTGGAGCCAAATCTGCACCAAGTCTTTGCCCACGGCTTGGGTGGTCAGAACACGGCCTTTGCTCGAGACGGTGATCTTGAATTTGCTGCCCCCTCCGCAACTCTGCACGGTGAGTAGACCGCTCTGCTGCGAGCCGCGAGGACGGAAGCTGAAGAACTGCTCGGATCTTTGGCCCCTGCCAAGGAAGGTGACCCACCTCAGCTCGCCTTCCCTCAATGTGGTGACGGACGGCCGGGCTTCCCCGTGGGTCCGGGCGACGGTCCCCTCATAGGCAGCGCTGGTCCCGTGTACTCTGTCCCTTGCAAAGACGTCAAAGTAGTACTGCGTGTCGGGTAGCAGCTCGGAGACTGTGCAGACACTCTCTGTCCCCTCACAGACACACTGGAGATCCCTGTTAGAAGATGGACTCTTTTCCTCCAAGTCCACATCCCACTGTTCCCACCACCACTCCTTCAGGATAGGCCATGCCGTCACCCTCTTCTTCTTCTCCATCTTCTCTCGGTTTTTATCCCTCTCCTCCCTGGCGCTCTCTTGGGCCGCGCAAAGGCTGGGCAAGTTGCGCTTGGAGTTAACCAGGACGCAGTAGTCGTATTTGTCCTGAGCAGGACCAACCAGCGAAGTGCTGGGAGTCCAGCTGAGGGTGACGCTCGTCATCCCCACGCCCAACGTGTGCACTTGGGGGTCAGCCGGAATCACTGGGAAAACGCCCGAGGGGCCCGGGCCTTCGTGGAGGTACACTGTGGCTCTGCTGCTTTGCTGCTTCGAGCGCAGTCTAAGGATGTAGATGGATGCTTGGGGAAATGCCGGACCACTGTAGGTGTCTATTATACTGCCGGAAAAAATGTGTATTTTCTCCTCGGTCCCGGGACCCCTCCACCACATCTCGGGCATGCTCTTTTTGGAGCTCCCTGTGGGGGAAAAGGATGATCTTCAACATACAGTAGTACATCAATTAAATGTAGTGGATGAGGACATATTTGGGAAAACTGTTGTTTTAATGGTTTGTATACAAATAGTTGGGTTTCTACTGGAGTTCCTCCCACATTATGAGTGAAGAAACTGTTTCAATGAGTGCCATATAAAGAGCTAAAATGATGGCTGGTGGACATGTCAGTAAAAAAAGTACTTCATAAGTTCATCCATAAACTAGCACTGAACTAGTCACTGAAAGCGTTGGAAAATACCACTGCAGTGTATTGACACATTTACTGAAACTTTGTGTTTAATAAAACTATAAAATACTAAAATCATTCTAGCTGTTTATGTCCTACATTTGCAGACAGATGCATATTACATTTTTCAAAAAAGAAAAAACGAGCAAATAATTAAACAAACAACAAACCAATTTTTTTTTAAGTGTGCAAACCTCAGTTGAATGATGTCACCGATCAACGAAAAAACAGGCGAGGAAGAAATTTCTCTCCAAATGTTACAGAATCAACGTGAATAATTCACACTGGCAACTCGGGACCCGCCAACTGAGAGTCTGAATGATTCATGCGTCATTTTATGATGTCATTTTTGTTACTTTACCATGTGGAGAAGCGTGTTTGGCTGACTTGTGAATTTGCTGAAGAAGCCTGGATTGTGAACTCTTACAACAGAAACCGCCAACAATGATGAGTCGATTCAGTGTGCTCTCAGTTTCTCATATTAAGATGTATATTTACATCTGAGGTCAGGAACAACTGAGTTTTCGCTCCCATTCTCTCACTCCAGTAGTGAAATGTCACTTACGGCACTTTAAGATGCCATAGAGTTGGACAGGACAATATTATAGAAGCAAAAACACAGCACATAACTCTCTACTTAGCACTCATGCTAAGTTCAACATAACACAAGATGTGTCCTGGTCGGCCCACCAGTATTATTAAAACCAAAACACGGGAGACAACTCTGAACAAAAGCCTTAGCAATAATGCTAACGCAACACAAGCTGTGTCCTTAGCCAGTGTTGCCAACTCCCCAGTAAAGAAAGTAGCGTTTGGCTGTCTTAAAAGTCGCTAGAAGTCGCTAAATGACGTCATTGCTAATTTGCATAATTGCTCATTTGCGTGTAATTGTAATGGACTCTGTAGGAGAGAGCAATAACATCGTGGGAGAGGCAAAAAGTGAGTAAAAGACACACTAAAGAACACCAAAAAAGTAGCTAAATTTGTCGCTAGTTGCACACAAAAAAAAGTCTCCAAGAGGCTTGGGAAAGTCACCAGATTGAGCGAGAAAGTCGCCAAGTTGGCAACACGGCCCTTAGCGCCAGTGCTAACGCTAAAACTAAATTGAGTTTTCAGGTTCAAACTCAGACTGAGGCCTTCC
The DNA here is from genome assembly GCF_051991255.1 of Vanacampus margaritifer. Taxonomy (NCBI): domain Eukaryota; kingdom Metazoa; phylum Chordata; class Actinopteri; order Syngnathiformes; family Syngnathidae; genus Vanacampus; species Vanacampus margaritifer. The sequence goes on from NC_135443.1 coordinate 3,282,096, forward strand.
TGTTAGGAGATGCTAACCCTGCATTTGTGGGGGCGGGTTCCCTGGTACCTCGGCTTCCAAAAAACATGTCAGGTTCATTGGAGATTGAGTTCAATTCAACTCATGTGTGAACGGTTGTTTGTCTATATGTGCCCTTTGATTGGCTAACGAGTACCCTGCCTCTTTCCGGCTCACCCGCGACCCTAATGAGGCTAAAAGGTATAGAAAGTGGATGGATGGATGTTGTTTTTAAGTTTGGAGGTCCACTCACACTCCTGACTCTTGAGATGTTTGTCCGTCAGGGTGCGAGCAGCCAGGCTCCACTCGATGGCGGTGTCACAAGGGCTGACGGTCACCGACATTGCCGCCGCCTTCCTCAGAGTGAAGTACATCCTGTGGACCAATTTTGGCTTGAGAAACTGAACGTAGCCATAAACAGACAACGTCATCATGCTTGTTGTTGTACCTGCGAGTGCGACCTTTAGGGAGCGTCACGGCGGTGATCTTCCCTTCCGATAACCACGCGGTGGGCCAGACGGTTACCTCGTTCTCAGGCGCTGAGGCCGAATGGGCCGAGGACCATGGCGTGCTCCAGTACAGAACCAGAAATGCGCTGAGACAGCGGGTCAGTGACGCTAGTGCCATCTTTCCCGTTTCGTCACTTTGCTCAGCCACCTCGTCTGATTGCCCCTCGGTTCTGGAAACACACAAAAGAAATCTGGCACATCACATCAGCGCTTGGTCTGTTATTGTGAGGTGTTATTGATGATGTCATCATCTAGTGACTAGAAGGACAAAAAGTCTTTGGACCCACTCAGTAACCAAAATCAATGGTGATCATTCAGACTGTGAAGTCTGTTGTCTGGACTCAAATCTCCTCCAATGTGACTTTTTCGTCTAAACAGCGAGGGACGGAGTCTTGCTGGTATGTGGATGACGTAAATATCTATAACCTGCAGGACCCTGGCCCTCGAGAACCGATTTGGCCCACCTCTGCACTAGATGGACACAGCTGATATATGATCGGCTCATCAGCAAGCTCTCCTCATAAGCCGGATAACGATCCTGTGGATCAAAATCAGCTGGTGTTGGAAGACCTCCAAAAACCTGCAGGGCTCCGGCCCTCGAGGACCGAGTTTGCCCACCTCTGCACTAGATGGACAAAAAGTCTTTGGACCCACCTCTTAATCACTTAATCAGTCGACCAACATCAATGGCGATCATTCAGAACGAGAAGTCTGTTTTCTGGACTCATAGGAAATGAATGGGCCCATTCATTTTCAATGGCCGGGCTACCAGGGGTGCAGTACCACCTGCCACCATTAGGGCGCTGTAGATAGGGGACCGAGTCCCCTAATTCGAGAGGTTTGCACCCAAACCTCAAAATGTATGGGGTACAATTTCAGGAGTGACCTTTTTCATCTAAACACTGGAGGACGTAAACATCTATAACCTGCAGGACTCCGGCCCTCTGTGTTTAGATGAAAAAGTCACGTTGGGGAGACTTGAGTCGAGGCAACAGACTGCACGGTCTGAAAGCTCTTGATTGATGTAGGTTGGGTTGGTCGACTGAGTGATTAAGAGGTGCGTCCAAAGACTTTTTCTCCATCTGGTGCAGAGGTGGGCATACTCGGTCCTCGAAGGGCCAGGGTCCTGCTCTTGTGTCGGAGGACGTAAACATGCATAACCTGCAGGACTCCGGCTCTCGAGGACCAGGATTGTGGAAGCCTGATCTAGCGTATTCCCTAAGAACCTCTTGGAATCTTGCGCTAGTATGAATGAGATCGTCAAACCCAAACTCTAAAACTCATTTCCATTCTGCTCCATGCATCTATTTCTGTGCCGTGCAGGTGCACCTCGGTTTACTTGGCTCACAGACGAGATGATTACAGGTCTGCGTGTACTTCCCGCGTCCCCGGAGAGGCCCGCGTTTGTTCAAAGTGCCGACGTCCTGGCAAAGCGACACGAGCGCCTTTGCCTCTAACAAGATGTTAGCGCCGTGCCCCCGCAGATCAGATGACAATCGCGGCGGGAAGAACCACGGAGGCGGCACACATCTCCGAGTCTTGCGGGACGCTCCTGGATTCCAAAACTCTACCAGCTACAAAGTCGCACGAAGAAAGAGAGTCGGCGGTGGTGGCTCATTACTCTTGCACGGAGAAAAGGAAGGGAACTGGAGGGATGTTGTTGGATTCGGGAGTAATTAGAGGGGAAGGAAAGTAAAGAGGGAAAGACGGTTGGGAATCAGAAGAAAAAAAAACAGTCAAGTCGGTTGACGTTTTAAGGACAAGCTGATTGACTTTCATACAGATTGTGTGTGTGTGTGTGTGTGTCTGTGTACAGCCGCTGATGAAATATGCATTTGGCTGCTCGGCAGATGAATTTTCATAAGGCAAAAATGAGAGAGCGAGTGCAAGAGCGGCAGCTTAGTGAACTTAACCAGCGGCCTCTAAAAATACACACGCCGTCCACTTAAAACACTGCAGCTCACCACTTTTGATGGCCCCGCTGGCTTTTTAGATTTAAATATATAACCAACCACCACCCCCCCCCCCTCTCTCTCACCCCCCTCCTTTTCCATAACTCCCTGCTGTTTATGCCTCTTCTTCTTAGTCACTTGTTTTGTTGCTCAAAAGAAAGCCAAAGGGACAGGTTGGAAACCGTGTGGTATCCGTTCGCACGTCCGATTTGCTTCCCGGACCATCTGCCTTCTGCTATTTGCATGTAGGGAGGGATTAAGTTGCATGGTGCTACTTGTCTTTCCATTGAGGTGGAGAGGACGGTTGACAAGGTGACGGCTGGCGTGCGACTTGATGTTTAGCGCCTGGCGACGTTGCCCGTCTTTCCGGCAGACTTTCATTGAGCCATGCAACATGCACGCATGCATAACAAGCCCCAAACAAGTTAGAAGGCATCTTGTCTTACCGTCTCCTCCGTCCGCGCAGGCTCTCCTCCGCCACTGGGATGGCATCAAGTGAGGGATGGAAGAGGAGGAGGAGGGATGGAAGTGGAGGAGGAGGAGCGGTGGAGGGAAGAGGAGGAGCGACTGGCAGGTTGTTGTTTCTTCGTCACACACGCAGGCTCTTGGAGACGACCCCTGGGGGGACGTGGATCCACACTGCAAAAAGTGGGATGGGGAAAAAAAACTGAACGAGAAAAAAGTCATTCAATTAGGGAGTGAAATGATCAAATATAGGAACAGGACAAATCTTGACTCTGCAAGATCGCTTAAACTCCCAAATTGCTTACTTAATACTTTGAATCAAATATAACGTATACGACCTTGAAAAATGGATGCTAGGTCGTCTTGAATCATTCTTATGTCTACACCAAACTACAAGTTTGAGCTGCAAAAATATATCTGCGTAAATGCCTCCAGTTCCTGGAATTTATCCAACCGGTTCTCTGTGACAACGTGGCACTCTGAAGCTAGCAGGCCAACCTGAGACCTGGACCCGCACATTGGCTGTCAAATCAGACTTCAAAAAACAAAATCCCCCCCATCGTCGCTCTTTCGCCTTTGTCTGTATTTCGTGCATGCACTCACAGCCAACAACGGGGCGCTCTAAAGTGGCCAAGCCAGTTTGATATCCGAAGATGCATAGCTATAGCTAGTTAACTGCATGCCACTACAGTTGTGCCAATGTAATGTAATGTTTTGGCTGTGAATGCTTGCAATTTGTGTTTCAATAACTTACTACTAATAATAATAAAAACTGTTTAACTTGAAATATTTTTAAAGCATCTGTAAATACTGAGGATTTGCAACTTTTGCGGGAGCGTCTGGAATGTATCCCAAGCAAGGTTTTTATACTAACAACAACACTAATATATATATATATATATATATATATATATATATATATATATATATATATATATATATATATATATATATATATATATTATTTTTTTTTTTTTACTTCATTTCATTTTGCTTGGATGATTGTTCCAATATTGGTCCAGTTAGGCAGCTGCGTCCGTCAATGTCATCCAAGTCTCTCCCTCCTTGTCCTCGTCCCTCGTGCGTCTACCTCCCGCGGTGGCGAACACTTTTGCAATTTGTAAAGGCTCGTGTTTTGATGATGAGGTCACCGGATGCATGCAGGGGAAGAGAATGAGAACGACGAGGCGCTATTTGATGTGCGAAGCGGCATTGTAAAAAAAAAAAAAGTTAATTCTCCTGATAACATCTGTAGGAGGCGGCCTACGGGCGGCCATGTTTTTAGAGGTGACTTTGGGCCCGTTATCGCCGCGAATGATCGAGGCGCTCTAATTGAACATGTTTAAATGCAAAAAGAGCCCATCAGACATTTCATGGATTTTATGCAAATGCGTTGTGTGTGAGTGTGTGGCTTTCAAAGCTAATTTGAAACCTGCACATTGGCTTCATCAAGAACGCGGGGACGTTTACCTAGCAGAGGTGAATTTTTGGATTGCTTTGGAAAAGCTTTGTTTGAACCAATAATGGCTTTAATTGGACAAATTGCATTTTCCACATTTTCAACAATTTCAACGACTGATGAGGAGGAAATGCCTCAGACATAAGAGCGAGTGCTAAGAGCTTTTCTATAAGGGGAGGCGGCCATATTGGGAGCTTTATGTCCTGTGCCTATAGATGAAGTGCGACTCAGGTTGTGGGGGTTGAGGGTGTCGGGATCCTTCAGCTCAGCGGCTTTCCACGCAAAAGGTGAGTGTCACTCTCTTGAATCAATTTCATCAGGAACATACCAGGCCTGACACTTATGTGTGAGGGCCCCCGCCCCCGCCCCCTCCCCTGCACTCTCTTATGACGGAGCCTCACTGAGCAGGTACTCCAGCACAGGCCTATTGAGGTCACTCTGAATGGGACCCCCATAAACACACTTAGGGAATATTGCCTGTCGTCTGTGGCTTTCAAGTGGGATTTTCTAGAATCTATGAGCTCTGAATAAATGTGTCCACAACGGCTCTCCTTCTAATGGAGGGCCCTTTGCGCTGCGGCTGGACTCGCCTTCAAAGTCTTCCGCTCTGGACGGCTGGCTATTGGTTGGCCCACTTTGTACTGAGAAGTTGTGAAAGTCGGCAGTCTGGCAGCGGGAGATATGAGGAGGGAGTGCGTTTGATGACTGGATGGTGATTAACCTTGGAGAGATTAATATGCGCATGCAAAGGATATGTGATATGGAACGTATATATCACGCTGTCTGCATATTTGGTAACCAAGTGGACCCTGAATGCTTCATTTTAAGGGGAATATATACGATGGGGAAACAAGGTTCACGACAACTTTTCCTCACACGTTAGAGCAGGAAATGATGGACATGCTTCCGCTCCCCTTTTAACCACTGGCCTCAATATTTTTCTTTGATCGTCCCCGTTATCCATCACCGCAGTTCCCCTCTCTTGTGTGTCCATTAAATAATTAATGGACATACATGTGCCAGGGCGGAGCTGTTAAATCTCGCTTGTCATAATTGCAGCAAAAGCAGTCTTTTCATCTATTATTGATGGGCGCTTACATGATATATATAATGCAGCAGAAGCGGGTGTCTGGTGCATCCTATTAAAATATAACTTTCAAGGGGTTTCTTTTCTGAAATTTTCAGCTCAATTTGGTAACAACTGTTCGATATTGTGAGCATGTGTGGAAGCCAACACCCCCCCCCCTTTTGAAACCCTGACTGCTTTAAAAACTGAGGTCACACATTCTGACAGCTGAATTTTTCAACGCAATTATCAGCTGGTAAAATTTGTGACGCTGCATGAAAGTACCCCTTTGAAAACGTACTTTAAAACCCTGCCTCCTTTAAAACCAAAAGTCGCAATCTGACAGCTGAATTTTTCAATTAAATTTAATTGTTTTGGATTTGCCAAAACTCTGAGGTCACCCATTTTGACTGCTCAATTTTTCAACTCAATTTTGTAACAACTGTTAAAAATTGTCAGCCTGTATGGAAGCCTAACCCACCTTTAAAAACTGACAGCTGAATTTTTCAATTAGATTTAACTGTAAACAAATAAATAAATTGTGACCATGCATGGAAGCCAAATACTCCTTTGTAACTTTACTTTAAAACCCTGACACCTTTAAAACATAAAGTCACACATTCTGACAGCTGAATTTTTCAATTGTGAAATCCTTTTAACCTTACTTTTAAACCCTGTCTCCTTTAAAATCCATGGTCACGCAATTTGACAGCTGAATTTTTCAATTCAATTTGGTGACAACTGTAAGAAAAATCGTGACTCTGCATAGAAGCCTAATCTTCCTTTGTAACCTTACTTTTAAACCCTGTCTCCTTTAAAATCCATGGTCACGCAATTTGACAGCTGAATTTTTGAATTCAATTTGGTGACAACTGTAAAAAAAAATCGTGACTCTGCATAAAAGCCTAATCTTCCTTTGTAACCTTACTTTTAAACCCTGTCTCCTTTCAAATCCATGGTCACGCAATTTGACAGCTGAATTTTTCAATTCAATTTGGTGACAACTGTAAAAAAAATTGTGACTCTGCATAGAAGCCTAATCTTCCTTTGTAACCTTACTTTTAAACCCTGTCTCCTTTAAAATCCATGGCCACGCAATTTGACAGCTGAATTTTTCAATTCAATTTGGTGACAACTGTAAAAAAAAATCGGGACTCTGCATAGAAGCCTAATCTTCCTTTGTAACCTTACTTTTAAACCCTGTCTCCTTTAAAATCCATGGTCACGCAATTTGACAGCTGAATTTTTCAATTCAATTTGGTGACAACTGTAAGAAAAATTGTGACTCTGCATAGAAGCCTAATCTTCCTTTGTAACCTTACTTTTAAACCCTGTCTCCTTTAAAATCCATGGTCACGCAATTTGACAGCTGAATTTTTCAATTCAATTTGGTGACAACTGTAAAAAAAATCGTGACTCTGCATAGAAGCCTAATCTTCCTTTGTAACCTTACTTTTTAAACCCTATCTCTTTTAAAACCCAAGGTCACACATTTTGACGGCTGAATTTTTCAACTCAATTTAGTAGCAGCTGTTAAAAATTGTGAGCCTGTATGGAAGCCACACCCTCCTTTGAAACCCTACTTTGAAACTCTGACATCTTTCAAATCTGAGGTCACACGTTCTGACAGCTGAATTTTTCAACCAAATTTGGTAACAACTGTTCAAAACTGTGTCTCTGCATGGAAGCCAAACCCTGGGAGTGTGCGTATGTGTGTGTGGTGGTATCTTTATTTTTACCACAAGCATGCACTCATCTTCTTCTTTGCTGTCGCTGTCGCTTGGGTGTGTGTGTGTGTGTGTGTGTGTGTGTGTGTGTGTGTATGTGTGTGTGTGTGTGTGTGTGTGTGTGTGTGTGTGTGTGTGTGTGTGTGTGTCACAGATCACATTAGCACCCAAAAGAGACAAGGAGGGCGTAATGGGGGTGGGCGGCAAGGTTAGAGAGGGTGTTCGGTGGGTGGCACATACATCATGTGCGTCGTCTTGCCTCCAAACGAGGTGTGACAAGACGAGCGAGCGTCTCGTTTTGGAAACGTGCGGCAGGGAAGGCAAAGCGGGATTAGGGTGAAACAATCTACCGCTGCCCCCCTTTGCAGGTAACTGATGGGGGTGGGAATCTATTAGCAAAGATGAAGAAGAGGAGGAGGGAGAAGACATGATGAATATGAGGTGATAAGGAGGAGGAGGGGAAGGGGGGGGGGGGGGGTAGGCCTCAGGGGTGGCCTTGACTTTACATGTTTATTTCTTGCATAAAACGACTACCAGTGGGAATTAAGTAGGCGACTATTGAAATTTACAGTATCTGAAGCTGGAGGAGTGTCACTCATCATTAGCAAATTCATGAGCATTATCAAGAGTGAATTAAAGTTCACCAAAAGTCCATCCTGGTTAGGGTTATGTTTTGTAAAAAAGAAAAAAAAAAATATATATATATATATTTTTTTTTTCACTTGAATCTGACTAAAGTAATAATAAATACTTTTTTTGAAAATTAAATAAATAAATATAAATAAACCAGTGAAAATTGTGGTTCAACACACACTGTAAAAAAAACTGTAATATAACAGAATTGTACTTTTTATTTTACAGTTTTTTCTGTATTTTAAAAATATAATTTAATTTCCAAAAATAAATATTATATAAATATATATATATATATATATATATATTTACTGAGAAATTAACAATAAAAATTCATAATTTTACCATAATTTATTTGTGAATTTACAATTTTTTTAAAGTGAAAAGTATAATAACCTTAACTCCGGCTGACCTATGACTCTAATGAAACGAGAAAATACTGTATGGCAAAAAACACCTTTGACGATCTGGGGACTTGCACTGCAATCGTCTGACCTTGGCGGAGGTCAAACGTTTCGGCTCCAAGATGCTATTTAAGCTTTTGTGTGCAGGATGGAAACATCTCCTCTTTTTGCGCAGCTTTTTCCCTCCTTTCATCAACCCAACATCATTCTGATCCATTTTTTTTTGCCATCACTCCCATTTACTGAGCATTTCCTCTCTTGTCTCCCAAACACTCTTTTTTTCCACTCCCGCTCTTTCCTCGCTCCGTTTCCTCTCATTCGCCATCTTTATGATCTCGCTGCCTCCTCTTTCTCTCCTCATATACTTTACTGTTCTTTACAAGGTGCCATCAATGTAGCCCTCGCTTTTAATGACTTGTTTACAGCGTTCCTTATTAAGTTCTTCTGTGGCACCGACGTGCTCAAATGTCAGCGATTTTATTGAACGATGTGTCCGGACATTTATTTGTATTTCAATGCATCATTGCGCTACAGAAACGAAGCAGACGTGATAAATCCAAAGAACATTGCTGAATAAAAGATCAGAGTGAGCAGAATTCAATTCCATTGTGTCGGTGTACGACCTCATGTATTGACAGACGAGTGTATTCATTCACACTACATTGTTAGCTATCTGGTTAGCGATGATAAATAATTAAGAATCAATCACGAGTTCATGTAGTGAAATATCCATATTATTAAACTGAATTTTCTCACAAATGAGTGCATGCCCGCCTCCTCGGGGACGAGATATTAAACCCGGGGATGCTCGGCCTAATGACACCATCAGACTTATTTAATGGAGTCTGTAAAATGTCAGGATCAGTCTAGCTAATAAAGACCAAGCACCGTGTTGAATTTTTAATAAACGAGCATAGTTTATGACATCATCAAGTTGGAGGAAGTTACGAGGGTGGTCACCTGGCCCGCAAACACGGTATATTAAAGAACAGGCCGACTTTGGATGGCTCACATTCGGAGGTGGCAAATTCAGGTCCAGAAAGTAAGAACCCACAGTTTGGCTTTAGCCCCAGGTGCTAACTAGCTAGCTTCCTAGCTAGCTCCCATGGTGCTTGTTTACCTTTTAGGGAGCTAGCTAGCTAGCATCAGGGGCTAAAGGCAAACTGTGGCAGGGGTTTTACTTTCTGGACCTGGATTTGCCACCTCTGCTTGCATTGGAAATAGAGTGATTTGACATTTGCAAATTCATAAAGTAAGGATCTATGTTGTGTGATTTGCTGCCAATTTTAAACTTTGTGTCAATTATAACAATCTAAAAAAACTTGGGTCAAAAGTAACCAAATTAAGGATCAAAAATGGACCAATCCACTTTATGGGTCAATTAGACTTTCTGGGTTGTTTTATACAAATTGACACAATTTTTTGACCCTAGTAAAGGTTCTGACAAATTTTTTGTTTAACACAAAAAAGCCTCTTTTTTTTTTTTTTTTTTTGCTCAAAGTTGGGTCAAATAGACCCATGTAGAGGATCGGTCCTTTTTTGACCCATAGTTGGGTTATTTTTGACCTAACTGTTTTAAAATTGCACATATTGAATCGTAATCCCATTGAATCGAATTGAATTGAATCGTTCCACTTAAAAGTGAACTGTCGTTTGCATCGTACCGAAGCGGATGTATCGATATATTATTAGAGAGATTTTTTTTTTTTGCCGACATTCTATTGGTCTTCCACTTTTGTAGTGACGCTCAGGCCTCACCCTCGGTCATCATGGTTTTGAAAACCGGAGTTATCATTGGCCCAACAGGAAGCAGTTACTTATTTGGATATGAGACAGGGCCGCTCCCCAAATATTGACGAATTTCAACGAGACAACGATTTGTATTAAGTATGGTACAAAATTCCATTTGACAAAATCATAAGACATACAGGAACACTTTTAACTCCAGTCTTAGAGAGTTTGCCTCCTTTTAAGCAGGCGTCTGATTGGCTTACTAGCAACATGGCATGCAAATGAGATACAAATCTTTTTCGTGCACCCTTGTGAAGGTTACACCTTCAATTTGTGTTAAGCCATAGGCAGCGGGTAATAAACATTTATCATTGCTGGGGAATGACTTGACATTGACACCAAGCATGTCACTTCTGTCATGTGTGATGATGATGATGATGATGATGAAGATAGGGGGGGGGGGGGTGACACGCATGCTATGCTAGAATTCTGCAGTAAGTGTGAAAGTATTAGTGGAACACGCAGCATTTCTTCGACACCCTTCGTATTCCATGTACTAGTACGCTCTTTGTCCTCACTAGTAGGACAATTAGAGCAACTATAACAGACACTAGAAGAATAACTGCGTCTAGCTAGTAATTTTTCCCAACTTTTTTTTAGCTACTAGTCCCACATTTGGCCTATTACACAATTAAACCTTACTGGTTAGCCTAACTAGTAGACATGTGTCACAAACTAGTAGACGTGTCACAAACTAGTAGCCTCCTTAACCCTATTAGTAGTACCATAGTGCTTAGTAGCCTTACTAGTTTGCCAAAGTTGTCGAACTAGTATTCAGAAATGTCATACGATAGTGGAAGAAAGTTACTAGTAAGTTGAGCAGTTATTTTTTTATTTTTTTAATATCTTTTTTTAATATATTTTTTTAATATCCATGTACTTATATGCTCTTTGACAACTACAGTTACTAGTGAGGCAAAACTACACCACTAGTTGACAACTATGTGCTGGTTGTACCATTAGTGACATAATAAAATGATACTAGTGAACATCTAGTAATGCTAGTGCTCATGCAGCTTTGCCTTACTATTAACATTTAAGCCAATGTTGTCCTATGAATGTGCAGAACATTACTAATCATAACAAATATTATCATTTTACTAGTGTACTGAAATTTTTGACTAGTGATAACAAAAAGCATAATGGTATGAGTAGTAAGATGTTTTTTAAGGATATCAGATAAACAGAGGTGGCAAATCCAGGCCCAGAAAGTAAAAACCCTGCCGCAGTTTAGCTTTAGTCCCTTGTGTTAGCTAGCGAGCTAGCTAGCTCCCTAGCATGTAAATGAGCATCCAGGGAGCTAGCTCGGGAGCTCGCTAGCTAGCACCTGGGGCTAAGTCCAAACTATGGCAGGGGTTTTACTTTCTAGACTTGGATTTGCCACTTATGCAGATAAATCACTAAAGAGCGGCATCTAGTGCTCAGTGTTGCTAACTTGTAACGTAGTTGTCGAACTAGTGCGTAGAAATTCATTCAGTAGTGGAGAAAACGTCTTCCAAGTGAAGACAAATAGTGTACTAGTACTTAATCCTTAATGGGGATATCAAGGATATCATATGGGCTTTCCATAGGGTCGTTTATATGGGCGGAAGGGAGGATGCAGGAAAGAAGGACTGGCATGTCGGATGGAGGGATGGATGTCACGCAGGGAGGACAGCATGGTGGGAGGCGCCGACTGGATTCGGCGTGACATTATTAACCCTTGTCGTGAGGCTAATAAAGACGACATATGGCACGGAGCAGGCTCGCTGATATGTAATACAGCATCAAGCAAGTGTACATGGGGACATAGGGACCTCCGCCAAGGCTTTTTTCACCTGTCAAATACACACATATAACATTCTTCTTTCTATATATGAAATGATAATAATCCAAGCTTCTTGCGTTACATCATTCAGCAGGACTGAAAGGAGGATCTTAAGTTACTCTTTTTGAATAATTTAGTGCTTATTGAGCAAATCTGAGCAGGGTCCAGCGTTCCCCTGTGAACGGGCACAAAGGAGTGGATTGGGGGGGCGGGGGAGACACAAAAGCACGCCATTTACAGTAGCTCTTTAACGGCCCCTCATGTCACTTGCGTCTGGTGAGGTCAGTGTTAGGTTTCATTGGGAAGGCAAGAGAGCTCCTGCTACATTGTTCTTCTGCGGGTTCTCGAGTACTTCAACATAAGTGTTTTTTGTGTTGTTTTATTTTATTTATTTATTTTTACAAAAAAAATGTTTTGACTAGTCGAACATGCAAACTCCACACAGAAAGGCCAAAGTTCTGCTTTTTAAAACCAAGAAGCTTTTTGCTCTCACTCATCATGTGCCCCATTTTGATCACTTTGTTATTATATAATCATGAACCATTATGCGTCAATCCTGTGCAAGATATGGCTGTTAATGTGTCTAAAGAATCTCAGAAATACATATTTTAAGTTACAAAATACTTCATTGGCCTGCTGTTTTTATTTTTCCATTCTAATGATAGAGTTAATTGTATTTAACTCTTACTGTAAAAGGTTGGAGACCATTGATGAATAGAACATGAGGAAATGTAATGTGATTGCAGACCGGCCTACTATCTATCTATCTATCTATCTATCTATCTATCTATCTATCTATCTATCTATCTATCTATCTATCTATCTATCTATCTATCTATCTATCTATCTATCTATCTATCTATCTATCTATCTATCGTTTGTAGAAAGTTCTGATTTCAGATTGTTATGAAGGCAACAGTTTAAGGTACAGTGCTGTAGCGGTCAGGTGTTGCCCCCTCCCTTTTTTCCTTTCTTTATTTTTCAGTTGTTTTCTAAGCTTGTCTGTTACATGTTCTATATAATGTTTAATAATGTACTATGCCAATATGTTCTGCACATTTCAAGCTAAACAATAAAAAAAGAAAAGAAAAAAAAGCTGTCGGGTGTTCCCCTCAGGGACTTTCGGAAATCAGAGGTTCCTCACACTGATCTGGTTTAAATGAGGTTAAAATGCTTCCCTCTAGTGGTCGAAATAGACGATTACAGTTTCACTTGGTTCGTCTCCATTTAGGTCACCCTCGTGCGATTACAATAGACAACAGCAGTTCGCCGTGATAAAAAAAAAATGTCATTATGACTTCTAACAAACAATATTAAGCTAAAATAAGTGCTATTAAGAACCTTTAAAACCCTCATAAACAGTCCGCATTAACACTTTTTGTGAACGTTTAACTCTTCCGCAATTCCAATGTCGACGGCAACCGGGAAGGTCTCGTGTAAACAAAATTAGGAAAATGTCGATTGTTATATCGTTTTTTCCAGTCCCAGCGGTGGAGGGAGTCGTGTGTTGCCGATGACAGACACGCTCCGCCCCGTCACAGCTGAGGGAGGATGTCGGGAATGGGAGTCCTCCGGAGGGGTCGCTAGTGGTGCTAGTGCTGGTGCGCTAGTCGAGTGTTTACACTGGAAATTGGAATTTCATTTCAAGCTTCTCACCCAGTTTGATTGCTTGTTTTATTTTTTTTTTGTAACACGGTTTTTGCTCCTCTCGAATTCCACTGAAGGAACGCATCGTTCGGCTTCGAAAGCCCAACAACATCACGAACAGTCTCCGGCTTTGGAGGAAGAAGTAACGGGCGGCGCTGCGGGACATTGTTGACTGGAAGCATCCGTCTTTTTGCTTCCCACAACGCCCTCCTCCTTTCCTTGGCTATCTCCGCACATCTGCCGGACTTATTTGGACGTAGACTAATTCTATACAAATATCGATATTGTTTTATTCAACTTGGTTGCAACTTGCAAGTTGCTATGGGCTAACCAAGCTAGCATCTTGTCTTCGAATCCCAAGCAACAAGAGGACTGTTTGACTGGCATCTTGTGTGCTTTTAAACCGAGTAAGTACAACTATATTGCTTGTTTATAATACATATTTATTTTTATGTGTTTTTACTTGTGCACCCAGCGACGCAAACCCCGCTTTTGTGCCTTTTGAATTGGAATAAGTACGACGTGATTTGCTGACGTCACTCAATAGTAATCAATGGACTCTTGTCACAGTACCGTGACCAGCTTTTCACATTATTTAGTAAAATAAACTAACTTCGCACATTACGTACTCCGAAGCAATAAGCAATTGTATCTATCTATCTATCTATCTATCTATCTATCTATCTATCTATCTATCTATCTATGCATAGTTTTTAGCATATTGTTGAATACTGTTGCATCTCACTAAGAGCTGTTTGTAACATTGTGTCCATCTCATGTGTCTCTACGTTGTAGGTCACCAAACTATTAGACAACAGCAGCCTGAAACATTTTTGCAGCTCTCGTATCGGACTTACAGGTATTGTGCTTAATGTTAAGACAAATGGGCGTCATTATTCCATAAAATCAGTAAGTAGGTAGCACGTGTCATGATTAGAGTAACCAAAGATAGCTCACATTCCACCTTGTTGGTCTCATGCTGTAAATTTAGATCTGGCTGGCAGGAGTTCAAATATAACTCCAAGTTGTGTTTTTTTTTAACTGTATGCCAAGGCGTCACCTTTTCATATTTTTATACCTTGACTTTAGCTACTGTCAGTCAAATGCATAAGCCTGCGTGTGTATTTATGTACCGTATGATCCACTTGCCGTCCAGACAAAGTGCAAAGTGCGGTGACATCAACACGTCAGCACATACAAGTGTGGCATGGCCTTGGTAGAGTGAGAAAGTGTGCGTCAAACCCACGTGTGTGTTCTACAGACACCTGTCAGCTCTGCTTCTGGAGCGTCACCTTGGCTGGGAGTGTTTTTACAATCAGATTCCTCCCTGGGACCAGCAAACAGCTGAATATCTCCAGACTGCATGAGAACCCCCCCCCCCCCAACTTGCTTGCCTGTCTTTACTTATTTGTCTTCTTTACTGCTGATCTTTGTAAAAAAAAAAAAAGAAAAAAAAGGGAGTGGCTCCAAGTTGTGGTCACTTCCTCACTTTGTGTGGGAACAAGACCACCGGTAACCAGACAGGTGACCTTGAGATGCCAGATGAGGTGGACAAGTACATTTTGCAGTCTGGAAACTGGAGTGAGAGTTTCATAGCTGCTAAGACTAATAAACATTTACCATAAAGAAGCTATAAAAGGGACTCCGTAACTCAGTCTCAGTAAGTCAGTCTATAAAGATGGGCAAGTATCTTAAGGGAGAGAAAAGTGATGACAATTTTAAGGGACTGTAACTCACCTGGAAATCCGTATATTCGAGACATGGACGGGTAGAGATTTGCTCAGTCATCTCTGGTCCCTCACTGATTCAAACGTTTCCATCTTCACTCGCAAGGTGTCATCAGGCTCTTAATGTTTTTATTGATTCTTTTTGTGCCCCTGGCACTGATGCTGCTTCTCCAGCAGACGACAGAAAAGTAGATGGCACTTGCTACCACAGACATAAAAATCTCCACCTGTTAGCCACGAAAGTGGGAGGATGCCAAAGTACCCAGCGCAAACCCACGTGAAGATGTTCAATGTAAGATTTGAACCCTTATCTCTCCTGCCTGTAAGGCAATTGTGGAAACTGTTGTCTTGGAACTCATTCACTCCCTGCCATTTTCACTGAAGCAACCCCCTTCGCTCCTGGCTATTTTCTTAGATTCTGACTGATTCGGCAAGGTCCACAGAATATTCTGTTCTATTGCTATAAAAATGTGGAAACAACCAAAAGAAAGATTGAAGTCTCTTCTTCATCAAGAAAAAAAGTATATTTCTATCCGTTTCAGTTTTGCAGCAATTAGCATTAGAATATAGCTAAGTTTAATCAATATTCACATTTCTGGTGAAAATACTGTCAAAAAGAGCTTGTTGCAACATGGCCCTGGCTGATCTCTTATACTCTGCTGGCAAATGTTGGCTGTTTTTTGTAATAACTACCATTGCTCTAAGCAACCTCTTAACTCTTTGACTGCCAGACGTTTTCAGAAAAGGGATGCCGTGGGTGCCAGCCGATTTTAAGCATTTTGACTGATCTTTCAAGGTCCATAGAAAATTATGTGTTTGGACTATGGAAACACACATACTGCCAAAACAAGATTGGACTCTCATCTTCCATCAGAAAAAAAAAGTTTGCTTCTACCTTATTCCGTTTTTGAGTAATCAACAATAGAAAATGGTTAGTTTCACCTGTTTTGGAAAAAAAAAACGTATTTTAACGTCTTTGGCACTCCTCCATAGGATTTTACGAAACGTTATTTAACGTTTTTGGCAGTCAAAGAGTTCATGTCAGAAGCTGCATCAAAGCCTTCTGTATGCTCCAGCATAAAAACAAACAAACATATAAATACATTTTTGGGAGTGCAGTATTAAAAAAACATATTTATTCGTTTTGGGTTTGAATGAGTTAATATTTCCCCCATCACCTCTGTTGCAAAGGTGAGGAATTTGCTGCTGGTCTGACTTCTTCGTTTTGTTTGTTCTTGGTGGAGGTTGCAGTTCTGGGCTTTACTATCGTTTCAGCCTCTCTTTATAATCTTTCAATCAAACCTAGTGTCTGGTTAGTATAGCGGTGAAAGAAAAAAACATACTTAGGTCTCTGAAAAGATTGCATTATATGAGTCCCCCCCCCCATTGGAGGATTACTGAGAAAAGCTTCCATTAGACCGTCATTCATTGAAATAAGGGGGAAAAAACCTCTGTGGACTTACAGACGATTGCTGGTTGAGTTATAAGCAACTTGGACAACAATCTCCCAAAAAGATCCGTAGGATGGTTGGTTAATCTTAAACAAGGCTGCTTTGATGCTGGTGGTTTGCACTTGCCAATGCGGTGATCTTATTGACGGCGCTTACAGAAGCTGACCACGAGGTCATGCGGGATAATGAAGTGCGGTTACAAGTTATGCACCTGCGACTGCGTGCTGTGTAAGTACCCGAAGCCTTGCAGGGTTGCTTTGACTTCTCCTCTGATCCTGCTTGCCCCCATCGCTCTCTTCCATGTGTTCCGTCATTGGAGCTAAACTTAGCCTCGCTGATCACGTCTTATTCATTCCCCTCGGTAAGACCGCGGATGTTAAAAGCCTTGGAAGAGATCAGCTTTGCGGAAGGCAGATTCTGCGACGGGTATGCAAAGTTGCCAGCAGCTCCTTCAGCATCTTCCTTCCGCCGTCTACTTGAAATGATGACCATAGCAGATGCTGGCAGTGACGGATACTTGCTTATGGCAGCTTAACTTGCGCGGCGCTCAGAAATGTGACAATTAAACGCGGCTCCTAAATGCTCATTAATCTTATCAGTGGGGATCAAGTCAAGGTCAAAATCAGAGCTACAGCAGACACTTGCTTGTGTGCTCACTGGCTACGTTAGTGACATCAATCATCCATTTTTTTTTTTTTTATCGCGCTTGTCCTCAGTAGCTTCGTGGCTAACTGGAGCCTGCTGCAGTTGACTTTTGCTGGGATGAACCCCGCCCGGATCAGATCACCTGTCAGTCACGGGCAAGCTCATGCCTATGGGCAGAAATTCACAGAAGAGAGGCAGCACGGGGGAAGAGTGGTTTGCCCGTCCTCACGCTTCACTAACATGTAGCCTGTGAACAGGAAGTGTTTGAACCAAATGAAGAGATTCTGAAACGTATACAAAGACAACTTCCTGTCTGAGAAGGGCTGGGCAGCGTCTACTTTGCGTTTTCATTTTCTCTGGCGAGCTCATGACATCACACAGCAGCAAGTACACTGACAGGTTTATGTGGTTTTTGTGTCTTTGCCAGGTTTTTGTGCGTGGTTCCGCCTTCTGATTGTCACACACTCATGTTTCTGTCACCGTCGGAAGATTTTATTACTTTAGCTTACATTCAACCTCGACGTCACCTCTACCTTACCTTGCTTTCCTTTGAAGCCACGTCTGCAAATTGAATGATTTATATAGCGGGGACTTTTGTTTTTGTCCCCAAGCAGAAGGCGGGTCCCACCAATACAACGGTAAAAACATTAATGTCCCCGCCAGACATAGAATGCTGGTGCACTTACACACCTCTTTCAGTCGATGCACTTGCCTCTCGGATGCTGACTTTCAGTTTTGACAATGGCGGAAACAGGATGTTTAACTCCCAACTTCTCAGGGTAAGGTGTCACATTTTTTTAATTTTTTGTTTTTGCAGTTGTGGAAATATTTTGTGTTCGCTTTCTGTTCCAGGGTGCCACACCCTTACTTTCTCTCCTTGCACCTTGTCTGTGTCATCGCTCTCTCTCGTCGCCGTCCTTGGCGTCTCATTGGATTACGCCGTCGCTTAGCATCAGAAGCTCGCTCAGCTCGGTGTTGTTTTCACTCAATGCACATTAGCCCGGCGTCTGCGTTGCTTTCATCCCCGCCTCATTCTATTAGCCCGCTCTAATGGCACTCTGTTAATCGCTTCATGGAGAGCTCAGCCAGCGGCCTTTCCGCATGACCGCTAGATTATTACTCCCAAGAGATGCTGGGGCTGTCAATACTGTATGAGCGAGTTGAAGCTGCGCTTTGGTGTACATAGAAAGGTGCGAGTTTATATTGGGCTGAGTTTACTTTTTATTTTTTATGTGTCATTTGTATGGGAAATATTCAGCTGTGCTCGTTTGCTTTCAATGCTCTCCAGTGCATATTGAATATTTTGTGTTACAATGAACCATTGTATTCAATGGGAAATGAAAATACAAATAGTTTTACCTTGACATGAGTGCTCCAATTTACGGAGATGTGTCACAACGAATCGATTTATTGACAACAATTGTATAAGTGATTGTCTGGCAACCAGTTCAGGTAACCCGCCGACTGCCCGAAGCCAGCTGAGATTTTGTGCTCTGTTAATTTATTTATTTTTCCTGTTTTTTAATAAAGGGATGAAAAGTAATAATACACATTAAATTTAAAGCTGCTCAATGCAGGAAATTGAATTTCGAATCACCACTGCCTCTTGTGGCCTAAAAATGAAACTGCACCCCCCCCTAAGCTTCACATACACACTCCGTGCATGACGTCACATCCGCAGACTGAGCGTGAATTTCGAACCCGAATTCAGTCTGAAATCTAACGGTCAGAGGCTTGCAGGAGTACTCACTGTGAACGGCTAAGGTGTTATTCTGATAATTTGAATATATTTGAGTCATAAATGGTCAAATAAAAAGGCTATTGTAAAGATATTTTGGAAATTCTGACATAGAGCAGCTTTAACTATAACTACAAACCACTCTGCTTTTACTTTGACTTTGCGCTGATAAAGTGCATTTTGTTTCACTTTTTAAATGCGAGTAGGATCATTGTTCCTAAGCAACAACTTGCTGTTAATCCTTTGACGCTGGTCCTTCAGACTGAGGATTTAGAGGCATATTTGTGCAAGTACACACAATGCCGTGAAGCTGACCTCTTCATTCCCTTGCCATGACTGAATCATGATCTTATCACTCATAGTATCAAGTGTGTCGTCGTAGAAGGTGGGGGGTTGCCAGGGGTTGGACAGATGGCCAACACGCTTCCCTGGCCCACCTCAGAATGTGTGTCAACCGGTTAGAATCGCAACGCTCGCTGGTGATCAGCGAGGTGTGACCCACATAAACGCCCGTCGCCGCAACCGTGTTAAGGTTGCGCTTCTGTGTGATTCTAATGAAACTTGAGAGCCTGTATGGTCAAACGCCAATTTTGTACCCATTCAGCGCAAAGATGCACGCCCGCCCGTCCCTGGGGTGCAAAGAGGTTTTGGTGGCGCTCCCTGCCTAGGCATGTTGACCTGATTTCCTATGTGGGTGAGTTTGTGTCTCTTTGCGTATTTGCCCATGTGTGTTTATTGATGCGGATTAGGACGGTCGGACACGTCTGTGCCAGCGGCACAGTGCCACTGATTGTAGACACGTGTGTTGGTGCATGGGAATGTGGGGCAGCGCGACATCCACATTGACCCCCGTCTCCCACACGGGTGCAATGGATAAATTAAATATGGATTATATATTCCCTGAATCATCTACATCAACCGTGGTGCAATGGATGCTAAAATATTTTTTTCTCAACACACTGACCAACCAGATGGATCTAATGTGAGTTCATCAACCGACACATCTCCAGCTCTTCCACCATTTACTTACCCCATTCGCATTGAATTCAAACAGTGCTGGCCTTCTTCCCAGATTCCCTTTCATCCCACAGCCATTGTGTATGTCGGCCCTTTTTGTTATTGACCCCCCCGCCTGCTGGTGCCGTGTTTGCGAAAAAGCCAGTAACGGCTACAGGTCAGGATTTGTTGAGTGGTTTCCATTTGATTCTGATTCTGAGCAGCCCGATAGTTTTTTCTATTCAGAAAGTTGAAAACCTGGGGATCAACCTCCTGCATATGTCTGATTTATTAGAGAGTGAAGGAGAATCTCAACAAACAAGCAAACACAATCATAGTAGCTTTTTGCGTCGACAAACAAATGGCAACTAAAAAAACGTTAGAAGGAAAGGAATAGACATTCTGTCAGTTTGTTAAAAAATATTTATAGAATACGTCCAACCTGTGCTCATGAAATCACTTCACATGAGAGCAGCCAGGGTGGACTTTGCTACTAACTCTCAAGTCACCTTGGAAAGCAGTCACATGAATTCTTAATGCTCTCGGCGGCAAACAATCTTTCAGATGCAGACATGCAACCACTCTATCCATCTGCCTGTTTTAAGTATGATTTTATTTCTGTTTCAAGGATTTTCCTGCAGGTGAGATCAGCAAATGAGGCAATTGCTTGACCGTTTTACCCGTAAAACTTAACGTGTGGTGTTTTTTTTCCCCCTTCCCCAGCCGTGTGTGAGTCCATGCTCATCCATGTCTCCGTTGGCATCTAATGGAAGATAAAGTATCGACCAGCTCTGCCATGGTTTCAAGATTGCCCAAGTTTGGTGGGCGCTCTGCAAGTGGTGGCACTGGAGGAACCTTGACCAATGGTTCGTCTACCCAGGATGCCAAGGCGGCTCCTGCTGGAACACGAACAAATGGCGCGATTCGAACTTCTCCGTTTTCCCTGAAATGGAGGAGAGATGAAGGGACAGCCCCCTCCAGTCTGACCACCATTACCAGCCCTGGGGACGGAGGCAAGGAGAAGACGAGACAAGTTCCTCCATTGGTCAAGGAAGGAAAGAGTAGCTCTCCGGGGACACCTATAATGAGGAGGTCAGGTCCGTTGGTGGTGGCGGCCTCAAGCCCCAAGGTCATCCCAAAGCAACCCTTAAAAATAGCTCCCAAAGATGGCATCAAGTTGGGTCAAAGCTCTCTCAGCAGAGCGCCCAAAACAGACCACAGTGACACAGAGTCCCGCCTCGCAAAGCCCAAATTATCTTCGGGCTCGCCAAGAAGCAACTCCCAAGACCGCCTTTCCCAGTCCAGCGAAAGCCTGAAGACTCTAGAACTGGACAAGATGGTTCGCTCAAACAGCTTTACGCACTTCAAGCAGATTCCATCTCCCAGCAGCCAGCCTATGATCCGTTCCTTCTCCTTTAACCGGGCCGTCGAACTGGCCAAACCTCTGGCCAATACTCAACTTCGACCGCCTCGGAGTAGTTTCCTCAAACCTCCTCAACTTAGCAACGGACGATTAAGTTTAGCACTCGGAAGTCTGCGCGGTGGCCACGGAGGCTCTGGATCTTCTGGTGGTGGTACTGGAGGTGTTCCGTACAGCCAAACGCCTCCGGCTGCCTCCTCACTACCGACGCCATCGGCGCCATCCACGCCCAGAGCTCTGAAAAAGCCGCTGCTCTCCTCTTGCGGTTTGAACAAGTTATTGGGGAATAGTAGCGGATCCTTGGGTTTCAGGCAGGCAAAACCTGCACAGGCCAAGCAGCAAAAGACAATACTTCCAGGTTGGGTTAAAGGAGCCGCCAAACCTTTATCTGTCCCTCCATCCGAAGATGCTGAACCCACCGGAAAGGGTGAAGTAGCAGACCGTGACAATGACGTGGATCAAAATCCTACTGATGGAGGAGAAAAAGAAGAAAGCAGCGTACAGCGGCAAAACTCGGATCAGGTAGTTGGTGATGGTCAGGAAGACATGTCCTTGTCGTCTGCTTCATCCTTAGACAGAGGGAACACCAGTGAAGAGTTTTTAGATGACTTGGACAGCGTCGGGGATGTTTTCAGTGACGGGGACCCTCATGACAACAAGAAGACAAATAGCTTTCTCAATCAGATCAATAACTGGGATCTGGCAGGTAAATCTCTCAAATTAACCAGCCTACAGTAAATTTTCCTCACATTGAACTTTGTGGTTGATTTTTTTATTTTTTTTTTACCATTTGCTTCAGGCCACGATGAAGACAGCCCAATGCAGGACTCCCAGGGACCACTTGTGAGGTCGCCGGAGGAAGGCGATGCCTACCAGGCTTCGTCTTTGGAGCTGTCACCCTCCAACAGCTCTGGGGGAACCTACATGTGGGACGAAGAAGGCCTTGAACCTCTCGAAGGGCCTGGGACGTATCCGCGTGACCTGTACGACGACGCCGAGCTCAATAGCATAGTGAGTGCCAACAATCCCTTAAATCACTTTCTTTAGTTATAGTAGTCAGGGTTAAAACAAACAACAACAAAACAGTAAGCATGGTCAGTTTGTTTGAATTGAAAAGTTATTCAACCAAACCTATTGCGATTGGGTGTCATTATTCAACTATTATTAATGTAAGGTGGTGTATTGGATCATTTGGCCCAATCAAATTATATCAATATTACGGAGATTATTTGTCGAGTCTATTAGCAATTGGCAAGGACAACCTTGTGAACCGCTCAGTCCTGCAGTTTAATTGAGCCGAGAGATTACCGTTATTTGGTTAGAAGTAGCCTAATGGAAACTTGCTTATTCTTAAACTATTTTTAGATTTACAAATAGCTGTGCTGCCCTTCATGATTTTCCATATCAACAGGAAAACAATTGTTTAATATTTCTCAATGGGGAATAATGGGAATGCCGTACTTTGAGCAGTTGGTGAATGAATCGCAGCCATCAAACCGGCACCTCTCCGGTAAGCAGCCACGATTATCCAATGAGCCGATCACTTTCCGGTTGGCAATCCTCGCGCAAGATTTGATTGCCTGCTTAAAAAGCCGCTGCCACTCATTCACCGACTTCCTCATTAGGCAAAGAGGTTATCCCTGAGAGGAATGCTGTCCCGACCGCAGCTTGTGCTTTAATAGCGTTTTGAGCCTTTGGTTCTCCGTGGTCACGTACCATGGCACCCGATCTCGGGAACGCATAAAGAGCTTTCCGGAAGCCAGATTAGAAATTGTATAATAAGCCGTGTCTTTTTAGTACTCACAGCATGTGATATGGACATTCACTTGATCAAAGCGAGAGAGAGAGAAAAAAAAGAAAGAAAGAAAAAAAGCTTTTGTTTTTGTCTTTAATTGAGCTAGACATGCCGTAGACAGTCCATTAATGAGGCTAATTGACAGTACAAATTGCTAGTCAAATCATTATTTCAGTCATTTTTAGACATGGTCATTATTTCAACAGCATTTCAAGGTTACTTTCTAAGCATTTTAGAAGTAAATAGGGCAACTCCAGATATTGTACTGTACACCATTTTGGTTCATGTTCCTGACAGAATGGGGGGGAGGGAAAGTTCGCCAGAGTTTGGGATTATATGTGGGCGTGTTCGTTACTGCTCTCGGTATAACCACACATGCCTCAACCACGCATATCCGATTAAAAGTCATTTACTTTGTCTTAAGGACATGTTCTCGAACTACATTCGTGCAGCTGCTATCATGCGCTTCTTGGGTTTTTAACATTTGTGTGGACAGACCATAGACACATTTTTCTTCTGCCTTTAACCTTATAAACACAGCAATAACTAGTGTGGCTGCTGGTACAGGAATAGAACAGATAGATTGTACAAATATAACTATTGCATATCTAGATATTTTTTGGGAGAGACTGTAATGGGTAAAATAAAACTTGACATACGCTGTAGTAACATGATTAATCCACATGGTGGCGATGTGCCCCCATAACACACCTAACCGTGTCTGCATACACTTGAAATTGCACCTTTTGTGTGCGCCAGTCATGTTTTGGCTATATTTGGCTATATTTGGCTCTGTCTGCATTCAAATGGCTCTGTGCAAAATCACTGTGTAGGCAACCGCGGCTTGAAAACATTTCCATGACGCACCATCCGGTGTGCAGAGGTGCCCATTTTAGAATGCATAGGTTATTTGTTCGTGTGTTTTCAAGTTTGTTCTCGTTCAGACTTCCGTTGACAAATGTATTTGTTTTTACTGCTGCTTTAGTCACACCTGAGTGTATGATTCTGTATTAAAACACATTGTTCTTGTGTCCTTACAGCACTATAAAAGTCACATAAGGATGAGTCATTTTTTTTAGTCCACATTCTCACCATAAACAAAATTTTATGATATTATATTTGACACCTTTTTGTCTATATCTAAAATTACAATTTCCCAGTAGTTGTTTTTTTCCCTTCCCAATTTTGATTCAGATTTAACATTTACTTCACTTCAATATAATTCCTCGGCACCAAGATGTCACAAGATGGCGGCAAAGCAATACCTAATACATAATATCAGCTACGAAAGATTGGTTTGGAAAAAAAAAATCTGTGACATGCGGGGGTGCACTTTATACAGTTATAATGTACCTAAGTTGCAATGTTTTTGTTTGTTTATTTCTGTTTGTGATTCCCAGGATATCCTGAACAACTTGCACGGCCCAGGGGCCGAAGAAGGGGATGACGACGACCTCATGCTGGATGTGGACCTCCCAGAGGATGTTTTGCAAGGTGAGCTCACCTTCATCATTGTCCCGAACAGAGCAACGTCCACTATAGTCAGTGGCAAACTATGGCAAAAGTCAACAATTCCTTTTTTCCAGCAATATGCTTGTGCGACTTCTTACAGATTGATCAAATCCCTGCTCGGCTGTGCAACATCTGTTTGAATGGTCTCGCCCGTCTATTGTGATGCGTACACGCTCGCTGAGGAGTTATTTATAGGATATTTATCGCGCTGGAAATGACAGCTCGGCAGCAAACCTGCGTGAAAGAGGATGTCGCCAGCTGTCTCGAGCGTGTCTGAGCAAACAGATGAAACGCAAGCGCAAAGAATATTGAGGTGTAGCAGCAGACACTTTGATTGGCTTGACAGTAGTAATAAGGTGATTAGTTGAATGCCTCTTTGTCATCTGAGCGCTGTGACATCAGCACCGCTGTAGGCTTTTGTTGTCGTTTTCTTTATCGCTCGTGAATGTAATCAAATTCCGGCCTCTTTATAGTGGAGTAAAATGGCATAATTGTACGTGCTGGAGGTAATCAGGTCATGTCGATTGTGCTGGCAGCTTTATTATGCGTTTATCAGATGCTTCGTCACATATGAGAGAATGAAGGGGGGTGGTCAGAGACGTTGACCTCGCCCGTCGGGAATTATAATGACTTCTGCGCCGATAATTTGCTCCTGTCAGCGCAGACGCAAACTTGGGTCGGCCACTCTTGCCTGGCTTGTTAATTGAATGTCTCTGACAAAGCCCGACTTGGTATGTCTGACAAAGCTTCGTTCAGGAATCACAAAATCTAATATACGGAGGTCACGTTATATGCCTGGGATCGTCGTCGATGCACAAGCTAATGGACGATGTCATGTGTCATCAATTAAAACAAGCGGCGTAAAAATATGTGGTCAGGTGACACGTGAAGGCATGCTCAGCTCGCGGCATAATTCATGTTTTTCAATTCTCAATTGTTTTATGTTAGGCTTTACACTATCAAGACTTTGAAGTCAGTGAGTTTGAAAAAAAACAATAACTGATCACCGATTGGACCACTTTATCCTAGATCGGATAAACAGCTTGTTTATTTAGTGTACAGTCGATCCCGTGGGGGATTGTGACTGGCCCGGCCCACGACTCGCCAAAATTTGTGCATAATTGATGCCCACTGAAATGCAATGGGGGGAAAAAAACACCCAATAAATTCTCCCCAAAATACTGATAAACATTCAATACACAGAATATGGGGGATTTTTTTCGGGGTTGTTGATATAAAAAATACAAATAAAATACAACCCAAAACAAACTTATTTAAAAATATTGGGGGGAAATGGAGAAAAATCGGACTGTATAGTATGATGTAGAATGTACAGTACAGGCCAAAAGTTTGAAAGGTTGGCATTCTCACCTCTGGGAACTTCTTCAATATTGTTGGAAAACCATTTCAGGGCACTAATCTTGAAACTCATCGAGAGAATGCCAAGAGCAGGGATGTGATTTTTCCGCTAATTCGCGGAATTCCGCTTTTTTTATCTCTCCCCCCCCAAAAAAAAAATCGTTTTTTTTTTTTTTTAATTTTTTTTTAGTAGTTCATTGTGTATGCACATGACTCCGACAGATAACATATTCTGCTATAACAAAGACATTTGTGGTATGCTCTAATATGAGTTACTTTTCATTTGGTCATGATACAATTATTTGTTCATGACATTTGAACTCTTCAACATTATTTATGTGTTAACTTAGTAATCACATTAGTTAGATATGATGATATTCTCAGTGATAGTTTTTAAAAGCAAAGGCAGTCCAATGTTTTTGAATGTGACTGATTTTGAGTTGACTAAAACTGCCATTTTATATGGGATAGTTCAATATACATTGAAAATTTATGCTGTTGTTTTGTCTATTTCTTTGTCATGTGAGTGCATTGAAAGTACTTAAAAACACGGAAAACCCAAACTGCCCTGGACCTAGCTGGGTGCCAGCGGCCCCCAGACCCCCGGCTAAATTTTCAGATAATTTCACTTTGGTCAAATCACATCCCTGCAAGAGATAAATAAATAATCAGAACAAAGAGTGACTATTTGGAAGAAACTAGAATATAAAACGTTTTCAATTATTTCACCTTTTTTTTTTAAGTACCTGTACATAACTCCACATGTTCATTCATAGATGTGATGCCTTCAGTGAGAATCTACAATGTAAATAGTCATGAAAATGTTTGTCCTCTAATGACATCACTTTCCACTTTGCATAATATGCTAAATATCTGCCGATCCGATCCAAAAAGTGTTTTTCCTACAAATAAGGTTAATGATACACTACGGCGGTGTTTGGTTGCCGCTGTTGAAACAGAACTCGTCGTCCCTGTATATTGAGTATTACCTGGTGTAGCCCGCTGCCCGCCCTCCTGTCTACCGCCACAAAGGTTAAAATGTCCAGTTTATGTTTAAACGGATCCGGAGGCGCTGTAATTCGGTGGTTGTTGCGGACGCTGCATTGCTGAATTGTATTCCAATAATGCTGAGAGGCTGTTTTGTTTTGCCCTTACTGGTCTCAGTCGTATTGCCGGAATGACCTCACAAGCGAATCAACAGCAACCGAACATGAAGTAAACATGTACGCTCCACTCCGCAGCCTCACGTCACCCTGAAGGTTGTAAACAGTCACAGGCAGGCAAAGGAACGTTCACGCCACAGGAATGTGACTGGCATGCTGGTCCCATTCCTGCTCCTTTTTTGGGAAGTGTCCATATTTATAGCTGCGAGTATCAGGCCAAGCACCAGAAGAGGAACAGTGAAAGTGAGACCGGGGCGAAAGGCGTCCAGCTTGGACCCGGCCCACAAAACCGGGGGATTGGGAAGGCGGTTCTGTTTTGCCTACAGAGTCTCCGCAGGCCCTCCCTTGCTTGCTCTGTCCTTCATTTGCTTCCTCCAAAGAGACTCCCTGACTCTGCCACATAACAGGAAGAAGGTGAAAGGGAAGAACAGGGAGCCAAACCAGAACCGGATGAGAGGCTCACATGTGACATTTTCTTTAAAGCCAGCCGTCAGGGCCAGCGCTTTTCCCCTAAACTTGGACTCAGAAGCGCCTTTTCTTGGGAGTTCCCTGGAAAACAAGCCTGACAACACATGCAGGGTGGACTCGGGATTTCTGCCTAACTGACTGGACCAGGCGGACATTTCTTTCCATTCTATATTCATGGACGTCTCCGAGCTGGAATCTATCCGTTGTTTGGCTTCTTTAATGATTGTGTAAGGCTCCCCGAAATGTAGCGCTTGAGTATGAAAACGGCTGCCTGCATCTGTGTTGAGTGGTGACACTTTGGCTAAAGTATTTTAAGCAGCAGCATTTCCACCCTGTCATTATTATTATCATCTTTTTTTGGTGTGTGTCTGTGTGTGCGCGCAGTTGTTTTTTTTGCTGTCTTGCTGTAGGCCTCGCTTTTCTGCGAGGGAGGTCAGCCTCTATTATTTGTCAGTTTTTCCCTTAGCCATGGCTCATTCCTCCGCTTCTTTCAACAGCCTCCAAAGACTCACTGTCCTTTTTTACACCCTTGAAAATGAAATGGCTCGTCGCTGATTTTTTTTTGTTGTTGGTGTGTTTGCATAGCGAGGAGGGAGATGGAATAGATTAGGATGTGCGCGCTGATATTTTAGAGCATTTGAAATGTGTACAGGCGTATTCATCGGCAGGAAATATGATAAATAGTTTGTTTTATGTGTGTGTCTGTGTGAACCTGCCTGAAAAACAAATTCCTGCCTTCCTTTTTTTTGCATGGCACATCTCATCTTTCACAACAAACTATTTGCAACACACTTGAAAGTCAATGCACAATTTTCTGCACCCAACTCCTCAGAATGACATCCTTGGTGTGCCTCACAAATAGTCTTAACGTTTGTCGCAGACTTTGACAAGATGTCCAACGGGGAAAGCGCTCCCCGTCGGCAGGGACAGCGCCGTCGGCATCACCGCTGGAACGGACCCGAGCATTTCCACAATGATGGCAGGTTAGTGATCCAGTTAGTGTCCTTGTGCCCGTAGGAGGAGAAAACTGAAGAAGCCGCCGACTGACTTTTTTCATACCTGGTTGGATTGTAGACAGGCCCGGGGATGCATTTTATTGATAGAAAACCCCACTAAAGTGCATTTTCATACCATGAGACCAAGGACATTTTGGAAAGGCAAACATTTTTGTGAACGTGAACGGACCCTGACAACATTTTTTACAACATTCGCTCAGTGAGATACGGGCTTTAAAGCAAAACTTAAGAACTTTCAGTTTTCATTTATTATGGCGGCACCATATGGTCAAAAGTGGTAGTGTTTCTTCAGTTTTTTTTAAACAACTTCTAATATTCCGATTTTATGTTGCTTTTCTTTAAAAAATGTTGTTCAAATTCCAACTCAAGAGGTTCCACTGTGCATAACCCGACTGTTTTGTCTCTCAGGGCACCGTTCTTCCACCACTACGACGGCCTCAAGTCCTCGAGGATGTCTTCGCAGGCCGCCCCCACCCAAGTGAGGCGAAACAGCCACCCGATGCCCGTGCCCGATGAGCTCTCACTGGAACATATGAGCCAGGACTGCAGCTCGGTCAAGAACCAGCTGCTCAGACTGAAGAACCTACTGCAGGTTCGACCCTCATTATTAGATACTCCCTCAGCTTTTTATGCGGGTCTCGCGCCTTCCTTTGCGCTCGCATGCGTTTAAGTGTGAGTGTGAGGAAATCAATTACTGAGTCCATCTGCCTCCGTTGGAGGAATGGGAGGATGGTGCAAGCGCCAGAGCCAGATCAAAGGAGGCTAGAAATGAATTCTGCTGTTGTTGAAAGGATGCCCTCACTGGCCACTTTATTACCTACACCCTGCTTGGAAGGCTTTAGTCTGCGTTGAAATCATAGCGTCACTCAGTTGTTGTAGATTTTTTTTCTGGGAATCTCCCATTGCACTGCATTCCAAATGTGCTCTATTGGATTGTAATTTTGGGATTACATAAGCATTTGAGTTAAGCGTGTTAAAGAGATCATTTTTAGCTATTAGCTAATGCCATTAGGAGCTCAAAGCCTCTAAAATGTGTTGTCTTGAGGTGGATTGCAGTGTAAAAAAAAAAAAGGATGCTCAATTGGCACCAAGCGGTTCAAAGCGACGAGAACAAAGACAACATTTCCGTGTACTTCCCACAGCGCAGGACACTCACTCAGAAAAATTCTGATGAATACATGTTAATTTATCTACCAGATAAGTTCAACAGCATACTCATACAATATGGACCTCTAAACTACCTCTTGGCTAAAAGAAAAAAATAATAATACAAATGCATTACCGGATTTATTCAAGCAGCTAGCTGACATTTATGCTTCCTCGTGAAATAAATGTGTTGCGTATACTCTGAGATTGCGCCGTGGGTCTGTGTCACCGGTGCCTGGCAGTCCAAAGCCGGCGGGGTTGTTATGTGCGAAGGAGTAAAATTATTCCACCTCACAACATTGCTCTTGAGGCGTGCCCTACGGCAACCGCCATTGATCGCGCTCACCGTGTACTTTGCGCCTTTCGGTGTGTACGTGCGTGTTTTTCCAGCTCGAGGATACGGACTCGCCAGCAGATGTTGCGGGGGAGATTGAAGGCAATACCAATACTGCATCCCAGGTAAGAAAAACTGGATTTTTATTCAATTTCCCTCCCGTGTAAGCAATATATATCTGAACGTGTGTGCGTGTGCAGTTTGAGGAGCTGCTGAAGGAGGTGCACAGGCTCCGAGAAGAACTTCGGAGTCGAGACAAGACCATTGTTCGCCTCACTCTGCAGTGTCAGCAGCATCAGCGGGAACAAGTGGTAAAACGGCCGATTTACATTCTTTCCCAACATTCGTTCCCGGCAAATGCTCACTTTTTGTTTCTGTTTTTCATCAATATTTTTGTCCACACAAGTGGAGAACATTCACAGAAACACGCCAAAGTTCCTCAAGCCACTTAATGCCATTTAAAATGAAAAAAGTTAACCGCAGGGCTCTACACTAACTTTTGCACTGGGGCTACCAACTTTTTCAGTTGGTCGCACCACACAGGTTTTGGTCGCACCTTTTTTTGGGGAGCTCCTGCATGACCGTATTTGCTGATGTATGGTTGTCCAAATTTGCATTGTGTAGTTTGATGATGTAAAGATATTTAAAAAAAAAAAAAATTCAGACGTTGAAATTATGCAGTAATACAAAAAAAAAAAAATCTTTTTCCCCATATATCACACAAAATGCAATTGAATGATGCTGAAGACTGATGGCAGATCTCCACTACCCTGATAAAATAAAGAAACATTGCGCTAGCCTTTATCGCGGGTGGGCGTTCAAGACCACAAGTTGCGAGTTGCCTCACGACTGGCTACCAATAAACTCTGTTCAGTTTGCTTTTAGCTTGCTCCATCTCCATCCTAACACTCATTAGTGTCTTGAAGAGAAAACCCTTGTTAGCCAAACAAGTGTGTGGCCGTCTGACATATTCAAATCCGCGTCCGCGTCCGCAAATACCAAAATGTCAAAGCCAGGCCTCCCTCGCCGCCTCATGCGAGCTTTCCCAATTAGAGCGAGCACCTACACAGCTGCTTCTCCAGTCCCGCTCAATATTGCGACGCCCTCACCCTCAACCGGCAGAAAGGAGGGTGGAATGGCATTATTGGATATGCAGGCTGACAGAATGAGTTAAAAGAAAAATATAGAAAATTCCACTGTGCAGAATTCTGATTATCTTGTCTCCTGCATCAGATGAGAACATAGAAAAATATATTTTGCACAGGGCTATTTATAATTGCCTGTCATCCCTTTTTGACCGAGTAGCTCGTCGTCATTTCGTGACCCTGCAGCCGGCATTAACAACAAGCAGACACACATACTGATTTTTAACATCTTAATTGATATTTAAAATGTAAGAACCTCTACATATGAGGGGGGGAAAAAATCGCAATTTGTTTTCTCATATTTGGTCTGTTATTTTATTTGATTTTATTTCTTTCCCTAAAGCAGAGTTGTCGAGTTGGCAGCTTTGCCACACAAGCTGTGAGATTTCGCGCTAAACTCTTGAGCCCTCGCTACAAAGCATGATTTATCAGTTGGGAGTTGATTATAAGGTATAGTTGGGCTAATAATTAGAGATAGGCGCCGGCATTGGGCCTTTTTCAAATTCTGGTGGCCGATAAATGGTAAAGCTAAAAACGTTTTAATCTCAGGAAACAATTTATTTAAAATTTCACTTAACTTTCTAAGAGATGCTGTTGACCCTGGGAACCATCTGAACCTATTGTATTTATTCAGCAGTAAAACAAAGAAATGTGAAAGTTTAAGATTTCATTTTTTTTTTTAAATTTCGGAAAAAAACAGAGCTATGGTTTTTACTTCTTTAAGTGTCCATTTAACTTTTTAAGACGTACTGATAACCTTGGGAGCTCCCTGAACATTTTTTTTTAAAATTTAAAATGAAATATATTGTCTAAGATTAAAAAAAATAAATAAAAAATCTACATTTTGAAAAGTTTGAAAATTTGTTCAACAAGCATTGATGCTTTAAGACATTGCAACAAAGTCAAGACATTTGTATTAAAAAAAAATATATATACTACTAATAATTGGCATTGGTATTGACCCTGAAAAAAAACCCATATCGATCTATCTCTACTAATAATAATGAATGCAAGTGTGTTTTCAATATGTATGTGAGCAAACTACTGCCACTCCATTAAATTGACGCTCGTTACCACACGACTCTCATTTTTGCCCCAGTTTTTCATCTTTAATGCTTTTCAGTTTTGGCTCCAATCAGAATTTTAATGTCATGACGCCACAGCTGCTAAGCCCTTTTTGTTGCGTGCACTTTCAACCGCTGTGTTTTACCATTACAATACGAAAAATTGGCCTCAGCTTGGCATGCGAGTGCTTTGTAAAAAGTAGCACACAGCTAAAAAGGAAATCGAATAAAGACATTCCAGGCTCTACATTATTTAATAGAAGAGTTTAGGTCAGCCTCATTGCACACACGGGTTGTTAGAACACAAAAAGACGCGTGCCTGCTTTCACTAGTTTTGTGTTGCTCCTCTTAAAGATTATCGTTTGCCTCCTGAGCCGCACAGGCAATTATGGCTGAGCTTGCTTTTCTAATATAGTAGTCCACATTCCTGTAATCCCTTGTAAACGTCCCTATCGTCTTCTCCCTCCTGGCCTTTTTCCAGCTCACTCGAGAGCGTCAGGTGCGGTGTCAGTGTCAACAGCAGAGGGCGCCCTCGCTTCTATGTCAGCCGGGCGACAAGCGGCTGCAACGCCCCTGTGACAAGGCCACCCAGACCCATTGGAGACCCCCGAGTCACGCTGTGAGTCCACATATCATCCACACCATGGTGCACACTCCACACCGTTCTTTTTTGTTTTCTTACCTAGTAAATGTGCACCACTTACAAAACAAACACACAGCCACACACAGGCTGGTGGTCATCTCCACGACATATCGCTGAGTCACTCATCATCTTCCCGTTTGGCGCAGCGCGCAAAGCTCGGACCTCCCGGCGGAGGACGCTTTATGAGCTTGTCAGCCGGCTTGTCACTCCGCCTCACACCTTTAATAGCCGGGGCGAGCTGCGAGGCCGCTGTTTGTGTTGTGGCGGGGAGGAAAAAATATGGAGGAGATGACTGAGACAAATAACAGACAGGAAGTTGAGGGGAAAGGATAACATAGCTTAGATTAGAAATCTTTCTTCTCAAATTTCAAACGGGCCTGTTACCTGTTGCAAATATGTAGCCCAGTAGGGATTTATGCCATCTGAGCTTGCGTTTTTTTTCTTCTTTAACCTCGTCGGAATTGAAAGTACTAAATGCTAGCATGCTAACACATAGAACGCCAACAACCTTCTTGGGCACCCAATTTTTGTGTCTCAAATGTTTGCTGATGTGTACAGAGAATCACGGATGGCTATATGATGGTCAATGCTGCCTACTCGTCGTAGCTATGGCCACTGGCGGCCATCTTGCGTTGCCACACGCTAAATGCATCTAAATTGAATACAGTACATTGATATTTCCGCTGCATTTTCAGGTTATTGTCTGTCTCCACGGCGAAAGTGCCACAGCGTGTGACATACAAACAATTCTGTAAGAAGTGCTACATGCACGTTTCATCGGTAAGAATGCTATCATAAATTAGCGAAATGTAAACCTCACGTGACTCTGTAAGTCAATTCACGATACTGAGATACTGTAATTACTGTTGTCAATAATAGTGGCATCGTAAGATGACTGTCCTCTGGCTTCTTCTGCGAGAGGCCAAATGTGAGTCCTGGACTGAGATAAGTAGAATGCTAACGTATAGCAACCTGAGTACAGAAACTAGAAGTTAAAGTACCGCTGATTGTCACACCCACCTAAGTGGGGCAAAATTCTTTCTCCGTATCTGACCCATCCCCTGAGGGAGCGGTGAGCAGCAGCAAAAGCCGTGCTGGGGAATCATTTGACGATCTAACCTCCCAATTCCAACCCTTAATGCTGAGTGTCAAGCGGGGAGGCAAATGGGTCCCATTTTTATAGTCTTTGGTATGAACCGACTGAACCCACAACCTCCCAGTCTCAGGGCGGAAACTCTACCACTAGTCACTGAACTGGATAGATCGATGAGGGTCATGTCATGTGGTTTGGTGACGTACTCTTTGTGATGATAACTGATCAAAAGCTAACATGCTATTGCTAACATATAGGAAGGTAGCAAGATAAGTACGGAAACCTCTAAGATAACTGGATTTGACATGATACCATGTAGCAATGTGTTCTTTGCAAGGAGAAAGTCTAACATGCTAATGGAGATATGCTATAAGATGGGCTACTTAGTTTTTTTCAAACCTCTAAAATACACAAGTTTCCACCAGGATACATGCCTTTGCAAAAATCGGTGAGTTTTTTTTGAGTATGCCGAGTAACCCAAAAATGCGATTTATCCGACGGAAGGATAACGATCAACAAAGCGATTCCAAGCGGGTTTTCGCACCGCCTGCTGCTCGGGCCTTAATAAACTGGAGTGGTTGAGCTCCCTGAGCACACTGTAGCCCCCCACCATGCACAACAGCGTGTGGTTTTACTGTTGCCGCGGCAACCGGCGAGTCGAGCCCGCTTGTTCTCAATGGGGATCCTGATATCTTTTAGCGGCGTTAACAAAAAAAAGTTTGAGGATAACATGAGCAAGTTTGGACTTGAATCATGATGAAAGTCCAAAATATCCCTCAGATGTTTCCGACCATCAGTTTTGTGTGAATGTTTTTGTTTTTGGGATTTGGAATGGATCGAACACATGGCAACTCTTACAAGTAAGTGTCAACGAAGCTGTATCTTTAGTGCTGTGCTGACAGCCAGGAGGTTCGCAGTGTACTTTTCGTGTCCTGAATTGACTCCAGCGGAATAAATCAAGACTTTGGGGTAGTGGATATCTGAAACTCTCGTTTTTTTTTTAATCGAAATATGTCAAAATTCTTTAAGCTCCACACGTTTCAAACATGGGATCAAGTGCCCTTTTTGTGTTGATTTTTTTTGGTTCTGCTGACATTTAAAGTGCCAGCGTCTCAAGTTGCTGGAGTGGCCCGATGCCTTCTGGTGTTGTTGTTGAGTGCAAAACTGAATGGATCAGCTGAGTTCAATTTGCATGCCTTACCTCTGGTTGCGTGGATTTTCTCCGGCCTTATTCCGATATGAAGATATCTGATTGCAATTTTTTGGCCCCGCCTCTTTCCCAGCGCATCTACTACCAGCGCAGTGAAAAAAAAAAAAAAATCAATGGATGTTCAATTCATTTATGAGCATTCCCATTATTTCTTCACATTTTTGCCAACAAATCTCTATTAAAGCCATTCCAATCTGCCAGCAGTCTAATTTTCAGTCCAAATTTATGTTGAGTAAAAAAAACAAAAAAACGGCGGGAACAGTTGTCACAGCAGGACGTGCTCGTCGAGTGGCGTTAACTGCCGTTTTAAATGCCAGTTGTAGGTGAAAACCCCCCAATATTCTTGAATGGCTCCCAGAGGCAATCGTGAGCGGGTGTGACATGTTTTCTCTGCTTACTCAGATGCTCGGCAAACAAAACGGGAGACTGGTGGGATTTCAGTCGCATTATGCGGCGTCTAAATATAGTGTCGACGCCAACGAGACACTTCCAATGATATGCACCGGCAAAATCTAATGAGCTCCGATGCAAGAGCTGGCTACGACGATTCTGCCTTTGTTAAGATCATAATGAAGAATTGTCGGACTGGCAGAGGTAGTCATTCATTTATTCACTATACGGTATGTTCATTGTTATGCTTGTAACATTTTTGTTATACTTTTTAACTTTTATTTAACACAATGCGCAGGTGTACCTAATGTTGTGGCCAGTGACAGTATATAAGATAAGATTCACTGATTGTCACACCCACCTAAGTGGGGCGAAATTTGTTCTCCGCATTTGACCCATCCCCTGAGGGAGCGGTGAGCAGCAGCAGCAGCAGCAGCCGCGCTCGGGAATCATATGGTGATCTAACCTCCCAATTCCAACCCTTAATACTGAGCTGGTATATAGTATTTAATACATGTAGCCATCGTTGGGTCTGATTTAGCCATGTGTGATGTTTACATGAACCATATGTCAGTGGTGACCTTTGCTCTAATTGCCACCTCAACGTAATTAATGTCTGGAAAGCAATTCATACAAGATAATAAAATGAGTTAAAATAAATGTGCAATTGCCTTTTGCTATGATATTTGACATTTTAGTGATCGTATGTAAATAAATAAAAAATATTCATTTTGACCCATTTTTAACTAATATAAATGTCATACAAAAATAAAATAAATACGCTATTATAATAATATATGAATGAATACAGCACTACTGTATTGTTAAAAATAAATGCATTGTGTGTGTGTCTGAGGAATGAACATCTCACCTTTTTAGCGATTATACCAACCACAGATGAACAAAGGCAACACAATAGGCAGCCTCGGATTCATTTTCAAGCATCCTCTTGCTTTCTTTTCATCACACTTTTCTACTTCTAGTGAACTCTTTGCTTCATTGAGTTTGATGTCACGGTGACACACGCACACACACACACACACACATAAAAAGGGAGTAAGATTATTCTGGAAGGACTGAGTTAAAAGGAGTTTGTGATTAGTGGAAGCTGGTGACGATGTTGAAAGAAGACGCACCGAGGAGGCGGTTGCTGTCCTCCCAAATTCCTGATGCGACGCCAGATCACAGTCGGAACGCTCCCTTCTTTGATTTTGAATTCCTGTCCTGCTTCATCGGCGTCCGCCGTTGGCTGGCGGGACTGCCGGCTCAGCAGTGAGATGACATCTAATGAGCGGGCAGCTTCTCATGGTAGCGCTGACCTGTTTAGCGAACGCATACCGCCTCCCCCTCAGTCTTATTTGTTCCTCGGGAGCGGTCGGTCGCAGGGGGCTGGATTCGAACCAGTGCGGCAGAAATCGGAAAATATCAGGTTTGACCTTTGTGAAAATTTGCATTCCCGTGGTGAAGATTGTGAACATTGAATATAGAAGTTATGTTTGAAATTAGGGGTGTTAATTGTAATTAATCGCGTGACTTTAATGGTTAGCTCACGATTAATCGCACATTTTAAATCTGTTTCAAATGAACAAAAAATGTACAATAAAATAATTTTTTTCATTGTTAACATAAAAGTAGAAAAATCATTCCATCGTCGTCATCGTAATACAAATGTGGCTGCATCTTTTGGTCATTGATAGACATTTCATAATAATTAATAAAATTGAGGTAAAATTAACAATGTACTGTACTGTAAAAAACGAGTGATATTGATTTGTGTTGAGGTCATTCGATGGCATAATTTAATTTGTAAGACTGTGACAGCTCAGTGTATTTTTCTTTTCATATTAAGAGCTATCTACTCTTTTACATGAAGTAACTTGTGAAATTCGGCATATTTTTAAAATTGTAAAATACAACTTGACTCCACAAATATATGCGTTATTGTTAAACTTATTGCTGCTAAATTTTGACGTGGACGTGTCTGCAGCGTTACGACTGGAATTCCCCCAGTGAAGGCTTTCCAAGTAGTCATAAATCGCGCATTAAAAAAATTTGTGGCATTAAAGGAACTTTAAATTAACTCAAAATGAATGCACTAACTTTGATACACGTCTTAGAAAAAAAAAAAAAGTCGACATGTCAAATCGGTAAAATTACCGAATACACAATACTGAGCTCTCCAGAAAAACAAAAAAAACAAAAAAAGGTTGTCACAGTTGTCGGTCATTACATGGAATAAAGGCCCGATGCGTCACGACTTGCAGAGAGAGCAGCATGTGTCCTGTGTCGGAGCTTCTTGTTCTCGCCGCCAAAGATTTTTGTTAATTAAGGCTTCCCGCTGAACAAGTTGTGTGTTCATTGACAAAAGTGAAGATTCCATCCGTCCTCCCAACAGGACTCAGCAGTGGGTCGTGGAGTCGATCCTTTTTCTTCCTTTGCTTGAGAGAGTCGGATTTGTCGCCTTTACGTGACGGCCGTACGGATGTCTCACTTTGCGTCTCCGCCATGGGGGTGAGAGAGACATCAAGTGATGAGAGAGCACAGAATCCATATGTTATCTTGATTATCATATCCTGGTGGACTTTGGCTGAGCGGCGGGGTACAGCCTGGACTCCTCACATGTCAATCAAAAGGATGACACTGCACACTACACAACCGCAACAGATGGACCAACGCGGCAAGTCTATTACTATCCGCCGATTTTTTTATTATCTGGTTTATCTGTATTATGTTAAATTGGTCGATAATTGTTGCTAAATATCGGGCAATTTTTTTATTATCTGGTTTATCTGTGTGACGTCAAATTGGTCGATAATTACCGATAATTATCAGCCGATTTAAAAAAGAAAAGAAAAAAAAAGATCTGGTTTATCTGTATGACGTCAAATTGGTCGTTAATTGCCGATAATTATCGGACAATTTTTTTAATTATCTGGTTTATCTGTGTTACGTCAAATTGATCGATAATTGCCAATAATTATCGGCTGAATGATTATTTTTTTTTAAATTATCTGGTTTATCTGTATGAGGTCAAATTGATCGATAATTGCCGCTAATGGTCGGGCAATTTTTTATTATCTGGGTTATCTGTGTGACATCGAATTGGTCGTTAATTGCCGATAATTATCGGACAATTTTTTTAATTATCTGGTTTATCTGTGTTACGTCAAGTTGATCGATAATTGCCAATAATTATCGGCTGAATGATTATTTTTTTTAAATTATCTGGTTTATCTGTATGAGGTCAAATTGATCGATAATTGCCGCTAACGGTCGGGCAATTTTTTATTATCTGGGTTATCTGTGTGACATCGAATTGGTCGTTAATTGCCGATAATTATCGGACAATTTCTTAAATTATCTGGTTTATCTGTGTTACGTCAAATTGATCGCTAATTGCCAATAATTATCGGCTGAATGATTTTTTTTTTTTAATTATCTGGTTTATGTGTATGAGGTCAAATTGATCGATAATTGCCGCTAGCGGTCGGGCAATTTTTTATTATCTGGGTTATCTGTGTGACATCGAATTGGTCGCTAATTGCCGATAATAATCGGACAGTTTTTTAATTATCTGGTTTATCTGTGTGACGTCAAGTTGATCGATAATTGCCAATAATTATCGGCTGAATGTTTTTTTTTTTTTTTTTTTAAATTATCTGGTTTATCTGTATGAGGTCAAATTGGTCAATAATTGCCGCTAATTGTCAGGCAATTTTTTTATCATCTGGTTTATCTGTATGACGTCAAATTGGTAGATAATTGCAGATAATCGTCGCCCACCGATATTATTGTGCATCCCTAGTTGTTTGTATATGCTGAGGGCAGCCAAAAAATGTAGGGTGGGCCGGAAAATGGCCCGGGTTGCGTTTTGGACACCACTGCGAGTAGATAGACATAAGTGATGGATGGAATATGTCTGCACTTGCTGGCTGAGCTTGTAAAAGCTGTCATGTCAGTTGACAGGTTGACAGGTGACGTACATCTGAGAATGGAAGTCGACCTGTGTGTGTGTGTGTGTAAGTGTGTGATGAGGTCGGAGGAATTTATTTATTTATTTATTTATTTATTTATCTTTTGCCTGTATGTGTCCATGTGCTTTGTCAGGCTTCACATGAGAGCGGCTTCTGCGTGTGCTTGTGTCCCGGGTTGGTCATGCCTTTTTTTGTCCTGTGTATTTTCTCTCTGCCTAGGGTGTGCTGCCCACCCCCTCGCTGCCCCCGTGGCAGGCACAGCACCAGGCCTTGACCTGTACCAGCATGCCCCAGCGCAGACAGAGTGAGTCACTAACACGCTTTCCTGCTTTTTTTTTTTTGTTTGCCATCTTTTTCATGGAACCACTTCTACTTGTACAATTTAAAAGCCAAAAGACATCGCATGCAATGTTATTTTCGGGTTGAATTACACACTGAAATTGTTTTGTGCGCAGCGCATCCCCTTTGTCCCCTAACACACTCTACGGTGGTCTGTTGCTTCTGTTCCACACTTACAGTTGTTCTGTAATGGAGCACTTTTTGGGCTTTTTCGCCAGTTGTTGGGTCTATAGCAGTGGTGTCAAAGTCCAGTCCTCGAGGGCCCGAGTCCTGCATGTTTTCGAGGTTTCCCACCTTCAACACAGCTGATTCATATTTAAGATGATCAAAAAGCTCCGTAGGAACCGGATAATTATCCTCATTGAATCAGGTGTGTTGGAGTAGAGGAACCTTGAGAACATGCCGGACTCGGGCCCTCAAGGACCGGATCTTGACACATGTGGTCTATAGAAAAGAACAGAACATTTTTTTTTCTTTCTCCAGAAAAAAAAGAGAAAAGAACAGAACATGGGTTGTACTTATGAATTCACAATGCACTCAGCCATCAGTGAATCCAACAAGCTCTGTCGGATGACAAAGTGCTAAAGGAAAACAGACAAATAGGTGGCAGGAAATGAACGTGTGAGCAGGTAAAAGGAAAAAAAAAAGATGCAAGAAAAACATCGAACCCACGCTGTGCTCTTCTCATTCAAGGGGGAAGGTGAAATAAATGCGGCACATTGTTCGAACATCTCAGGTTATTTCAGCATCATCGAGTGCTCTTGAGATGTATTTTTTTTTTTCCAGCTTTTTTTTTGGGGGGGGTGGGTGAATCAGTGCTGCATTCATTCTCACAACACCAGTGGGAGTGGAGTGTGCTCACAAGCAGGAGAAAAGCAGAGATTGGGAAGTAACAAAGTATTTTTTTCAGTACTTTATTTTTTAGACTACTTTGATCCGTTCCATTTTAACATGAGTATCTGTACTTTTTACTTGATACATTTTCAAAACAAGGTTTGTCCCAAATGGCAAATTCCATCTTTTTGCGAGACCTACACTTCTTGATTGATTGTGTTGATACATAAAGGCAACATCAAAACTACAAAATGTTCACTTCCACTACAAGCGTAACCTTTTTTTCCTCTTCATAATAATAATAATAATGCATCGGATTTATATAACGCTTGTCTAGACACATTTAAAGACGCTTTACAATGGAACGAATCTTAAATGGATGGACTATTCATACAGTACATTTGCTTAAACTCGCCTCCTTTGTTGAACTATTATGTGACTTTCTTCTCTGCATGACGTAATCCTGTATTGAATTTGTTCCGATTGCTCTTCCGTCTCTGTGCCGCTTCCTCGCTTCTTTCGGACTCCTTCATTTTCTAACGCCTCCTCTCCTCATCTTCCCCTCTTAACTCTGCCTGCCCACACGTAATGGCTGTGGCAAGGAGTGGAGCACCTTGTGCAGTACTTCACTGACCGGGCATGGTACAGTAGAACCTCTCTCTCTCTTTCTCTCTCTCTCCAGCGTCTTGACCGTCAACCATGACTTTGACGCATGCCCTTCGTCATCTGCATGCTTTTGCTTCGCTCACATTGGGAGTGTTTTGAGTTCAGGAAGGTTTTTCTTGTCAATGTGCGGATGTTTGAAAACCGTTTTGCATTGTTTTTGTGCTTTATGTTGACATGAGGAGAAAGTATTGGGATGCGCCTTCGGGAAGTGCAAATGAAAGTAGGCGTGTCCCAAGACTTTTGTCCATATAGGGGGTCCTCACTTTACAAGCAAACTCAAATTTGGAATGTAGTCTATCACTAACGTAGACCTAAAGTTATAATTGCAGTAAATATTTAATTGAAGAAAAAAAAAAAATCTTCAGAGGACCCCCTGTTACGGTGCTTTTATTTCATTTTTCTTCCATGTCATCGAATGAAGTCAAAACACCACACGCATGGTTTAATCTCCCCATGTGGGTTTTGCTCTGCTTTTATGTGAAATTCTCCTGTCAGAACATTTTGATTGTGGCGTATTTCAAAGAAGAAGGCCGTCATCGGACATGACAAACTCACTAAAGCAGGCCAGCGCTGTGCTCTCGCATCCAAATCACCGTTTTCACAACCGCGCTCAAGCGACGTGCCGGCCTCGTCCAACTCGGAAATTGAGTGGCGCCATTTTAGCTACTTACGTCTGATAACGATGTGCTGCCGACTCTCCTCGTCATCCTCCTCCTGACGCCGACTAAACGGGGGGAATGCTTATTTGTGTCTTCAGTTTTTAGTCGTATTTCAGAAGAGAAAAGCAGCAGAGGAGATCGGTCACGGGGGGTCATGGGAGGGTCGCCAGGTGGATCAAATAAGATGTAACGCCTCCAGTAAGATGTCCATTCAAACAGTAGTTTTGCAATGGGGTGAAACATTTTTGGAACATTTCTGGGAAATTTACATTGGGAAGTTAAAATGAGGAATTTTGTTGATATTTCAACATAGAAACTTTACATGGGATTTTGGGGGAATTAACTAGGAATTTAAGTTCAAGCACAAATGTAAATGTTTTGTTTGGTCATAGCAGATTTTTTCCCCATACATTTTTATTTTATCAAAAATGTTTTGTTTCAATTTTTTTTTCTTTTGTTGAATATGGAGTATTTTTTCATGTGCATGATAAAAAAAAATATATATAAAAAAAAAAGCTAACCAACCTAACAAGCAATTTAGATTGAACACTAAAAGGCAATGACATTAATTGACAAAGACAAAAATAAGGGATATTTTTGCTATAATTATAATTAATTTTAGTTTCGGAATCGTAGGATTCAGTCTGTCATTTTTTAAGCAATCTTGTTTTTTTATTTTATTTTTTTTAATGAAAATGTTTGTTCAACTCTTAATTTTAGGTTGTTTTTTTGTTTATTGGAGTCTTGGTCATAATCAGACATCCATGCAAATTATTGTGAGGGGGACACAATATGACACTTCATTGTGATGCAGAGCAATTCTACATCACTCTAATCACAAGACTCATATTGCTAGAC
This sequence comes from Vanacampus margaritifer, assembly GCF_051991255.1. Classification (NCBI taxonomy): domain Eukaryota; kingdom Metazoa; phylum Chordata; class Actinopteri; order Syngnathiformes; family Syngnathidae; genus Vanacampus; species Vanacampus margaritifer. The sequence goes on from NC_135443.1 coordinate 3,325,198, forward strand.
GTATACTTTTATGAAACTTTCAATCCAAACTGGTAATTGTTTCATTGTCTCATTTTATAACATCAGACACATATACTTAAAGTTGTGAAAATGTATTTGGCTGATCCAACCAATCCAGGCAGAAATCAAAAATGAAATGCAGATGAGCATACAAGTAGACATTTTTCAACAGCGTGTACCAGGAGATGGCGCTGTGGTCTCGGACATCCAGAGCCAGCATGCAATCCGTGCTGCATAGAAACACGAGGCAAACGGCCTGACCAGCACAGAATCGCACACATCTTCACACATCCTGAATAAATGGCTGTGCTAAAGCACACTTCATGTTGTTAATAGCTCTGGCTAGCTTCAGGCGGATTCAGACTCATAGCGTAAATAAAGCGGCCATGCCTTAAAGAATAGCCCTCAACACAACTAAGTAGGATTTCATCCTCGCGATGGGGGTCACGGGTCATCGGGGAGCTGCATTTATGCGCTGACAGATGAACACTGATGGTGCAATGTTGGCTTTTATTCTGACCCGAGCAGCTGCGCCATCGCCTCTTGTTGACTGGATTTATCTAACAACACTCCTCGGCTTCCTTCTGGGCTGCCTGAGCGCTTGCGAGAAGGTCAAAGTTACCTTACAGCTCCAAACGTCTGGTGGGAATTCGGCGGGCCAGCCGGGTCGCAGGTCCAGCATTGTGCTTTACAGGTTAATCATTGCAGCCCAGTTGAATTGTGTTGGTGGCTTAGCATTATATTGTCGGTGACAAACAAACAAGCGGTTCAACCAGATCTGCGAAATAATGACAATATCAAGGTATGATTTGTTATGCTGAGAATGGAAGTGTTTTACCATTTGTTGTATACTGAAGACATTTGGGTTTTAGATCCAAATATGAATATGGGGCAAAAATTCAGAATTCCAGCTTTTCTTTCATGGTACAGTGGTACCTCGGAGTTTGAACATAATTGGTTCCTGCGAAGAAGTGTTCAAAGTCTGAAATATTTTTTTCCCATAGGAAATAATGTAAATGCAATTAATCCGTTCACAAGCTCCAAAAACAGATAATTTCTATTTTAATTTCTATTTGTTTTTTACATTTACAGTAGTCCAGTATTTAAAAAAAAAAAAAAAAAAAAGCCTTACCTTTTTTATTGTGGTGTGATGGCATCAGTGGAAGATAAATGCTATGTTAATGCTAGCTTTAGTTCAGTGCTGAGTTTGTGTATTTTACATTGGGCATATTGTTAGCTACTAAGCGGTCCTTGCGTGCGTTAACGTCAGGCATGTTGTTGAACAGCTAAGTGGGGTCCTTGTGCCAGTATTTACAGAAGTAGTCGCGGTAGTTACAACGACGCGATAATCTCTTTCCTAATTCCACTGTGGTTCGTAGCACTGCACGGCGAAGAAAATTTTCGGGGAAAAATTAAAATGCACTCGCGAGTATGAAGCACCACCGGGAATATTCACGATCTGACTGGATATGAGCAGTGCATCGTCTCAACTACGGCAACGCGAGCATTCGGCATTGCTCGGCTTCGCTCGGCTACCCGTTTTCAAGGTACGTTCGGCTGAGCTTGCTTTGCTTGGGTGTTCAAACTCCGAAAATGAGTTCAAACTCCGAGGCATTTTTTACTCCGATTTTTGGGTTGAAGTCCGATTTGTACGAGTTCCCAGATGTTCAATCTTCGAGGTTCAACAACTCAGGAGAGAGCAGCTTTAGTTTGAACGCATCCACCTTTCAAGCAGTGATAATTTCGTTGACGAAAAACCTCCATTCAGGAGGTAAAATGCATGCTCAATTGGGTTAAGATCTGGTGATTGACTTGGCCAGTCTAAGACCTTCTACTCCTCATCATTTATGAGATACTGTACATGATATTCATTGGACATGTTACTTTGCAAAGTTGTCTTGGGTTATTTAGCAGGTAATACTGGAGCTCATTCAAATGTAATAAATGGGCACTTTATTGTGCCTGTGCACAATGTCAATAGCCCTCCCATGGTGTTCTGTGGCTGTCTTGACATATTTTCCACTTAAAAAGTGGCTCAGCACTTTGTGTCACAGGCGCCTTTGCGCTCCTCCGGATTGGTCTGAAGCGACCCATCACCAAGCGCCTCAAAAGGCGCGAATCCAGCCGCTGGCACGGCAAGGTTATTCTCCTCTTAAGTGCTGAATCAGGGCTTCCTCTGTGACTTTGTCTCTCCCGTTCCACAAATAGTTTGGTGACTGGCAGCGCAAACAAGCTGTGATGTTGGGAGCAAATAAACAAGTCAAAGAAACTGAGACTTTTTGATTCAGAATTTCCTTTTGCAGCTGCAAAAATATTCAAATGTCTTTGCGACATCAAACATAAAAAAAAAAAAAAAAAGTCATTTCTGTAGTAGCATCAAAAAACATCTCCAAGTCTGCCTCATTATGCTGTTTCATAACTATATTATCCTCATTTTTTAATCCTTTGGATTTTTCTTTGCTCTTTCTGGCAGCTTCAAATACCTTTCAACCCCAGCGAGCATTTGCGCCCGGGAAAACCAGTAAAAACTCCCCCCACCGAGGGCCGCAGTGACCAGACGGGGGATGCGGGGGCCCGTTTTGACGCCGACGCTCCTCTTGACGGCCTCGCGTCAGATGTGTCCGCCCCAGCAGACCGGCTGCAGCTGAGTCACCGCAAGCGGCGGGACCCCGCGGCCGCGTCGCATGACCCGGTCGCCGCCGCGTGTCCTTCTCGCGAGGGCACGTCACTTCCTGTCGTCAAGCCGCTCAGACGGCCGTCCTCCTCCAAGCCGTTGGCCAGCAGGAGTAGTAGGCAGCTGCCCCCGCCGTCCAGAGGCCTTCCTTGCTTTAGCACCGGCCCCCGGCGGCAACACCCCGGCCTGTGTCGCACCTCGCTGCTTCTGCCTCGCGGGGTCTCGGAACCCCCCGGCGGTCCTCAGGGTGGCGCCAACCCGGAGATCGCCAGCCGGGGATCGCTCAGGGAGACGGCCAAGATGGCCACCGCTTCGGGTCGTTCGTGTCTCCCCAAGCCAAAGATTCCCGAACCAAAATAGAAGAGGCTGCACCGCTGTGGACTGACGACGTGCAGCTGTCAATTTAGAATATGTAGCAAGATGAGCAACTCAACTCCACAGCCTGTAAGTCTGTATACGTGTCACTTTTACCAACGGTCAGAGCAGGGGTGGGCCAAGTATGATGCTGTTCTTTTATGTATTGTATTTATTCTTTTTTTTTTTTATTACTTCTCATGAAATAATTGGTTAATTGATAGATTGTACATACATCTCCATAGAAGAAGATTTTCATATACATTTATGTATTTATTTAATTATAAAATGAGTTAACTAAGTAACAGTATTCATGGGGATTTGGGACGAGCCCTGCCGCAAATAGTGTAAAACTCAAATAATTGAACCCTCCACTCCTGAAATTGTTGTAATTGCCTAAAATTTTACACATTACTGTTCCCCAAAGATTGAGTCCGAAATACTTTAATATCATTTTAAACTCATTTTACAACATTAGCCTTAAACTTAAATGGCTTGCAGATGACTTGAGTTGGGAAAAATGCTCCGGAAGTAAACATGTGCACGCATCTACGCAACGACCTGCGGACACTACGTTCCTTTTAGCATGGGCTTTGGCGCCATCTTGTGGCAGCTTAGTAACATTATCTAAAATACACGGTATGAATTTTTTGTGAATAGCTGAGGACGGTTTCCACAGAAACTTTACTGTAATTCTAAATAAATAAATAGAATGAAACTAGGTTTAATTATGGATTTAGTGTTAAAATAAACGATTTTATATACATTTTAAACATAGGCCCAAGTTTTTTTCTATTTCACCTCCCATGTCTACAGTAATCTACCTTTTCTAAAAAATCAAATATGGGCCTTAAGCACAAAAACTTGCTTTCTCTGGTTTAGCAGTGTCCCATTCGCAAAAGTCACTTTGAGTCCCTTCTGCTGTCTAACTTGCTCACTCAATTCACAACGAAACAATATTGCTTGCCCTCCCACGGCCACGCCCTCCGACCCACGGCGGCGCAGCGTTTTAAAGGTGGCACAAGACGCGACCTTTTACAGTGTCGCTGAAGGGCCCCGGGGAGGTGGAGCGTGGAGGCTAAAAACAAGTTGTGCCGGAGAAAGTGAGTCATGGCACAAAAGGTGGATTAGGTGCGAGAGACAAAAGCTGTCTGGCAAAAAGAGCCCGTGTGCGCCGAGTGCAAGACAGCGGCACTCTGAAGTCACTAATGAGATCCAATACAAGACCTGTTCTCCTTTACAAAGACATCCATCCATCCGTTTTGTGTAGCCCTTGTCCTCATTAGGGAGGCGGGTGAGCTGGATTCGGTCCCAGCTGACATCCTGTACCGGTCGCCAGTCAATCGCAGGGCACAAACAAACCCTTCACAACAGTGGAAAGCCGTTTGAGGGCTTGTTTGTTTATGTTTTTTAAAGATATCCTTGATATCCTTTTGAAGGTCCATGTACTAATTAATCAATAGAGCTGCAGATATCGAATATTTTAGTATTTGGGTAGCCTACTTAAAATTCGACTGATTGAGTATTCAGTCGGGTAAAATATATTTTTGCTTGGTTAAAGGGAAAGTTTGTAGAATATCAATTAATCAGCAAAATCCACCCGTTTGTATCCATCACAGGGGGGCAGCCATTTTGCTACTTAGCTGTCCACTGAAAATGACATCACAGTTGCTCAAGCATCGACCAATCACGGCTCACTTGTTCTCTAAAGATGAACCGTGATTAGGTATTACCTAAACCCTGTATAGTATAGATTATAGACTGAGCCTTTGAAAAGTAGTCAGACGGCATTTGTTTCTGCTAGCGGCTAGCCACGAGTACAGTCGCTGAGACAAGTTAAGCCAACCACAACAATGATTGCCGCAACTTCAAAATAAAAGCTCATGAAGGGTATTGCATTAATGTCCATGTATTATTTTGAAAGCTTTTATTTTGAAGTTGGCCTTTGTTGTACTCGCGCGCATCAAGGATAACAAATAAACACTCAAACCTTTTTTCCATCAGTACCCCGCCTCGCCCCAAGCCATTTGAGCGTGCACGTGTGCCTAATATTTTGGATTGTTACTGTTGTGACAACCAGCCAACCAGTCGGTGTTTGCCTCTCGCTCTCTCCTCCGTCTGTCCACTTAAAGCCGACACTTTTGTTTTAAATGAACTTTATCTCCCCTTTCTTTTTCTTTTTTTTTTGTACTGTCAAACGCTCGCTAGCACGTCCCCGCATGGCGAGCAGCGGTGTGTTAAGAAGAGCCACTGACAGGGACTCTGCTCTCTTCACTGTCGGGGGCCGCGTGACCGCTCGCCCCTGGCAGGGACCGCTCGGCTGCGTCCCCTCCGCATAGACACACACACACACACACACACACACACACACAAACGCATGCAGGCACTATGACACAAGTAGAACAGACGTGAAAGGAACACACACATAATACACAGCAACACAGATGGATACAATGGAACCTCTAAAGTCCAACACATTATGTTCGTTGGTCCAATGCAGGGTTTACCGAGCACAGATTTTTTTTGTAGTCGACACTTAAGTCAACTAATTGTTGCCGTTGTTGATTCAGACACGCCCTCAGACGGTCGCAACTTACAGAACTCAAACACTAACTCTTTGACTGCCAGACGTTTTCAGAAAAGGGTTGCCGTGGGTGCCAGCCGATTTAAGCATTTTTGACTGATCTTTCAAGGTCCACAGAAAATTCTGTGTTTGGACTATGGAAACACACATACTACCAAATGAAAGATTGGACTCTCATCTTTCATCAGAAAAAAAAAGTTTGTTTCTACCTTATTTCGTTTTTAAGTAATCAACAATAGAAAATGGTTAGTTTCACCTCTGTTTTGAAAAAAAAAACGCATTTTAACGTCTTTGGCACTCCTCCATAGGATTTTACTAAACGTTATTTAACGTTTTTGGCAGTCAAAAAGCTAATTCACATAACATAACTGCAGGGTCGCAGTATTCGATTTTTTAAAATCACTTTATAAATAGAAGGTAATTTGGTGAATTCGCTGAAAACTGAGGTGAGGATTTAGGGTGTTTAGCAGCTAACGTTAGCATGTGCCTTTACAGATTGATGTGTAATAGCACTTGTACTTTTATTACATTTTAGGAGCGACTTTAATATTTTGCAAGTGACCGTCAAATATTTTCAACGCTTAAGGCACTTCTGCTTGTTTTCTGCGAAGCGTCTGTGCTGTAAAACGTGATCGCCGATGAATCAACCTTAAGCGCTAACCATCATTGCGAAGTGCTTAAGTCAACTCGTCAGTTCATCCCCAAATTCATGCTCACATTTATGAACAATTTTGTCACGTAATAACAATCGATGACTAAATAGTTTGTTCAACTTTTGTTCGATTAATAAAAAAAAAAAAAAACGGGGGGCGGTTGTTTGGTAACAAAATAAATGCTTGCAGTATCTCAAGGTTTTGTGAATGTGAAAGACAATTCGCAATTTTGCTAATTAAGTAGACACACAGGATTTGCTTTAGTGCGCCGTATAAAATGATGTGGCGGGCCCCTGGGTGTGATATCTATTTTCATTTTTGCGACTTTCATCCATTTTCTATACCACTTATCCTGTTAACGGTTGTGGAGAGCTTGAAGCCAATCCCAGCTGCATTTGGAGGCAGACGACACGTTGGTCATTGCAGGGACAGACAAACATTTAACACCGTCGCTGTGTAGGACGAGAACTGCTACATCATCAGTAACTTTTTTTTTTTGTCGACTTTCCCTAGAATATTAAGGTCAAATTCCAAATGATGGTCATTTGAATTAGGTTCCATTGAAATAAACAGAATGGGAGGGTTTATGTTCCGCGGATCCATCAAGCAGCTGCTGGATGTTTCAGCTGTGTGCCAAACCGACCAAACAAACCCAACGCGGAAAGCCAAAAACAAACAAAATGGAGGCTGACGCAACGGGAGAGCCAGAGAGCGAACCGTAAACGTCAAAGGCGCCCGTGAAGCTGAAGGGTGGGGAGGGGTTGGGGGGGGGGGGGTGAGTGGCCGAGCGTGAGGTGGAATATGTTTGTTTGGACCCGACGTGCTCCAGAGGGGGGGGGGGGGGTGTCAGGCCCCCTCCGCCCTAACACTTCACCCCTCCCGGCCGTGTCGCTCAACGCTTGCTAATGCCCACCCAGAAATCAATGCGCTGTGTTTGTGTGTGTCAAGGATGCGTCTGCCCACAGGACGGGAAGGCAAACACGGCACCCGGCAAAAAGCAGGGCCGGCGCCGTCCTTCTCACCGCGTGCCGCTGCAAAGCCCTAATCTCCAAATCAATGCCCTCTCTCAGTTTAAAAGTGCAGCCAATCAGTCTCGCGCCCGCCCAAAGCACATAGCCTGAAAACACTGCGGCACCGTCGATCAATTCCCACGCGGGAGGAACTTGGTTAACTCTTGTTTTTGGGCTGTTTTTTTTTTGTTAGTTGTGTTAGCGGCTTTTGCACGAGGAGGAACGGCGCCGGGGGAAGACGGCTTGTTGCTGTGTGATGGATTGCAGCCTCGGTCTAGTTAACGCTGGATTGGAAAATCACGTCATGGAATTGATGCATATTTGCACTTTTTAAGCTTTCATTTGACCTCAAATTGGCTACGGAAGTCGCTGTTATTTATCGACTGTTTACACTTCATTTTATTTGAGAGCCAGAAATGCCAATCATGTGATGGCCTTTCTCATCCAGTGCAATTAAAGAAAGTTCTAGGAAATGTGCATAAAAGTGTCCTGTCTCCTGTGACAATTTGGAAATCAAATGGAAAGCTTCAAACGTCTAAATATTTTTGTCTGTTCAATTTGTAGATCTGCTCATCTTTTTCATCAAAAAGCCCCAATAACGAGCCGATAAACAAAAACGCCGGCCATGCTTCAGCTGACGTTATTATTTTGGTCGCAGGCTGTGCAATATCCTAAAAACGGACTAACCCGATGCACTTTAAACAATGTTCGAAATGTTAAATAGAATATGCTGCCCACCAACGAGAGGTCATTCGTGTGCACGTACTGTAAACTGTTCATAGCAACTCTTCTGGTTGTATCACTGTGGAAATAAACTACGATTTGGAAACAAATGTTCTGTTGATCATTTGGAAATGGACTTTTTCCTTGCACACATTCGAGTGTCTGGAGTGCCTATTTCCGAAAATGTGCCTGTGAGTGATCCATTTTGAATTTTGACAGACTGTGACATGAAAGCGAGGCTAATGTACACGACACCGCTCCCATGATTTGGAAGCTAGGTGGGGTGAAGAGCCAGAGCCACGTTCAAGCTGGACTCCAAAGCCAAAAGGTAAGCAAAGCTGCAATTTTTGCGTTAGTTAACAGCGTTGTACACGTCAAATGCTTTGCAAAGTTGTTGACGTGCGGGCGTGATGAAGTGCTGCATCCGCAAGTGAAAATGCAAATGATGAGTTTATGGTGGCTGGCTATCTCCATATCTTTTCATACTATTTCTTATGCTTTGATAACATGTTTTTCATGTTTGAATGTATCATCGCTTTTTTGGTGTCTTTTTTTAGAACTATATTGATTACTACAACATTATAATTAGATTAGATGACATGATAATTTTGTTACCATATGCACACATCATGTTGTAATAGATCATTTAATGCCTTTAATATGCAGTGCCTATTTTAAATCTGTATATGTGACTGTTTTTTCCCCTACAGCCACTACCACACAAGGCACCCAACATGGTTCCCCACGTAATAAAGTCAGATGATGGATGAGGTTGGTGAATGCCTTACTAAGACATTATCATAGGTGTGCCAAGTGAAATTATCCAGCTTCGCGTAATCTGTCTAAAAATGACTTATTTACTACAAATGATGTATCTTTGTTCATCTACTGCCCTAATGCTGGCGTCGCTATAGTGACAGAACGATTACAAGCATGAATCATTTTTACAACCCATCATTAGACGGAATCTAAATCGTCATGTTAACATGAAAAAAAAAAATACGTGAGGCATCTTAAGACTAAAATTGGAATACAGTTGCAATTCAGCCCGCCCACGCATTAAATGAAATCTGCGATGTAAAAAAATACTCCTTAGGGATGTTTTTATAGCATTTATGGCACTTATTTTTTCAAGGTCTTTAAACACACTTTAAAGTAATACAAACTCATTCAAAAACATTGATTTAATAAAATTGAGAGAGAGCAAAAGGAGCAATGGATAAGACAAAAAATGGAATACAAACCCAGTGATCCCAGTGTTCACCCCCCAAAAAACTAGCAAGCTTATGAGCTCGCAATATACACCAATAATCAGGGCCAAAGATGTACAACATAAAATAAGCCTACAACCATTTCTGTAGTTTTAAAACGCAGGATGAGATTTTCAGCAAAAATAGTCTGAACTTGAAATACTTCCTGTTTTCGCCGCTTCTTTCAAATATACAGTTAAACACAATAGTGTGCCGCCACCTATTGGCGTTATTACACACAAAAATGGGAAACAATAATGAGATAAATGGACAAACAAAAAAAAAAACAAGATGGATGGGGGTTTACTGTATTATTTTCAAAATCCCGTCAACGCCAAGATAGCCAACAACGCAGCTAAACATGGTCTCAAGGTAAAAAGTTCTGCCTTCGCCATCCACTCTGGCTTCTTTTGTTTTTGTGCGGGCTCCAGCTGCGACTGAGATTCATGTCCCCGGGAGAGGGAGCGTATTAGTAACAGAGCGGCGGCTGGCGAGGCCCTGGCAGGTACCTCCATCACCTCCGACTGGCCTCCCCTCCCACACATTGATCAAATCCCCGCGTGTGGTTAAGTGCACTGCAGAAAGCGAACTGCTGCCAGACAAAGAGAGACTCTCCAACAACTGGTCCTGTCGTGCCCCTCCTGCTTTCTCCGCATTTGGAAGCGCCGAAGCACTTAAAACACTTCACAAACTGGAGACCTTCCCGGTTAGTGTGCAGCACACACACACACACACACACACACACACACGGTTTGCAGGATGTCAACATGCAATCTCGAGCGGTGTGAAATCCAAAGACGTAGCCGTGTGGCATGCTAACCCTAACGCACAGCAAATGTGACTCCGGCTGACACTTTGCAGCGCAACAAGTCCATCGTCAACATGTTTGAAGGACAAATTCATTCACAGGGTGTTTCGCAGCCGTTTCCCACCAACAACACGGTGGCGGGAGACGTTCCATTCATTCCTCGCTTGTTTGCGCCGCTTGCAAAAGCTTGGGGATGTGCATTTAGATAAGGCCTGAGTAATTAGTTTATACATATTTCATTTGAAATAAAAGAGCACAATAAGGAAGGCACGGCTTCCCTGTCATGCTTGTAGTAAGTAATGATTGGAAATAATGCTGACTGAACATCATTTAGCACATTTTCTTTAATTGGCCATTACAATGTTGTGACAGGAAAAATAGACGCAGGAATGTGGAATGAGGTTACCTGGAAAAAGAAATGTGGGAGCCCCCATTTATTATATCGCAATTGGTGCAAATCTGCCATATTGAGTGACAATGTTATTTTTTGTAATTACACCTATTTAAACAGATCCGTCGCTGCTATATGAAAAACACTTTTATGTCCTTTTTTTCTTTTTTTGGGAAGCCTGCATTCAGTTTCATCCCAGAAACAAAAAAAAAAGAAGACAAAAATGGACGCGTGATTTTTTATGATTGCAATTTAACTCTTTGACTGCCAAAAACGTTAAATAACGTTTAGTAAAATCCTATGGAAGAGTGCCAAAGACGTTAAAATACGTTGTTTTTTTTCAAAACAGGTGAAACTAACCATTTTCTATTGTTGATTACTGAAGAACGGAATAAGGTAGAAACAAACTTTTTTTTCTGATGAAAGATGAGAGTCCAATCTTTCATATGGTAGTATGTGTGTTTCCATAGTCCAAACACATAATTTTCTATGGACCTTGAAAGATCAGTCAAAATGCTTAAAATCGGCTGGCACTGGGGACAACCCGTTTCTGAAAACGTCTGGCAGTCAAAGAGTTAATATAAGATAAAAAAAAAATTCACACAAGCAATAAATTTGGCTTATGCTAAGATAACAAAAAAATTAACCATGAATTAAAATGAAAGAGTTTATTTATCAGCTTCAATTAGAATCGTTAAATTACTAAACACTTCGACTTGCAGTCTTTATATAAAATATATATATATAAAAAAAAGAAGACAAAAATGGACGCGTGATTTTTATGATTGCAATTTAATATAAGATAAAAAAAAAAATCACACAAGCAATAAATTTGGCTTATGCTAAGATAACAAAAAAATGAACCATGAATTAAAATGAAAGAGTTTATTTATCAGCTTCAATTAGAATCGTTAAATTACTAAACACTTCGACTTGCAGTCTTTATATAAAATATATATATATAAAAAAAAGAAGACAAAAATGGACGCGTGATTTTTATGATTGCAATTTAATATAAGATAAAAAAAATTCACACAAGCAATAAATTTGGCTCATGCTAAGATAACAAAAAAATGAACCATGAATTAAAATGAAAGAGTTTATTTATCAGCTTCAATTAGAATCGTTAAATTACTAAACACTTCGACTTGCAGTCTTTATATAAAATATATGTATAAAAAAAAAGAAGACAAAAATGGACGCGTGATTTTTTATGATTGCAATTTAATATAAGATAAAAAAAAATTCACTCAAGCAATAAATTTGGCTTATGCTAAGATAACAAAAAAATGAACCATGAATTAAAATGAAAGAGTTTATTTATCAGCTTCAATTAGAATCGTTAAATTACTAAACACTTCGACTTGCAGTCTTTTTTAAGCTTTTACATCCCCAATTTCACTCAATTCTACCAAACAAGTGAGGTGTAAACTGTTTACTAAATCAGATTACAACAATAATGCAAAAAAAAAAAATCGTGGCTTTATCACTTCAACTTTTCATGTGCCATGAAACAATCATATGTAAACATGTGGACTCCACTTTGTAAGCACCGAGCACTTAAAATAATGATATATATATTTTTTTTTAAACACCTTAAATAACAGATCATCATCACTTCTACCCCTGAAATGAATTTTGTACTTAACCGGTATTTCACACAGTTTTTTCGTGTTTTCTGAAAAACGACTTGAAAATTGCACTGTACTACGTTGCAATTTGATTTGAATTTGATTAATTGTTCAGTCCTGCTTTCTAGAAACGCGACCAAACGTTCCATTTGTACTGAATCTGTCATGCTGGTGGCTTTTATATCACAATTACTGAGATGCATCTAACGCCACATTTGATATTTACATAGTGCACATCAAAATCAAATCAGCATTAATCAAATCTAATGAGTTGTAGATGAGAGGGTTGGGGAGGAGCGACACTAACGACGAGCAGCGCCCTGAGAGAAAAAAAAAAACAAGCTGGGAAGCTTCTTCACATCAAAAGAGCCTTCACAAAAGGAGGGTAAAAAGTGAGACATCATTACAGGTGCAAGCCCTCGACGCAAGCCTCTAATGTGAAGGTTCGGACCGGGCCAAACAGATCGATGAGCGCCTCTTCCAAACATGCTAAACTCGGCTTTTTGGCTTTAATGAAATCCGACCTCCCTGGAAGCCAACAGAGGCAAATGAAGTGGGAGCAAACGACTCCCCGAGTGAGCCTGCAACGGCAACAGCTCGCACTTCGACAGCCCCCCGACCGACCCACCGCACCGCAGAAAAGTAAAACACAAAACATTGTCAAGAGCTTGCGGACGGAAGCCTCACTCGGCTTTCCGTCCGCTTGCGATCGAACGTTGCACCCGGGAACCTTTACAAGACAAAGAAAACCACAAAAATCAATCGAGATGTGAAACAACTGTTGCTGATCAAGTAAAGGGTCAGCAATGGGGGGGGGGGGGGGGGGGCGCTGTCTTCAGCATTTATTGCTTTTCTGTATCGCTTATCCTGCAGCCGATCCCTGTTGAGTTCGGGCGAGAGGCGGGGCTAACATCAGTCGCCACTCAATCGCAATGTGCTGCATCGATTCTGAAAAGTAAGATTGCTTATCCCGCATTGAGACTTGAGCTATTCAGGGAAACGCGGAATAAACATCGGCGAGTTCATGAATTTTGCCTTCCAGCATGAAAACAATTTATACTTCAGATTGGCTGCGTCGGTTTGTGCTACCATTTCTAATATTCCACTTCATCCGCACCCCAGATAGCCTATTTGGACCGCGGAGCCGATTCCCCGACTTGTCACGTCGGCCTGGGCCTCCCGCGTTTTTTGCTCAATTACCCGGCGACGTGGCGGGACACGTCAGCAGAGGCTGAGGTGAGGCCTCCTCCGCGAGATGCCGCCCACGCTGATGCGGAGTGACGCTTGGCGTAAAAAGTGCCCTCGCAGAAATGGCACAGAGGTGGAAAAGTGTCAAGTTCATCAGGCTGCGGAGGAGACTTCCCATCAAGTGCGTTTAGGGGATCTGCACGTCTTGGGAAAGTGCATGTGGACTGACAAGAGGACTCATTCGCCCGTGACCTTGGCAGCCCGGGTCGCAGTGAGTCAGCACCTGTGTCACACTCATCTAAAAAGATGCTTGACTCTTTTTTTTTTTCCCCAATCAGGCTTGGAAAATACGATTTAACTCTTTGACTGCCAAAAACGTTCAATAACGTTTAGTAAAATCCTATGGAGGAGTGCCAAAGACGTTAAAATACGTTTGTTTCAAAACAGGGGTGAAACTAACCATTTTCTATTGTTGATTACTGAAAAACGGAATAAGGTAGAAACAAACTTTTTTTTCTGATGAAAGATGAGAGTCCAATCTTTCATTTGGTAGTATGTGTGTTTCCATAGTCCAAACACATAATTTTCTGTGGACCTTGAAAGATCAGTCAAAATGCTTAAATCGCCTGGCACCCACGGCATCCCTTTTCTGAAAACGTCTGGCAGTCAAAGAGTTAACAACTATTTTCAATATTAACATTGGAAGGGATTATCATACCATTAAAGATATAAAGCAAGTGGACATCATAATCACAAGCTAAGCAAACCAGGGATTTGGATGACTGCCCTTTTGGAACCACTACTTTTTGGCATATTTTCATAAAAATGTGTTCTAGAACATTTTCTTTGCCGTGATGTCGTACTGCCGTGTATCAGAGCTGTTTCCTAACTACTAGTCTTAACCCTAAACCCCTAAAACTACTGTAGCCTAAACTCTAAATCTAACCCAACCCTTCCAAGACCCTAACCACAAACGTCAAACCTTAAACCGTACCTTCTAACCCCTAACCAGTCCCTATCTTAACCCAACTGTACCAAAACCCTAATCCTAGCCTAATCTGCTACCCCTAAAACTTTACACTAAGCATGACCCGGCCTAAACCCTAAATCTTAACTGTGTGTCCATCCATCCTTGCATCCGTCCATCTTCTATCCCACTTTTTTTTTTTCATGGTGGAGCTAAAGCCTAGCCCGGCTGAGTTCAGGCAAGGCGGACTGCATACGGAACCCCTAACCCTAATTAGGTAAATGGCCTACTACACCATTAATGACCCTATGTTAACCACCAAAACCATAATCGTACCCCAGTGTAACCCTGACCTCAGACAACAATAACCCTAACCTTACCCTAAATTGGCTTTTACCCGTAACACTCACAATATAACAACTAAACATTTACAAACCTTTCACATACCTTTCCAAACCTTACAATAACCACTAAACCTGAATTCAGCCTTATCATAAATCAAACTCAAAATTTACCTTTATTTAACCCAAGCCGAATCTCTAATCCTTAACCATAAACCAACCTCCAAACGCTAAAGGTAACCCTTAATCTACGCTATCATATCTCCTAAAAATTAATCCCCACCAAACCCTTAAAATAATGCCAAAATCTACCCTAACCCTGGAGAACCCCCCCCCCCAAAAAAGGTCTTTGTTATTTGAGTAGCAGAATTTATAGGGGTCAAATTTGACCCCGTGGGTTCTCCAGGGTTAAGTTGACCATAACCCTAAATAACCACACCAAAACCTAATAATGTTCCCTCCAAACAGCTAAACCCCAAATTGTACCACAACCGCACTCTATAATGTATCTTAAACCCCAAACTCTAAACTCCAAATCCTAAAAAACGATGCCCAAACCCCTCAAGTTTGACCCTATATGTTACCCTTACCTTAATATTATCCTCACCACAACCAAACCTGTAAGATTTCAATTAAATAAACAACTTAAGTAAATACCAAATGTTTTTTTCTGATTAAAGAATCAATGGACATTTTTCTTTTATTCAAACCTAAGGTAAGAAAAAAAAAAACTGTTTCCGTTTTTGGAATGTGCTCAGCTCTCATCAAATATTCTCCTCACACGCTCTCCGAATTACACACTCAATGACTTCATAGCTTGTCCGCTTCCCTTTCGTCGCCGTCGTCGTCTTCTCGCCCCGAGGCGTCGGCCGCGACACGGGCCCGTGCCAAGCGGCCGCCGCGTCGGGCAGCAGGGGTGGGAGGGGGGGCGGGAAAAAAAGGTTACCTGTCGACCGCAGCTCTTTAATACGGCTTGTCCTCACGAGTGCTGCCTTTTCGTGTCGCCGCCGCTTTTTTAAGTGCGAGCCGGCGAGGGGAAGGAGCGACGGCGTGAATTGATGCAGAGAGACCAGGCGAAGTCCTGCGCTTGAAATATTTATCGTCGCGGGCCCGCCGACCACATCTGCTTAACTTTCACACTCCCGCGCAGGGCGAAGGGGGGCGATGTAGCAGCTGCGAGCGCGTTAAATGATGTTTTCGGATCCAGCTGCTTCTTGCGGCCTCGTCTTCACGTTTGCCTTGAAAAATTTGTCGTGACAGAGAAAGTGTGGGGGAGGGAGCGCTCCATCGCGCCGCCAACAGCCGATCGGCCTGACTCGGCTGCCGGGGCTCGGTGCTAATGCCGGCAAATAATGCAGCTTGTGAAGAAGAAAAGGTTGTGATTGGTTGAACCGTGTTTTTGTTATACTCACGTAAGCAACACTTTAAACATGACATATTATGGAAAATTGGATATTTATTGTTTGTATACAAACATAAGCCAAACTAACCCGAATCTGAACAATAACCCCTAAAAGTTAGCTAATGCCACGTTAGCCATACTACCAGAACCCTAACCCCTAACTTAACCTAACCAGTAACTCTAAATGAACTAAACTGTAAATTTAAACAACCAGGTAAATCTTTGGTAGTCTGCCTATTTCTGGAAATATTTCAAGAAACCCCCCCAGCCCCCGCTATCATTTCCAAGTCAAATGGTAAGCAGAGCTGCACTGAGTTTTGTTGGATGCGTCTGCTAATAGCGTTAGCTTCTAATACGTGGCGCGTTGCTCGGTGACATTTGCGATGCATACTATACACGGGTCCGTGCTGGTCTACTTTGGCAGCTTGGTGATGAAGTGCTGCATTCCCAAGGGAAAATTAATCCATGCTTGTCTGATAGGGACTTGCACGGTGATTTGCACTTTGCAGTATTTTAACACCTGGGATCTGTTTTAAATTCTCCTTTAATACCATCTTTTATACATGCGGTCCACTTGTGAGGTAGATTAAAAGTGCTTACGCGGGACTCTGACAAACGCGCACGCATGCGGACGCATGATAATAAAAGTCATGAGCTGCTATACAGACATGAATAATAAATGTAAGCACATTCATTATATCTCACAGTGACTAAATGAAAAGTGTGCGTTTGTCCCATGGCGCTCGGTGGACATTTAAAAAGTGAGACGGCCGACTGATGTAAATGCCGGTAACTGTTGTCGCAAGACACATAAAGACAAACGTAAATAAGCAAATGCACTTAGCAGGGATGCTAACTGCTAACTTCTGTTTATTTTACATCAGGCACGTCGTTAGACAGTTTAGGGGTCCTTCGGTGGGCCATTTTACGTCAGGCAGATTATTGAACAGCTAAGAGTCCAAAAAAGAGGAAGTACTAAGTCTGTTGGCCGTGTGCGGCAGTATTTCCGGCAAATACGACCGTAAATATATCGCAACGTTTGTGAGGAAAAGAATAGCAACATAACGTCAAGCGGAAAATAGTAGTGACGAAATGTAATTTAGCACGACGGAACGGTTAAAATAACGATGACCAACTGCGCACGTGAAATTTACCGTTGGTCCTAAAATATTTTTTAAGAAGTCCGGTTAAAGTAACGTTGACAGATTGACGGCTACAGTTTGGTTCAGCTTGAAATACTGCATTGACGGATTGACGATGACGGACGAGCGTCCCAACCGTCGTCGATCGCCGAATAACGGACGCTCAAACCGAACGCGTCCGCTTTGTTTATTCTGTCGTTGCCCTGCCATTGTCTGGCGACCAGTCCAGACTGCACCCCCGCTTCTCTCGCCAAAAGCCATCTGGGATGAGCTCCAGCTGCCTAACGAGGACAAACACAATCGAAAATAGTTTGTCAATTTCCTCCTGGGGTTTTCCCTCTGCGCGAAAGTCGTCCCAACGATCGCTTACATTGAAGTCGGCTAATTTGCCGCATTTTTACGGCCCTCGTCAAGAGTGTAATGCGGCGCCGGTTAACTTGGCCTCCTCATTTAGTCTCTCCTCTCCCGGGCCGGATAAGTGAGCTCGGAGTCGCGCGGCCTCTGCAGAGACTTGTTGCCGCTTACCCCGCCGACTCCAACGGAAGGACAGCTGCGGCGATAACTCCGACATAATGATCTCGAAAAGCGGCGATCTGCCGCAGAGAGGCGACACATTAAAAGGCCGAGTGCTGTCGGGGGGGCCGGGGGGGCTTTGAACACCAGGCCTCACTTCAAGAGGATTTCCTAATACTTTCCGAGGAAAGTTGAACACGCTCATGCTAGATTTATTTTTAATTTTTTTTGCAGGAGAGCTTGCAAAAGTAATGTGCGGATGTTTCAGCGCAGCCAGCGAGAAAGCGAGATGTCCACTCGTACACCTGATTCGCCTTGAAGCAGCACGCCGGCGCAATTATAATCCAACTATTGCTTTTAAATTACAGCCGACTAATGAGCCGCTTGCCGGGGCAAAGTAAGTAAAGACTATTGCACTTTTCTCGCAAGATCAGCAAATAGAACATGTGAAAGCGTTCATCTCATCTGCAGTGTCGAAAGACAAAAACAGCAGAAGTTCTTGTTTTCAGTAAAAGAACTTGTTTGATTGCACATATATAAATTCTTAATAGATGTTTCGTGCCCATCTGCTGAATTGGATTTTTAGGCAGACAGATTTTTAACGTTTTTTAAAAAAAATATAAAGTCTCCTTCAAACAGCAGCAGATGCTACAAGCCACATGTAAACATGTCCTTAAATTGAACTAAGGCTTAATCAGGGGTCTACAATGTCCGGCTCCGGAACCACATTTGGCTCTTTAGTCCCTCTTCTGTGGCTCCCTGTGGATCTCTAAAAAAAAAAAAGTAGAAAAATAAATATATATATATATATATATATATATATATATATATATATATATATATATGTATTTAATTCTTTAGTTGAAATATTCTTTAAATGAATCAATGATTTAGATTCTTTAAAAGTGAATAATATTCAAAAAGTCCAAATTTGTAAGTTGTCAGAAAAACAGACGAAAGGTAACGTAAAAGAAAAACATAAAAAAAAAAAATACCTTAACATGTTGAAAAAGTGACGATAAAATGTTCCTAAGGAAAAGTAGAAAATTACCATATGATGTACACAGAATTGCCAAAAAAGTCAGGAAATTCTCTTAAAAAAAGGCAGAAAAGTAATTATAAAATGTCCAAAACAAAAGAAGAAATCCAGAAAATTACCATATCATGTACACAAAACTGCCAAAAAGAAATCAGAATTTTTTTTAAAGACGAAAACCTTAAAAAGTAACTCTAAAATGTCTAAAAACAGAATAAGAAATCCCCAAAATTACCATAGAATGTCCACAAAATCGGTAGCAAAAAAAGGCAGATGATAAATGTCCAAAAAAAGAAGAGAGGTAGAAACATGACCATAATATGTGACCTAAAATGGCTCTTTTGACCGTAAATATTGCTGACCCCTGCACTAAATGGTTCGACAACATCCATGTTGGCTTTATTCAAGACTCATAATTGTTGTGAATGCTTGTTTGTCTTTATGCACGCTGTGATTGGCCAGTGATGAGTTTCCAAAATAGGCTTGGAGGAAAGGAATTCTTTTGACGATTGAAACTTTCACATCTGATTGAATGGCCGTGACGTGGTGTCCCTCAAGGATCCGTCCTTGGACCCCTGTTGTTCAGTCTTGGGTCAAAATGCTTCGGAACGTCAACGTTGGCCATGCGGATGACCCGATTCGGTTCGAGTCAGTGGGATTCGATTCAGTTTGAGAGGGTATGATTCAATGAGTCGCTCGTGGGCGTCGGCGTGTTTTGTCAACGTAAACGCGGCCATTTGTGGCGTAGAAGTAGACGGCGAAAAACAGATATGTCGTGTCAATCCAGTCCTGTTCCAATAAACATCACATCGAATCCCAGTTTTGTACTTGACTGGAGAAGAATGGCTCTCACTCGTGGCTTGTTTATTGAAAATATTTGGACGTTGGGTGTGAAAATTGGGTTGATTGTTAGCGCGTTTGGCTGCCAAAATCATCACGTCCATCTGCTCCTCCCAGCCGCTCGAGCACACCAGCTTGAAGAGCGGCGGGCAGGTTGTTGCCATCAAAAAAATGAACACAAGCGGAACTCCGCTTTGCGCAGACCTCAGCCAAGGCCCGACCATCCATTAAAGGTCGGCGGAACAAAAATGATCATCTAAAATATTTACCAATATTTTTGTAAATATATGACAAAAGAGTGGCAAATGTTTCATGAGGCTTCTGTTAATGGATTTTTATCTTAAGTAAGCATTATAAGAAGAAGAATGCACAATAAAATATTATTTATGAACATTTCCATTGACTGAATATAGTTTTCCAGTTTTATCCCTATTTTAGGGGGATAAAAGGCAACATTTGTCGCATTTTTGCACACAAATGAACTTTTACGTACAATGTGCTTAGCGACAAAATGTCTTCAGCGAGCCCACTGTATATACTTTACATTATGTTGTCTATTGTAACTGAATAAATAATGTTGAAGAGGAGCAGCACACGCATGCTCGTTAATTCAATCCGTACATAACAGAATAACAGAAAATAAGTGCGGGAATAAAAAAAAGTGCATCTGTTGCCATAAATAAGCCGTCAAAACATAATGAGCGCATAATGTTGAAAGTTATTGTGCCGGCATAAATGACGTCGGCGCCGTCGATCTTTCAAATGTTGCCGGACTTGATTGACCCGCAGCACAGAAATGACCTCGTACGGAACACGTGGACGACGACATCATTGATGTGGTTAAACGTAACACAGACGTGCTCGTGTTCCGTGTCGTGTTGCTAATTGCCTTTTATTTTCAACATGTCCAACATAACATAAGACAGATGGTGTTTTTGTGTCTGCGTGACACACTTGTGGTACAGTCTGCATTTGGGGCGAAAAAACTGATGAAATATTAAACAGGCGAGCCGGGCTTGTCAATTGGTTAAAGATGTTCCGGTCATTCAAACTTCGCAGAACAGATACGGATACCTTTATTGGGAAATGGGTTGAGCAGCATTATTAAATTCATAAAATAATAACAAAAGCAAATTTAACCTCTTCACACCCGCATTTTTTTTCCCGCTGGGCAATTCTTTTTTTTTTTTTTTTTTCTTTAGTGATTTAAAAAAAAAAATGTAAACTTACTAAGCTTATATGTAACTTTTTTAACATGAACATCATGCAAATCAACTTGCGATTGTGATCGGGTTAGTTAGGATTCAATCATGAACCAGAAGTGTTGGCATCATCCAAATTATGCATTTTTATTGGTTTGGACACACAAATATATCATGTCCACTGCAATCATCAATGGGTCAGAAGGAGTTAAATAGAGAAGTAGTGCAACAAGGCTGTGAAAAAATATTTCCGTGCCCGGCGTAAATCCAGTGCGGCGGTGGCATAAATCAATCATGAAACCAAGTTTTGGTAATTTTGCAGCAAAGGTGGTATACAAAAATCAAGATCCGCCGACATTTGCGACCTGGCACGGATGCACTTTCTAAGAAAATAGAGCCAAAATTGTTGTTTTTCGTCCCAATTTTACATACGGACAATATTTTCTATACAGTTTATGCTTGCATTTTTTTTTTCAGGTTTAAATAATTTTACAATTACAGTCGACCTTAGCTATTCGTGGGTCGGCCATTGAAATGTATTGGAGGGAAAAAAAGCTGAAAAAAATCCGTTGATAAACTTCAAATCAACACAATATGGTGTTGGTGGGTGCCGTGGGTGCCAAACCGCATGCATGCGAGGGTCGACTTTACTTTAAGCGCTAAAATAATTTTCAAGTTTTTATTTTTCATGTGGGCTCTCTATGCTACTCAAACCATCTCTAAATCATGCTGAACTTCCACCCATATTTTCTATACAATTGAATCCAATTACCGTCACGCTCACGTTCATTCCCATGTAAGTGTCTAGTTAATGCGGCTGGCGGCGGCGGCGGCCCGACGCAGCCCGGCATTGTCAGAGAACGCGGACAAGGCACACGGCCAAATTGAGGCGAGATGGCACAGGTGTCGCGCGTAAAAACACGACTCGTAAAAATGCCGCCGCCGTGTCGAGTTTCAGCCGATAGAAGTTTGTCGTCTGTGTTGTAAGCTGTCAAGCCGGTCACAATCATTCTTCAGTGCGCGTCACCCATTTGGTTTCTCAAACGGCATGTTTGCCAGGAGAAATGATTCGTGCACGTCTTTCTACCGTGAGCCGTCGGAGGCCATTAACGCCGGCCGACGGGCTGTTTTGCAACAAGTCAAGAGTGCGTCAGTTGGTTTTGGGGGGGTTGCTAGGCAACCGACGCCAATCAGGCCTTGATTTATTTTAAATTAGCTACTTTTTTTTTTAATAGCCCATTTCAATGTGTGCTTCATATTTTAGGAATCCTGACCTCACTCTGAAATCATTTCCATTCATTTCCATCTAATTAGCTATATTAGGCCTTCTGTCCATCCATTTTCTCGACCACTTATCCATGTTAAGATAGTGGGTGAGCTCGAGTCGAGCCCAGATGATTTCGGGCGAGAGGCAAGATCATTTTTTTCAGTAAAATAAATCTGGAAGTAGTAGTTTATTAAGTACGACGGTGTATTAGGGCCACGTATCAATCTATATTTTTTTTTTTAGAGGGCGGGGGCAATATTCCAAGAAAAAATGGGCAAATTTGCGAGTTTATTAATTGCAATTAATTAATTAATTAATTAATTAATTGCAATAATGCAAATTTATGATTTTTATATATATATATATATATATATATAATTGCCTAGTACCTGGCGATTCATAGGTCACCATTCGATTCGATACCGATTAATCCCAATACAAATCTATAAATTGATTATTTGTTGTATCTTGTACACCGTAAGACTAGTATTAAAATGTATTCATTTATCTGAAAATTCCGGCTTATAACTGAGCCACTGCATTTAACAAACAGGTTTGCGGTCTGTTTCATGTTTGAACAGCACTGAAATAAAAATATTAAGGCTTAATGTTCCATTAATAGAACATTCTTCCATGCTTAATGTGTGAATCCTAACCCTAAGTAAGACATTTTGTTGAATATTCCTATTAACCCTTTGACTGCCAAAAACGTTAAATAACGTTTCGTAAAATCCTATGGAGGAGTGCCAAAGACGTTAAAAGACGTTTGTTTCAAAACAGAGGTGAAACTAACCATTTTCTATTGTTGATTACTGAAAAACGGAATAAGGTAGAAACAAATTTTTTTTTTCTGATGAAAGATGAGAGTTCAATCTTTCATTTGGTAGTTTGTGTGTTTCCATAGTCCAAACACATAATTTTCTGTGGACCTTGAAAGATCAGTCAAAATGCTTAAATCGGCTGGCACCCACGGCATCTATTTTCTGAAAACATCTGGCAGTCAAAGAGTTAAAAATCGATTCGGCCGCATATCCAATCGATTCAAGAATTGCGCGCTGTAATATCGCGATATATTGCTGAATCGATTTTTTCTAACACCCCTAATATATATATATATATATATAAACAGTCTCCCGGGACTTCCCAGGTAGCTCCGTACCTTTTTACAACTGAATGGAACATTAACGAGGGCGTTTCCACCCTACAACTTTCATCATTTGCATTCCAAAATAATGCTACCATTTCCGGAGGCGGCGCACGCCTCCAATTTGCTTTTCCGCAACAACTCAGGCCGGCCTTGTTGCACGAACTGATGAAACATTTCAAACAAACAGAGCAGTCCAGTTGCCATCGATCCGCTGCCCTGAGAAAGAAATGACCTGGAATATCCACAAGCATGTGACTAAAGCTACAACAGGGGGTGGACAGTGGACGGTTGCCATGGCGATACTTGGCGCTCACTGAAGAGCCTGTTTGTGTTTCCTGCTGCCTCTTTTTCCGAGGCTGATAGAGCGGACCGGCGGATAGCCGAGCTCCAGACAGCCAATCCATTCTCCTGATTAGCCCTTCTCGTTAGTCGTCCTCGCTCTCCTCCACTTTTCATTCGTTGGATTCATTTAAGCACACCGGGCAGCGCCGCACTTCTCGCAATGTCTTTCTGTTCCCGCGCCGGAACGGCAAATAATATCGCTCACTTCCACGCACGCCTAAATTGCTTTTCGTATCGTAGCATTAAGAAGCAGGGAATTATGGGAATATAATTGCGGGTAATAAATCAACAGAAAGGAAGATTGTTTCTCTAGAGATAAACAAAAGGGAAAAAAAGTGCATTTGTTTGACAGGCAAAACATGCACAGTAAAAATGCAGCACATATTATTCTTAGTAATAATATACAGCATGTTATTGTCTAAAGTCTTTAAAAATAAGTTACAATAAAACAAATGAATGCTCCTAATACTAAAATAAGTATATGTATTTTTTAATCAATATAATAATAATAATAATAATATAATATGTTATAAATACAAAAATAAGTATATGTATTTTTTTTATCAATATATATCACAATATAATAGTAATAACAACAACATTACTAATTAATAAATTACTGGACGATCAAAACAAACATAATGTTCAAGACAAAAATGTAAGTATTTTTTAATAATATAATAATCATCATCCTAATTAATATAAATTATTGGATAATTGAAACAAATCACAGTTTTACTCAAGTCAGTATATATATTTTTAAATCAATCTAATACCAACAACTACAATAATAAACTGTGGGGCACTTAAAAACTGAAAGGTATTTTTTTTTTCTTTAAGACCAAAATTAATTATTAATATTTGATTAGGTTGTCTAATTGCAACTGTTGGACACGTTATTTGATGTTCACATTTTCCTCCCTTAAAACAAATGTTGGCTCACGATGGATTAATCCCGTGTTTAAAAAATATGAACTGTGCTTGGTTGTGAAGCTGATGAGTTGAAAATTAATTGGGGTACGACGAAACGTCAAGGTGAAAGACGCGGCGCCATTAAACAAGGATGCCGGCACTATATTGTACATTAGCTTATTAACATCCGACACGGTTCACGGCGGAAGCTAATCCAAAGTTAAGTTATTACCCAAAGTCGTGGCAGCTCGTGTAAATGGAAGCCTAATATTATGCCGCGGTGTATTTAATGGACTTTCAAATGCTAAATGTAATTCCATCTGCTGCACATAATGGCTTTGCCTTTTATTTGCCTTGTGATCGTTGGGCTCGGACGAGAAAATGCCCCGCGGCGAACTGGCAGACGTCGTTCCTAACAGAAATGCAATAATTAAGATGTCGGAGTAACTTTTTAAACGGCTAATTATTAGGATTCACATTAAGGAGGTTACGCAAGGTTTCTCTCCGGAGAAACATTCTCCATGACAGACGTTCTGCAAGCGCTAACTATTTAGCATTTAGCATCAGGCAAAGGTCACGTCATGGTGGCAAAAGTTTCCAAGTGGTTTGTCTTGCTTTCATTTTTGTAATAATAATAATAATAATTTAAAAAAAAACGGCAGTCTATCTACTCTACAAAGGAAAGCAGAGATTCAGCCCCAAACATCTTTGAATTGTGAGTCAGGCAAGCAAACCACTAGTCCACTGTGCTGTTTTCGTCTGAAAGTCACTCACAAATAAATCCCGACTCGACTCTTAAACCTCCGACGGGGCAATTTGCCGGGAAGGCAGCGTGAAAGCGCCTCGTCATTTGCCTCAGCTGACTGTTATGTTACTTCGTGTTTTTTTTTTTTTTTTTTATGGTTGCCTTTTTAAAATGTTTATAGAGACCCAACTGAAAAGCCGAAAACGAAAACAACTCTCACTTAATCCCCACGCAGTCATTTATTGATGATTGTGAAATGTGCGCGTTCACCGGGCAAAAACAGGACATAATTGTCACCATAATGAGGCCATAACTCAAACCCCCACCCTGGATGGAGAGGAAGCGTCTCTCAAGCAAGAAACGGAACGATCCGATGCGTGCCAGGCCTCCTCACCCGGTCCCCTCGAGGCATCCATCTGGACGACAAGCCCTCCAAATCTGGATTCTTAACGTATATGAGAGGACGAACGCGAGAGAGCCACGAGGACCGTCCTAATCCATCCGTCAGACGGACGGCGCCACGAACCGAGAGCCAAAGACTTACGGCGGGTACACGACGGGATGCTCTGCATGAGTGAGTGTGTTTACGAGTTTGCTAATGACCACAACAATAACAACAAGTCCCGCTTAACTCTTTGACTGCCAGACGTTTTCAGAAAAGGGATGCCGTGGGTGCCAGCCGATTTAAGCATTTTGACTGATCTTTCAAGGTCCACAGAAAATTATGTGTTTGGACTATGGAAACACACATACTACCAAATGAAAGATTGGACTCTCATCTTTCATCAGAAAAAAAAAGTTTGTTTCTACCTTATTCCGTTTTTCAGTAATCAACAATAGAAAATGGTTAGTTTCACCTCTGTTTTGAAACAAACGTATTTTAACGTCTTTGGCACTCCTCCATAGGATTTTACTAAACGTTATTTAACGTTTTTGGCAGTCAAAGAGTTAAGTGTTATGAGCGCAGCAGCTCCAGCGGGGAAGTCCACAACTTCCCACAAGATCCTCTTTGGAAACTACAAGCTAAAGTTCAGGAAAATGAAGATTGCTTAAACTAGCGAACCCAATGATAGGTCAGAAAATGAGCCGTTCGATGCTAGGTTATTTATATGTAGCGCATTGGGTTGAGGCCAGGGTTTGACCCAGTACAAGAGGTAAATGGTTATAAGGGTAGCCTTTTTGATGAGTTAAAGATACAAGAAATGGTTTATCAGTTTAGCTGTGGTTAAAAATAATACTCATTTTATTACCAACATTTTCGAAGGCCTATCTGAGTCCAGCGTCAGCAGTGGTTCTAGGTTGGTGGCCCGGTGGGTGGTGTCTGGTCGGTGCTGGATTTCGCTTTCCTTTCTTTGGTCCTTCCTCGGGTCTCCCGACGGCCTCGCGGCTCTGGCTGGGTTCTGAAGTGCTCGGTTTAGGTGAACGGTATGGGATTTTTTTTATAGGTTTTAGGTGAACTAATGAATACACACTCACACGCACGCACCTACACATGCTCACCCACATACAAAATAAAAAAAAAAAAAAAATATATATATATATATATATATATAAAAAATTTTTTTTAACTCTTTGACTGCCAAAAACGTTAAATAACGTTTCGTAAAATCCTATGGAGGAGTGCCAAAGACGTTAAAAGACGTTTTTTTTTTCAAAACAGGTGAAACTAACCATTTTCAAAAACGGAATAAGGTAGAAACAAACTTTTTTTTTTCTGATGGAAGATGAGAGTCCAATCTTGTTTTGGCAGTATGTGTGTTTCCATAGTCCAAACACATAATTTTCTATGGACCTTGAAAGATCAGTCAAAATGCTTAAAATCGGCTGGCACCCACGGCATCCCTTTTTCGAAAACGTCTGGCAGTCAAAGAGTTAAAAGAGAGAGCAATGATGGTGACAATTACCGAATGAACAATAGCAACAATGAGCTCTCCAGAAAAAAAGCAAAAAAAAAAAAGCAGTAGTTCTAGGACGCCAATACTTCAACTTCACAAACTCGTCTAAAATGGTGAGCAACTTCAGCTGTTGTTCAGCCTGCCCAAACTTCATCTTCAACCAAATCTGCCGGTTCAAAAATAATTAACCCAAACATAAGTCAAATGAACCCAATGTTCCCAAAAGCCACAGCTACCCGTCGAGTGGGTCAAGAAAACAGCAGTTGAGATTTCCGTTTTTCCGGTTCTTACAAAGCTCGTGAGGGAGTCAATAGTTGGGTTTCCGTCCACCCGTTTTTATTAGAATTTTCAAAAAAATTGCAAATAAAACGGAATGGAAACGCTAAAAATTCAAAAAAAAAAAAAGGTCCAAAATTCACAAAAAAAGTTTTACACTTAGAGGGGGTAGATTTTGAAAATATAATAAAATAAATAAAAATAATAATAAATAATAAATAGTAGCCTACACAGTCTCTCTATATTGCAGATTAAAAAAAAAAATCTATATATATATTTTTTACTCAAAATGGGTGTTGTTCCTCATATTCAACTTTTTGTGACATTTTTGTTTGCTCGTCTGCCATGAGATTTTTCGAATATAAAATACGTGCCTTGGCTCACTCAATAAAGGTTGAGTAAGACTGTGCTAAACAGCCAATGAAAATGCCAACATAACCAGACCATGGTTTTAAGTATTGCCCTTTTAAAACACACAATTAAAGGGAAAAGCCACTCTCCATTACTTTTTTTTAATGATCCATGTACCTTTGATCAGCAGATAAATTGCCAATAAAAGTTACATTTGCACTGATTGAGGTCAAAATTGGGCAGCTAAATTAGCCATTAAACTATGAATTATGCTTCTCATGTCAAATATCATTGAAAAGTTGAGTTTTGTAGGAACATGCCGTTTTACCTTGTTACAAGCTGGGAGGGACATAAACAGCTCATCTTAAGAGGCCATGATTATCCATTAGTGGACATTTAGGTCCAAGTCCATGTAAACATTTAAAAACGTTAAACCTTCTTGTATTTCAACCTTAGCCTCCTTACTGGAAATTTGTGTGTTAACGGCTGAGCTAACGCCGCGCCGCGAGATGTACCAAATCACCCCTTTCGAGGCGTTGCATCATCTCCCCATTCTCTTTTAAAAGTCTAAAATCAATAATGGACTCTACATGTCTAGACTAGCAAACTGTGGATGTGATACACGGCGGATAATCACACCCGATTCAGTCTCTGCGGTGTCTGTACTTTGTACTGAAACATCTACAGTATATTTGGAAGATGTTTTGACCGCTCTTGCCCTAAATTAAATTTGAATTGTAAATATACGACAAACTATAACCCCAAACCACTTCACCATCAATTCAAACTCATCTCGCAACAATGCGGTTTGAAATTAATGGCTTACAAACGATTTGCTTTGGGGACATTTTTTTTTCTCGAAATCTGTCTTTTACGATCTTTCCTTCTGCAGTCTTGGCAATTACTGTTCTACTTTCCGACAAGGTTTGGTGGCATCTTTGGATGATTCGGGAAGAGCGTAGTAAAAAAAACAAAACATGAATGGGTGAGTTTTTGAGAAATAGCTGAGGATAGGTTCCACAAATAGTGAGAAACGGGGTTGTGGATGTCAATTTACAGAAATGAGATCAGAATTTACCTCGAGTCTCTAGACTAAGGCAGCCGACCTTGAGGTTTGTGAGCATTGACTATTTTCTTCAATCTAGGCTTTTACACAATGGATTTATAACAAAAAAAAATTGCTACCCTAAAAAAAAAAAAAAAAAGTAAAGCGGAAGCTATAAATTAGCGAGCTAACGAGATTCCAGACAGTTGTTAGCCGTGATGCTAGCAAGAAATTCCAGTTGCTGTTGGGTCATCACCTTCTTTTAAGTATCCAGAACACTGCCAAAATAAAAAAAATAAAAAATAAATGAGCAAGAGGTGGCTGGAGAAATAATCCGTACATCCCTGATAGTAGGCTTTGCCGCCTACGAGTTGGTTTTCAGCAAGGAGGCAGAATGCAATTTCATACAATTTCAAGCTAACACCTTAAGCTTCAGTTTTATGCCGTACTAGTTCAGATATCTCCCCTAAACGTGAACAGCTGAATCCGTCAATAGATGGAGGATTACTGTAGACGCTAGGCTAACTGCTAGCTTATCTGACTACATTTTTATTGTGGTGAATGACTTGTAAGACATTGTCCTCCATTTGTGTATGTCATCAAATTTCAGGAACAGGATTCAGTTCAGGACCCCTAGGCGTTATTGTGACCATTTTTGGGCTTTTTGTTGGTTTTGACCAAGCCATTTCAAAATAAAATACTGCCCACGGGTTAAATTGTTGAAAAAAAATGGCTACCCCGCCAAGAAGCAAACCGAAAGATATTGCTGTAGTGATAATGGCGAGTAGTTGACGTCGACTTCCTGTGATGCTTTCAGGGACGCAACCACAAACTGACATCATCAATAAGCAAGCGACACCGGATGATGTGAATCAGTGCTCAAAGCAAACGCAGATGTCTCCATAATCGCACATTTGTCTTACTTTTGACGTTCGCAGATGTTGTTTGTGTTCCGCGTGCATTTTTTAACAACAATCATTTCCGATCTGTGATTGTTATTGTTTTTGCAGATGTGTTTCCGCAAAGTAGCTAATCTGCCCTGCTCCAAATGTAGTCAACAAGGCCACCACTTGGAATACGCATTCAAGTCAACGCTTGACGTCACAATCCAAACCACTTTGTTTGCTCTCCCCGAGAAAATGTGGCTGACCACGCAAATGTGAAAGCAATTATTTCACTCAAAACGTGTTCTCCAGCCTCTGCTCTTTAATTCTGTTGCTTTTGGCTAATTGAGGAATTAATCACACGGACCGGAAACCTTACAACAACAATTGTCGCCGACGTAATTACCAAAAGTGTTCCTCGCTGGATGTATTAACAACTTAATTATACCTTAATCATATTTTCTGCCACGAGGAACCGGTCGCTTTGCCAACGCTGACAATTCAATGATGGATTTGTCGAAACTTTCTAATAAGTGAGAACGATTCGAATGTGATTAGATGTCATGAAACCAACACGAGAGGACAATGACGGCGTGGAAGTTGCACGCGCCCTTTGTGATGTTTTCCCAATCGTAACAATAATATCGCAACACGTTATTGTGATCAAACAGGAACGCTCATTCTTAGAATGATGCGGCAGTTGACTGGGAAAAAGAGCTTTACAAAAATTAAAATGACACGGGTCACTCCTGTCAAGACACGATTCATTCACGCCACGTTCCAGAGCCGTCTATAATCGAACGTGTTCTTCGCCCTTTTTGGTTGGTGTTCTTTGAATAACAAATGTTTTTTTTACCCATAACAATGAGGGTCTTAAGCGAAGGAGAAACAGGAGATTGATGCCAGATTATTGCCTACTTGTCACCATTTTCTGTGTCCTTTTGATGATTGTCTGCTTGTAATCGTTTTTCATCCCTGGTTGGCCTCGAGTTTATGTAAGTAGTTTTACATTCATCTTGCTTCTGTGTTGCTTCTAAACTTGTTTAGATTGTTTTCTTCTAGTTATAGTTTGCTCCTTACTTAAACAGATTTGTTTTGTATTTTGTTCTTAACGACTTCGTTTTGGTCTCAGGACATCTATCTACTGTTAGAAGACTATCTTTGTCTTCCGCGTGTTCGTTGTTGTTCGGGTAGAGACAATGTTGATTTTCTGAATCCAGACTGGAGATCGGTGAACAGGTCCTCCGAAGGATTTATTTTACAGAATATTCCGGACACAAGCAAGTTTACAAACAAATGGCTGCAGTTCCTCTCGCAAGTGTGTAGTTACAGCGGACTCACAGCATTCTTATACTATCTTGAAAAGCAGTATTCCAAACCCCCAAGACCCCAGGAAACAGCCTTCAATACACATGACGACAGCGCGGAAGTAGATAAGACTTTTTACACTTTGACAGCATATCATCCAATACACATTGACTTCAACCACAGACACTGGCCCATTGATGTGGAAACAGACGAGGTCCTTTCGACATGATGACATGAGCAGAAATTGCGACAGCGCTTACAAAGACACATCCACAGATAAAAGTTCTACTGAGGAAATAAGTAAATTAAAACAGTTATGACTAAATCTATGCAGAAGACCCTCTTCACGACCTAGTTTGTTTCCATCAATTCGTTATTCACTTTTTGTCTTCGCAATTTTGTCGTCGTAGTTTTATGTTTACCCTTCGTGGTCGTTGTTGCTTAATTTAATAAAGTCATGTACACTGTGCTTGCTGTTTTAAAGTGAAATGGATAGCGTGCGCTAGAGTTGACGTTAGCTAGCAATGCTAGCTAAATTCCTCCAAAGGGCCTAAACCTTTTGGGGCATATTTGGAAAGATGTTTTGTCGATGTTTTAAGATCAGGTCAGCAGTAGTCAACCACTTTTCTGCCACCTGGAAGAATCCTGACGCCTCTTGTTGACAAATGTTATGAAATGGCCTATTTGCAGTTGTCAATGTCTGAAAACAAGCCAAGCCAAGTTTTCCCTCTTGGGGATGCAGCACTAAAAGCATAAAAGCGAGAATCCGCTTCATTCCTCCGTCTCCAGTGAGGCCCGTTTCTTCACTAGAGACGAGAAGAGACAAGTTAGATTTTTTTGGCAGGTGGCACAGATTGGAGCTGCGGCGGCGACATTGACGCGTGGAGGGAAGCCATGTTGGTCTTTGATTGGATACTGAAGATAAACATTTCAAAGCGACAGGAGATGACCGTGTCGCTCTTTAACTCTTTGACTGCCAGACGTTTTCAGAAAAGGGATGCCGTGGGTGCCAGCCGATTTAAGCATTTTGACTGATCTTTCAAGGTCCACAGAAAATTATGTGTTTGGACTATGGAAACACACATACTACCAAATGAAAGATTGGACTCTCATCTTTTATCAGAAAAAAAAAGTTTGTTTCTACCTTATTCCGTTTTTCAGTAATCAACAATAGAAAATGGTTAGTTTCACCTCTGTTTTGAAACAAACGTCTTTTAACGTCTTTGGCACTCCTCCCTAGGATTTTACTAAACGTTATTTAACGTTTTTGGCAGTCAAAGAGTTAACACCTCACGCCGGCGCTCGGAATCCGCAGGTTTTCTCGGGTCACAAAGTGCCGCCAAATGGTTTCCTGACGCTGACTTTAATTTAAATGCGTTTATTGGTGGTGAGTGTGTAAAATCTCCAGAGCGTTTAACAGCAGATTTAATGAGCAGTCTGTCCAGATGTTACACTAGAACCACTCGAAATGGACTCAAAATAACCGTTTGAAACGCCTCACGGGGTTTGATTTTCCTCCATGATGAAGCGTATCGCAAAAGACCTGTAGCTCTTCCGTGCATTTCCTATGAGTCGGACCCTGCCCAAGCTGACGTTTGACTTAGTTTTACTAAGTTTTACTAATAAACAATGTTAATTCTATGACTTCATTGTTTATTCCCAATTGTTATTGTTCCGATAACAGGAAGTCAGGGTAGCGACAGATAGCAACAAAGCTAATATTTTAAGTATTTGCTTGTAGTTATATTATGTCCAGGTATGAATTTAATTTGAGAATTGAACCCCCCCTCCTTTTTTTTTTTACAGAAGAAAACAAGAGATTACATTAATTAAGTTTCTAAGATGACCATTAGCATTCCCAATTTATTTGTTAGACGTTAGCATTAAGTTAGCAGAGCTTTTCATATCATTTGCTATGCTAAACTTAGGTTGTGTTTAGTTGTAAGTCATCTTATGACTATGGCTGATGTTGATGAATTAAAAAATGAAAAGGAAACTTTAGCTTGTTGTTGTTCTTATAGGTTAGGCTAACGCTAAATACGCTAAAATGAACCGTGAATTAACTGTGAAACACTTTGACGAGCAATCTTTTTAAGCGTTTGCAATAACAACGGCATAAAGTTCTACCAAACAAGTGTAGTGTAAATAAATAAATCAGTAAGGCATAAATTAATGATCACTTCAACTTTTCATGTTTCACGAAACAATATGTAGGGCTAACCTCAAAGACCAAAAATATTATGTGTAATTTGATATTATTTATTGTAATACAGATTATTTTTTGCTTGAAAAAAAAGAGAAGATAATAGCAGCAAGAAAAAATAATTGTATAATAAATTGCAATTGACGAATGAAAATTGCAATTCGATTATTTTTCAAAAATTCAGCCCTAGCAAAATCTCATTATAAACAATAACTTTATAAAAACAGGAGAAAAAAAAGCAATACCCGTTGTTCTCGTCACTTTTTCAAGAATTGTCCACACACAAATTCAATCTTCCCTTTTCCAGTGAGACGTGAGCGAGGTTGAAGTCTGCGGACGGTGAGTGGGAGGGAGGAAGCACCCGAGGCCGCCGCGCACGGTGCGGATGTTGATGAAGTGCCCGAGTAATTGGCTAATGAGATCTAAGCTGTCTCCTCTCCGCGCCTTTCACCCGCTGAAGTGACGGCGTGGCGGCCCGCCCCGGGCCCGATTGTATGCGAGGATGACGTCGTCCGGGGCCGCTCGGTAGGGGGGGGGGGGAGGTGGGAACGCCGGGGTGTCGACACGGGTGACAAGGACCCTCCGTACTTTCACCTGACGTCTCTCGGCGTGAAAGTTGGCAAGGAGGTCGTGGCGAATGCTTATAAATAGCAGCGTGTTGTCACACACTTCTGCGGCCTTTTGAACCAAACTGTGCAATTTCTTCATGACCAGATTCACAGAGTCTTGTCAGATGTCAACTAGATGTCCAGAATCCAGTTCAAATCCTTTGTACTTTTTTCATGTATTTGTCATTTCTCATCCAAACTATATTTTATTATTCTGATAGTAGCCTCAAGCCATTCTGTGTTACTTTTGAATATTGAATCCATTATTGAGCTTAAGAAAGGGGACGATAGGGAACCACGTCCTTCAAAATGACATCTTCTAATATTGGTTCAATTAAAGCGGCGCAGGACACTTTAAGCAATTTTCTATGCGTCAAATGATTAATGAATCGCGTCAACTGCTAAAGGTTGCATCTGCAATCATTCAAATTGGCCGTTGCGCCCAAATGTTGCAGTCATCGACCATCAAGTTGAAAAAAAGATGTGAAAACCACATTCAAAAATGCGGGAAGATGTTTCTTTCCATGAGACGCTCAGACGGGACATCGGAATCCGGAGCGTGCGCTTGGATTTTTTTGGATCACGTGAAGGTTTTGCAGACGACCTTGAATTAGAATGGGCTTCTTTTTTTTTTCTTTTTTTTTGCCACTTCCCTGTTCATCTTTTACCAAACTCCAAGTCTGTTACATTGGCTTCTACAAACAAAAGGAAAATTGTACCGACGGGCAGGCAAGAAATTCTGCAGTAAGAAAGATTAGCATTTCATCAGAAAAAAGTACATTTGTATCTGTTTCCGTTAGCAGCAATTAGCATTACAATATAGCTAAGTTTCATCATTATTCACAAATCTGTTCAAAACACTGGGGAAAAGAGCTTTTTTGCAACATGGCCCTGTTTGATCTCGTATACTCTCCTGCCACCTGCTGGCCATTTTTTTGTAATAACTACCATTGCTTTAAACGACTTCTTCAGGTGCATCAAAGCCTTCTGTATGCTCTGTATTTATACATTTTTAAGAGTGAAGGACAAAGTATTAAAAAAAACGTATTTATACGTTTTTGGGGTTTGGATAAGTTAAGTCTTCAGAAAATTCAAAATATTCCCCAACATACTCATGCGTTGAAAAATGGAGGTGAACCCACCCCACTTCCGTCCTCACCAGCTGACTCGTGCCATCGCTCACGGCGGGACACGTCCAACTCAGGACCGTCCGGACGAAGGACATCATGTGAAAGCAAAAGTGCGTGTGCGCGCGCGTCAGGCCCGTCGCGCCGTTGATGCATTTGCGCTTTGTCCTTTCCGACAGCGTTAAAGAGAGATTAATATTCGAGCGCCGCCGCCGTCGGCCCGCCGCCATTACTCATCCGACATCCGCGAACGGCGCTTTGCAGCTACAAGGCCGAACGGCGCTACACAGAGTGGGACCAATTATTTCCTATACAACTTCTGCCTCTTCCCCACGATTCATCACACGCCGCAAGACAAATATTGTGTCTGGGAAATTGCTCGTATGTGAAATAAGAGAAAGCCTGATTAGCAAATCGCACAACGGCGGCTCTCAATAATAACAAATGGGAACTTGTTTCTCGGCTCATAACTTTCCTCTGGAAGCGTCTCGGAAGCGACGGCGCTGCATTTTCTCCAGCTGCAGTTCTATAAGATGCTTGTGGCTTCTTTTTTGGAGGCGTCAGGCCCGGTGCTGCAGCCCAGAACTCAGCGACTGTCAGCATCCATTGGACGAGGTGCGCTTGTAGACCCGCCCTCCTATAAAGTCGTTCCTGTTGGGAGAAGTGTGTCGGACACTGCAGAGAAGCTTTTGTGTTTCGAACTCAGGTTTTGGCTTTTTGGTTGATTAGCGCAAGCCTGCTGCTTTCAATCACCTACTAAACTGCTTGGTGGATGTTTCGTACAGAAACACGGAACTGCCATTTTGTTGAGCTCTAGGTTCGGGTAGGCAGCCATTGGCAAATTGAGGCGCAAACACCAATTACAAATTTGGGTGTCGGCAGGGGAGTGTAAAACGTATCCAAGGGTCATCATATTTTCATTTCTCAAAAAAGAGGACACTCAGCTTGACCTCAAGATACTCAGATACAAGATGGCATACATTCAAACTATATTAACTCATTAACTGCCATTGACGGCTATAAACGTCAAAAATTTATTTGAACTATTTCTATTAGTGTAACATTTTTTTTCCACTTTTGTTGAAAATCTAGATATTTTTTATTGTACATTTAGTTTTGTACATAAAATTTGTGATTAATCGCGAGTTAACTAGTAAAGTCATGCGATTAATTACGATTAAAAACTTTAATCGCCTGACGCCCCAAATTTTTAATATATATATATATATATATATATATATATATATATATATATATATATATATATATATATATAATTTTTTTATTTCAACTTTTTTATTTTTTTTATTCACTGCCATTGACGGCTATAAACGTAAGAAATTCATTTGAATTATTTCTATGAGTTACATTTTTTGTTCTACTTTTGTTAACAAGAGTATGAAAACCTAGATTTTTTTTTAGTGTACATTTAGAACAATTCAAGTCATG
This sequence comes from Vanacampus margaritifer, assembly GCF_051991255.1. Lineage (NCBI taxonomy): Eukaryota > Metazoa > Chordata > Actinopteri > Syngnathiformes > Syngnathidae > Vanacampus > Vanacampus margaritifer. Next base: position 3,361,466 of record NC_135443.1, read on the forward strand.
TAAAATCAAATCAAAAATAAATAGAAAAAGCCAAACGGTTTCAACTTTGTTTTCAGCCTGGGGCCTCCACTGCCTACCTTGCCTCTTCCTGACCGCACGTCACCGCATTTTGGAGTCGTTTTGACTGGACTTGACAATACCCAAGCCCCCACACACTCTGCTGCAATAATGATCACAAAATGTTTTTTTTGTATTCTATGCTTTCTTTCTCCGTCTTGTCACATTTCTCCTTTTTTGATGTCTTTATACCGCTAATCATCCAGCAGCACCCTTCAGCAAGTTTGTACAAAAGTGGTTGCAGGCTGCTTTTTTTTCTCCAAGGTGCAAAACCCAAAATGACGACGATGAGTAGTCAAGTGTTTACATCTCAATCCAGCAAAAAAAACAAAAAAACACTTGCAATTACAATAGAATAAACTCTCACTTTCAGCACCACAACTGCAGTACACGATTTCAAGGTAGACGCGGTGCAAAGATTCACACGAGGAGGCCAGAAAACAGCCACAAATGATTTGTATTAAGCATTCCTTTACCTTTCTCAAAGCCACTGTGAGGGCATTAAATTCCTTTTTTAGTAGATTGAAAATGGGAAATTGAAACTTGAAATTGGGTTTGTCGTCAAAACACGACTGAGACAAAAGATCAATATTTCATATTTTTAGACGGTGGCAACAAACGCCACACAAAGTATGAAAGCACCTCATAAGAAAAAGAAAATGGACTCCCGTCCCTCTTGGTGCAAGTTTGCTCTATAGAGATGAAGTGTGCTGATTGATTTATCTTATCTAAAAGCAACCACTTTTTCCCCCTGATGAGCTTCTTTGTTGTTTTGGCCGTCGATTGCGTATTTTGCCTCATTATCTTGCTACGGATCTCCAAATCCGTTTGGTTGCAGAGTTCCTTTTAAACATGCCAGACAACCATGGCACGACCCCCCCGCTCGCTTGCACAGAGCCACGCCTCCTGGCTAGCTCGCCATTACGCCAAGAATCAAAAGTTTCGTACCCTGCCGCCATGTTTACATCTCGGCAAAGCAATTTGTAAGCGGAACGCGGAGGCGAGAGACCGAAGCTTCTCGTTGTGCGTTGTGAGGATAAAGAAGAGCGAGACGGAGCGAGAGAGAAAACGAGCGAGCGAGCGGGCGAGCCGGCCGCTGGATAAGAAGCGGAGCCGTATTAGAATTCTCGCCGACTGCCCGCCTCATGTCTGGCGCTCGCCGCGGCAGAGGCCATAAAACTTTCATAGCTCTGTCAGGATGCTCTGTTTCTGCTGGATTATTTATCAAGTGGCGTGAAGTTGTTTATCACACACACGCACACACACACACACACACACACACACACACACACTGGTCAGGTATGTTGCCGCTACCCCAAGGATAAGAAGCACACGAGAGAAGTGACCAAAGTGCGACTGCCGCAGAGTTTGGTAGCTTTAACGAGGATATCGATCCACGTCCGTCTTGAGACCCCGCCCCCAAAATATCATAACGGTAGAAGCACGGAACGGCTTCTGAAAACACAAACACGCGAGAGATCAAAAGTCTGCAAAGGTTAACATGCAGCTCCGACCGCTGTTATTGGCACACACGCGACCTTTGACTTGGGAGGTTCCGCTGCCATACGGTTCCGGGCCGCTGTAATTGACACCCATCATCTCTGCCAAACAGTACCTGGACAAACCACAGTCTAGCAGGGAAACATTTTTTTGAGCAGGCTAAAGCCAAAAATATCGAATTTGAAGAGCGGTGGAAGAGCTGTTGTGCTGCGGGTGCCTTGAACTTGAAAGAATCATGACGGGATCATGAAATTAGAAGCTTACCGAAGGATTTTAGAGAGAAAATGTGCGGTCCGGTGGAAGATCGTTGGCTCCTCGCAAAAATAAAATAAAGACCATACGCATGCATATCGATGCACACCAAAAAGGTAGAAAAGGGAAGCAGGTACGGAAATGCACGCCAATGGAAAATTCACACGGATGCGGAGCAGTTTCCGTACGGCATTTGTACGGAAACTGCAAGTTACACACTGAGTGTCCGGAAATCTTCACCCGCGAGGCCACAAGATGACACGGGTTCACGCTGGAGAGTTGAGTTACAATAACAACTGTTTATATAGCGAGCGCTACTGGTACTAAAATGGCCACGCTTGCCGGTTGCCTTTTGGACATTATTTCTGTGACTTCTACCTTTTGTGTTTAAATAATGTCATTTTGAAATGTTTAACTCTTTGACTGCCAAAAACGTTAAAAAGCGTTTAGTAAAATCCTATTGAGGAGTGCCAAAGACGTTAAAATACGTTTGTTTCAAAACAGAGGTGAAACTAACCATTTTCTATTGTTGATTACTCAAAAACGGAATAAGGTAGAAACAAACTTTTTTTTTCTGAAGAAAGATGAGAGTCCAATCTTTCATTTGGTAGTGTGTGTGTGTTTCCATAGTCCAAACACATAATTTTCTGTGGACCTTGAAAGATCAGTCAAAAGATCAGTCAAAATGCTTAAATCAGCTGGCACCCACGGCATCCCTTTTCTGAAAACGTCTGGCAGCCAAAGAGTTAATATATTCTGAGCTCGTTTTTTTTAAAATGCTTTTAAATGTCCGACTCATGTCATGCTATGTAGTTAGCTAGCTTTCCTCGCAAAAAAAAAAAAACGAGTTTGCAAACCGGTTTTATTTGGAAATATACCGGATCTACCGTGATGCCGACACCGGACTTCCTGTCCGGCTTGTGTCATTTCTTCAGCTTCATGAAAATCCGCATGCGGAATCGGGAAAAAACAACAGCTCCGCATCCGATCCGATACAGCTGGGGTGCTTTTGAGTCCTTGTGACGTCCGTCACGCATCCGTCACGCATCCGTCACGCATCCGTTACACATGCGTTACACATTCAGTATGAATTGGTTGAAAGATCGATTATACATTAAGATAATCGGGCCGTTTTTGTCCAGATTTTGCCTCGTCCTGACCAAGGACATCAAAAACTTTGATTATTTAAGCTTATCCTGTAAGATTATCCTTCAGTTTGACGTGCGTTAATGTAAGTCACGGGTTCGGGCCAATAATCTTAAATATGAAACATGTTCAATATTTACGACCAAAAATCTTTACGTGTTCAGGAATAGCAGACAATTGTCAAATATGAGTTTCTGTGGACTGTGACGTGAACGGAATGTAGCCAACCAGTACATGAAACAAAAAATACCGCAGGTCCCACCCAAAGTCGTTTTTAGTGTAAATGCAGACGACTCCGCCAATCCGTCAATGCTCCCACCTCTGGTCCTCTTTGTGAAAATCTTTTTTTTTTCTCTATTTAGCACATCACTCACCTTTTATGGACACCCGGGAACACTTTCTGTCCATTACACAATACACTCAAGGGTGCCAACAATGTTGTCCATTCGAACCGTAGGTCAACTGAGGACGCTGTTGTCAAGTCACAACAAAGTCATTAACTCATCCTAATGAATCCCTTTATGAGCCAAGATGAGGTCAGCGATGGCAGGGGTGGGGGGGGATGCGGGGGGGGTTCAGTTCTCCGAGCTCCCTCCAGTGCAGGGCGGCCTGCGGGCATTTGCCACCGGAATCCTAATCAGTCCATGACTTCGCTCAAATATGCGTCCGTCCATTTTGTATTGTGCTTTTGCCCTCAGGGTTGCGGACGGGCTGGAGCCGATCCCAGTTGACTTTTGGGGCAAGATCGGGACGGAGAATCGAAAGCTGGGGCTTTTTGGGAAGCCGTTTCCTGCAATTAGATTTACTAGGAATCATTTGTTTGTGATTCGGTTTATTGATGTCAAACTCAACTGTATTTTGATTTGGAACTTTCCCAACATGGCGCTTACCGTACGATATAAGGAAAATATGCATGTTTTTTTTCAAATCGCCGTAACTCCTCAACCGTTAGCGCTAGCAACGTAATTCCAACAGCTTCCGAAAGCAGAGAAGTGAAGCTTTACGTCGATACCAGATACATTACGGGAGCTGGCAGATTGTCACGTGTGGCGGAAGGGGAAGTTGTGCGTCATAGAGGGTTTGACTTCAAATCACCGTAAATCCGAAACTCCGTGCTAGTAACGAACTTTACGTCCAGAGAACAAAAAAGCAATAAAAACATGCAGACTGCTAAGATAATAATAGTAATAATAATAAAGGGTTATATTGTTATTTTGATGCATGCGGTATTGTCTTATCTCTGTTGCTACACTAATGTAACATCAGAGACGGACGGATATACACGACGTTGTACATAACCGGGGTCGGGGAATCCCGGTCCAGAAAGTAAAAACCATGAAACAGTTTAGCTTTAGCCACGGGTGCTTCTACTCAACTAGCAGATAAACGAGCTCATCTAAAGCACCTGTGGCTAAAGCTAAACTGTTTCATGGTTTTTACTTTCTGGACCTGAATTCCCTAAACCTAACAATAAAGTCCATTTCTTGAGAACCGGTTGTTGTACCGGATATTTTGACCATCCAAGCACCGCAAAGGAAGAGCCCCAATTTGAATACCAGACCTCGTTGCACTGCGGTGCTCCATCATTGACTTAACTCTTTGACTGCCAGACGTTTTCAGAAACAGGTTGTCCCCAGTGCCAGCCGATTTTAAGCATTTTGACTGATCTTTCAAGGTCCATAGAAAATTATGTGTTTGGACTATGGAAACACACATACTACCAAATGAAAGATTGGACTCTCATCTTTCATCAGAAAAAAAAGTTTGTTTCTACCTTATTCCGTTTTTGAGTAATCAACAATAGAAAATGGTTCGTTTCACCTCTGTTTTGAAACAAACGTCTTTTAACGTCTTTGGCACTCCTCCGTAGGATTTTACTAAACGTTATTTAACGTTTTTGGCAGTCAAAGAGTTAAAAGTTGATTTGTGCTCCGTGATCTCGCTGATGAAGTCTCTCTCTTGGAAACAAGAGCAAAAGCGCGCTGGGCGGCCGTGCAGGAGGGAGTAGAACATTACTTCCTCGTTTGAGGCAATAAGGTTAAATAAATGCATAATTTATTAGCGAAGCACTTATTCATCTTAACTTAAATAACAGTGTGTTATAGCTACCTGTAATCTGGCAGCAGAAGCCCCCCCCCCCCCTGCCTGGCCGGCCTCATGAAAAATTCATCCTCTCTTCAAGTCGCAGTGCAGTTTCCTTCCCACTGAGTCTTTGAGTCCCAGAGGTGCACGCTGGCTTTTGTTCCGCCGACCAATATTCTTTTTTTTTTTTGCCGCGTCAGCACAGCACGGGAAAGGCTTGACTAAATTATTCCCTTGCATGAAACCTTTGCTTCTAGCTTTGTATTTGTTAGGTCACCGTTTCTTCTGGAGACGCTCAAAGACGATAGACATCACAGACAAATGGGCGACTACGCGCGCCTCCGGATCTTGTAAACATGTTTGTTTTGACTAGCGGTGTCACAAACACCCAACGTCTGTGCATGCAACAAAACTCAATGCAGCTCAGCTTACCTTTTGCCTTTGACACGAGAAGGGACACGGGACATTTGCGCACGACGGTGCCTCTGCATCACAGTATTTCAGACAATATAGTCCAGTGGCTGCATTCTAGCTTGAAAGTGGCCGTGGATCTTCACCCTGCCGAGGTGGTATTTACGGGGTTTCACGAGTGATTGGCACCTTCAACTTTTGTGAAAATCAGGGGTCTGCAATTCGCGGCTCTGGAGCCACATGTGGCTCTTTAGTCCTCCTGTGGCTTCCTGTGGATCTGTTAAAAAAAAAAAAAAAAAGTAGATTTTTTTTCATGTTTTTTTTGGGATACAATATTATTCAAATGAATTAACGATTAAATAAAAATGAATAATTAAATATAAAAAAAGCAAAAAAAAATAATACATTTTCAAAAAGTGACCATAAAAGCAGAAAATTAAAATAAAATGTCTATGAAATTGCCAAAAATGACAGAACTGAATAAAAAAAATTCAGAAAGAAAAAAAGTAAATAAAAATAAACACAAAATGTAAAAAAAAAATTGCAAAAAATGTCAGAAAATTTACAGCAAAAAAGGCAGAAAAAATGGCAAAACAATTGCCACAAAATGGCCAAAAAAAGGACAAAGAGTTAGCCTAACCCTAAATCGAAAATTACTCTGATTAATTATCCAAGAAATTAATGAACAGGTACATTTTCGAATACTGGACCGTAAAATGTCACTTTTCTAAAACATGACACCTTTAAACATCGCAAGTTTCCGTGAAACATATTTTGCTGATCAACAATACATTTCAAGGACAAGAATAGAAAATGCAAATAAGCATCTGAAAACAATTAGTTAACTAAAATTGTAAAGAATGAAACAATTTTTGCTCGTTTTCAAATATTGATGCCATTCATGAGCCCTTTCCCGTTTTGTGTTTCCATTAAAGACTTGAATTCTCTTTGTTTTATGTTTTTCTTCTGCAATCATGCAGCACTTGCATCGGAATATAATAACTTGACTTCCCGTGACATGGACGGGAAACGGAGGTGCGATGACGATGGCGATGTTGGTCTGGCCCAGCCGGTCAGTTTGGTCCCTGCGGGCAGAATCCAAGTTATTTAACAGCAGATTGGCCACACAAGCCAATTATAGCAACAATTCATGCGAGTCATGCATAGCTGGATTACATAATTAGCTCGTCCCTGCACCGGCCCTGATGTGGTATGCGGAACAAAACGCATGGAGGCTTTTGGATGAAACTTTATTCGTATGGGAATATATTGGCCAAGACCAAAACGTGTGTTCTATTAGCTACGCTACCTTTTGTGACGCCTCATTTTAGCTTTGTTTCTCCTCTGGGGCTCGTTTAATTGATTAGAAAGATCTCAAAGGAAGAAATCCCAGCAAGTATTGCTTGCAAATCTTAGTTTAAACCCTAATTTGAAACCCAAACAATAGTTTCAAACCCTAAAGCACAGTTTGAAACCCTCACCTTAGTTTAAAAGGGTTAGGGTTAGAAACCCTAGCCCTATTTTAAAACCCTAATTTGAAATTCTAACCATAGTTTAAAACCATAACTGAAGTTAAAAACCCGTTTCAAATCCTTAAGTGCTAATTTTAAATCCTAACCCTCTAAACCGGTTTCAAAACCCAATTTGAAACCCTAACCCGAGTTTAAAACCCAATTTAAAAGCCTGCGCAGGGGAGTTTTCCCAAATTGATGCCCCGTCCGTCTGTCCATCCATCCATCCACTGCCAGGTGGGACGTGGTTCAAAACCGACATTTTTTTCTGATGAAAGGGTTCAAAACCGACCCTTTTCTCCGGCTTCTGTTGGAGATTTAGGGCAGGACAACTCTGACACTTCCTGGCTGAGAAGAACGTTATCCCTCCTCATCCGACTTTTTTTCTTTGTCAAGCTCAAGGAGGTTATGAAGAGGACTCGTTTTGAAGACATCAAGATGGCGGCGACGACGGAGCTCAGAAGAATCCTTCAAGGCTGGGAACGTGCGTTTGGACTCCAGGGGGATGATTTGAAATATTTTGTGTCCTGGAACTTCTCTGACAAATCTGCTTGTGTTCACTTGCCAAACCGTAGACACACAAAACAGTACAGGAAAAGTTTCACACATCTTTTTTTTTTTTTTGTATTATACCATTTTATTCTTTTCATAGGAAACAAATCAGTCATTGAAATGTCTTTTTTTTTTAATGTCCCGGTGTGAAATGTCTTTGTTGATGATGATTTCTCACAGTACATTCAGTTATCTGAAAGAAAACAGAAGTGGAACTTGGCACTTAGAAAACAACCACAAAGAATTGTCACCTTTATTTGTTGAGAACAAAAATTTACAAAGCCATTCAAACAGTCATTGTTTCCAAATACTTTGCAATTTTTTTCTTAAACTCAACTCTGGGGAATATTCAAAATACACTTTGTAATGTCGCTTTGCTCTCTCTTTAGTTACAAATATGTACATTAGAGTCTCTTCTGTCTTTCCTCGCGTCGCCTCCCCACTGGTCATAAAAACATTTTTTTTCCCTTTATTTTGTTGTTGTAATTGTCGGGTACTATTTATATCTCTTCGAGAAGTTGGCACTGTTTATGTGATTGAGCTGGAGCGCTCAGATGGAGGTCCCGTGGCTGGCCTCCCCCTCCGGGATGGCGCCCCCCGGCACGGGCTGGTAGGACATGGGCATGGGCGTCTTGACGGGGCTCTGGCGGAAGAGCCCCCCGTTGGGCGCCCGGTGCTTGCAGCGGATGGACGGCATGGTGGCGCTGCTGAGGGGCAGAGGCAGGGTCCGGCCGCCCACCGCGCCCAGTGTCCTGCCCGCCCCGTGCCCCTCGCGGAGGAAGGTGCTGACCGAGAGCGGCGGCGGCGGCCCCCGGTGGGCGGGGTACTCCCTGGCCGACAAGACCTCCAGGGACTGGCTGGGCTGCATGCTGCCGATGTCCAGGGCCGAGATCTCGATGGACTGGCCAGGCAGCTGCTTGTGGGCCAGGTCTTCGTCCAGGAGGCTGTTTAAACGCTGGTGGACCTGCTCCAGGTTCACCTCTTTGTCCTACCGGGGGGGATATGGGGAACATCATGGAGTGTATAAGGAGGGAGTGGTTAAAAAAAGTTGAGGAGAAATGTGGAAATATTAAAGCAAAGAGTGGAGAGAGGGGGAGAAAGAAGAGAGGTTAACACGGGTTGATTTTTACTCTACAGTCTGTGCAATGTAGTCTACTCAGTACTCAGTGAGGCTGGATTTACACTCGTGGTACTTAAAACTCCACACCATCCAATCATTGACTTACATGACCTAACCAATCTGATTTCAATGGGAAACTGTTAGAATAAATGTACATAAGTTATCCCATATTTACTCTTATTGCAACGCAAGACTCTGGAACTGTGCCCTTATTACAAGATAAGGACTGAAACATTTTGTTGTTGGAACGCCCTGTAAAAAAAGAAAAGAAAAGTGATGGCTCGGGAGAGTGTGACTCAGAGCGGGTAAGGGATTGGAACTGAGCACATCTCCGTCCGTTCTCCTCGCGAGCAAAAAAAAAAAATTAAGTCTCTTGTCTTCCTTCCTTGTCTGTGTATTAAATGTTCTAGTTTGATTGAACCTGACAGGAACCGCAGCTCACATACTGTTTATTGTGCTGCATTACTTATATTGAACCAAAAAAACATGGTGTGATTGTCAAGGAAGAAACAGGTTGCCACAAAAAGTCAATTGCATTGGGAAAGCAATTCCTAACCGTTTTTTTTAAGGCTAACAAATCCTTGACAATCACGCCATGTTTTTGTGGTTCAGTAAAAGGGTTGCCACAAAAAGTCAATTGCATTTGAAAAGCAACGGCTAACCGCTAACCCCTCAACCCCACAGAACTGGATTTCACCAGATCAGAATGAATACTCTTGCAGCAACATGCGCGTTGTGAAACACTGCAACAAGTCAAAACAAGAGCAAAAGCACCGAGCAGTAAATTTGGTCTAACGGTGGTACATTAGTGGTGCACAGACCATCAAATAAAGAAAACAATTGGCAACGGCAGCCGCTGGAGTAATGCTGAGCTTTCCTTCGTTGAAACCGGAATAGTTTGGAATGTTTCATAACTGCACAGTATTATGTAATTATTTTGTTATTATCTAAATCCGTGTTGTCACTTCCTAATGTTGACACAAAATCAGAATCAGGGTAAATCCAGCCTTACAGATCGTCTGGCACACGGCAACAGATAACACATTATGTGAAATTGAGGTCTAAAAACAAAAAAAAAAGATTCAAAGTTCACAGACAGAAGGAAAGTTGGCTGACAAGATATGACTGTGGTTCGTAAACTGAGGTCCAGGGACCCCCGAAGGTCTGCAAACTGTAGCTTCAGGGTCCACAAAATGATTTGCAAGAAATTGTCGTATCCCTTACAAATGGGGTTTATTATAACAAACGCAATTAACTGTCCTACCTTAGCTCGGGGTCAATTAAAAGGTCGGATTTTATATTACATAAATCTGACATTGAGAATAAATGTACATAAGTTATTCCATATTTACTCTTATAGTATTGCAAAACATAACTTATGCTCTTGCAGCTGCAGGGCAGAAACTGTGCCTTATAACAAGATGGCGGCTGAAAGACTTTGCGGATGAACTGTTGAACTTTGACTGTTGAAACTTTCAACGCTGAAGAAAGACACGCGCGTATTATTATCTGCATAATAACTCATATCCTTGAAGGTTGCTGCTATGTGTGGCCCCTCCCCTTTAGAGCAGCAACATCTGTGTAACTAGGGAAAATCCTATTAAAAACAGAGGGGTCGGCGGAGTGTGCACAGAACGGGTAGGAGTTTGTTATCTGATCACATCTCTGTCAGTTCTCCTCGCGAGCAAAATAATCTAAATCTCTTGTCTTCCTTCCTTGCCTATTGGTTATTAAATGTTCTAGGTTGACTGAACCTGACACCCGACAAAATACACATTTGTTCTTGTAAATATTTGTTTTGTTTTTAAAGAAAAAATACGACTTTCAAGGTTAACATTCCCTACTACTACTACTTCATTCCTATGGCATTGAGGGGTACACGTGGTAGATAATGTGGAGATCCTTGCAAAGGTTCACCCCTGAGGTGGTCCCTGGACCAAAAAAGTTTGAGAACCACTTCTTTACGAATAAATAAAACAAAAACGATAATGTCACATTCACACACCATCGATGACAAATGACAGAAAAGGAAAGACGGAGGTGCAAATTGGACACGAAGCAACTTGATCTCATGAGAATTTTTCCACCATATTTTTGGGGGAATCAGTGTTGATGTAGATGTGAGCGCATTGACTCGAACCAAATCGTTTCAATTTATATTGTATCGCCTTTGAATTGTAACATTTTTTTTTTCCAAGCCATTCCGCTTTTCGTACAAAATTCTACAAAATTCTCATGTCTCCAGTCAGGCCATCTTTGTCTGCCTCCAGCTTTCGTGGTCATGCAGTGAAGTCACGGAAGACAACAGTGAGATGACAGATGAAGCGACTAGAATCTACCCCTGCCCGGCCCCGTGTCCCGCCCCCTTTTGTTTTTGGTCCTGACACAGCCAATCACCACGCAGGAATTTTTTCAGCCCGCTCCTGACCTGGGTCAAGAGTCTGGCGTCTGGAATTGTTAAACAATTACAAAAAATTGTGACGTCCGTGTGAGCTGGCTTAGAAGATCTTTCTGTGTTAATCGCCACCTACAGCTACCAGGTCAGGTCAGGACCCGGGCCTGAAAGGGGTTCCCTGGTGCGGCGCTTCTTTCACGTCAAGTCAAACAGGCGGCGGGTCAAGGCTCAGATTCTATGTCATCTTCTGGTGCTCACACTTTAGTTTAGGGATCCATGTCAAGCCTTCGTAGTCTGGAAGCCTCGTGCAGAGAGGGGCTGCGCACAAGTCCGAGCTCTACGGCATTAAGACTTGAATGGATTAGCTAAAGAGAGCTTTTGTACCACGGAAGTGCGAATGAAACCAGGAGGAGTACACTTTTTTTTTTGGAGATCAACACCATGTCAGTGGTGGGCCGTCACGAGCACAAGTGCACAAATCGGTAGGGACTCAAATCCAGTAGCAGTTTGGCCATTGAAAATGAAAGGCGAATCAGAATGTTCCCATTCGAGTCGAGAAAAGAGAGAAAACGCTTTTGCCTAATCACTTTTGACAAAAAATAACGATACTGCAGAATCTCGATTCAACAGGTGCAAAATTGTGTCAAGTGCACAGGCTTGTTATTTACTGCTGCTATCAACACACAGAGACGGGTACACGTCTTTATGGATTCTGGCACTGTGCCTAAGTGGCGGCCATGTTGGTAGGGGCGACATTCTCATCAAAGTCAATGGAACGGGCACTTCTTATCAGAGGTGGCAAATCCAGGTCCAAAAAGTAAATACCCTGCCGCAGTTTGGCTTTAGCTCGTGCTAGCTAGCTCCCTAGCATGTAAACGAGCACCATAGGAGCTAGCTAGCACCTGAGACTGTGGCAGGGTTTGTCGTTTCTTGACCTGAATTTGCCACCTGTGCTCTTCATCATGTTACTTGAAAAAAAAAAAAAAGAACTCTGAACTGCTCCATTTGTGTTTTTGCATTATTGGCCGAAATCGTTTGAGTCCCCACTGAAGGCCCAGGTAGCAAAAACATGGCCCACCACTGTGGATTCATTGCTGCCGCGACGGTTGTCTACCACGAGCAGCAGCGATTCAGCGCCCCCCCCCAGATGGGAGAGAACCACAGCGGCAGCGGAATCACTCCAAGCACTCTCCCGGCATGAGAAGGAATGATCACAGACCGATCACATGACGTCGGGTCTATCATCGGGGCACACCTATTATAACTGCGTGTACTGCAGCTCGACTAAATCGGGGTTGCCGTCTGTGCTTGCTGGATCCATAAAGTAGAGTGTGGCAGTGGCGTCTCTGGGCAGGACCGGGGGGCCCGGGGGTCTGGGTCTGGACCGGGGCCTCGGTGGGGCAGGGGGACCCGCGGCAGCGGCGGCGGCCCGGTTTGGGCCCGAGCCCGGGCCGGACGAGTTGTCATTGGTCACCTCTTTGGACTCCTTTCGGCGGCAGTGGTTGCTGTTCCACCAGGTCTCCAGGGCGGCCACCAGCAGGGCCAGTAGCAGCCCGGCCGCCAGGATACAGAAGACCCCGGCAAAACTGTGCAGGTGCAGTGCCCGGCCCTCTGTCTGGGCGTCGGCATGGCTTTGCAGGTCGCAGCGGCCCTTCTTTGGCCACCACTTCTGCTTCAAGATGTCCAGGTCGCCTTTTTCCTGAAGCTCCAAAATCCTGAGGGAGGGCAATTAGGCACTGTTACAAATTGTTTTGTGTATTGTTTAACAATTTAAAGTGGAAGTCAACCTTAAACATTTCTTGACAATAACATGTTCTATGTGACCTCGCTAGTCTAAAGATGACATTCTGATTAACATTACATTTGTGGAGTTTGAGTTATGAAGCAAAGTCCAGCCATTTTTATCCATCTCAGGGGGCGGCCATTTTTCCATGTGTTGTCGACTGAAGATGACATCACAGTTGCTCAGGGCTTATGCAACAGCCAATCATGGCTCACCTTTTTTCTGAAGCTGAGCTGGCCTTTCCCTGAGCTACTGTGATGTCATCTTCAGTCGATAACAAGCGGCAAAATGGCCGCTGCCTGAGACGGATAAAAACGGCTGAATTTTTATACTTAACACATATTCAACTAACACAATATTAACTAGAATACCATATTTGTACCAGTTGGGCTGCATAGAACATATTATTGTAAAAAAACAAAAAACTTCCCCTTTAATTATCTCAATACAACAAAAAGGGATGTTATTGTAGTTATTAATTAATGAATAGTACCACAATGGATTGATATTGTATATTATCAATCAGGCAAACAGCCACGTGTTGTTAAAATAGCCCCGCATGCCTCATTATGGAAGAATTGTAACCTTGTAATTTTCCGCCAGCCGAGCTGCAGAGACAAATAGCTCTAATAATGAAATTGAAATCAAATTGTGTAGGATGGTGCGGCTTTAAAGATGAGTCCAAAGACGTGGACGAGCAGATGGATGCGGCCGTGTCACGGGGAAGAAGGACGACGGCGACGTGGCCTTGAATCTTATGTGCGGAGATTTTTCAACACTTTCAGCGAGGACTGGCACATAAATATCAGAGCATAATTCTGCACATTGATTCCGAGCCAAAGACCAAGCACACTCAAAAACATGCACTCACCGACATCGAAGCCTTCGACATGGAGTCGCACACATGAATACTCATGAAACATCACGACTACAGATGCCTCAAGTGTTTTCCATTCATTTTCCCCACAAGTGATGCATTCAAGAGCTTCAGCTGAGGCACCATTGCTGCACGGGCCCAATTTGAAATTCACATGCATCCATCTTCTATATATACACTGTGTGTGTGTGTGTGTGTGTGTATATCTCTCTCTCTCTCTCTCTCTCTCTCTCTATATATATATATATATATATATATATATATATATATATATATATATATATATATATATATATATATATATATATATATATATATATATATACACATAAAATGTGTATATGTGTGTGTACCTATATTTGTGTATGTATATGTTATGACTAGGGATGGGCGAGTACCAGGTAAAAAAAAGTACCCCAAAAAAAAAAAACTAGTGTCGGCACCGATACCAATACCTGGTATCGGTGCCGACACTAGTTTTTTTTTTTTTTAAAGGTATCTGTACTCGAGACGGTGGCCGATACTCTTGTGGCCGATACTCTTGTGGCCGATACTCTTGTGGCCGTTTTGACGACCAGGAACTAGAAATTAAAAATGTGAAGAATAGAAAATGAACATTAATTTCATGCAATTTTAAGGAAAAATACTGCGTCGTGATCTTTCTTTAAAATTTTTTTGGGGGGGGGACTTATGTACGAGTGGTATCGATATTTGGCATCGATATCGGTCTGAAAAAAAGTGGTATTGAATATCCCTAGTTAGAACTGAAATGAAGTTGTTTTTTTTTCCATTTTAAATTGCAGCCTTTGTGATTTTAAACTTGCATTCTACTACACTGCAACGCTGATTAAATTCCCATTAATTGTTCAGCCCTAATTTGAAGCAAAAGTTTTCTTGGTTGTATACAAAAACACCCGTTAGATTGACAGAAGACTCCAAATTGGTTTCAACGAATAGCTGTGAGGTTGCCAGGCAACAACTTCAACCTGAAAGCAGGAGCGCACACTCATCTAAGAAATACAGAGAGTGGATCTCCACTCCATCCACCGTCCATCCCTGCCTTCAAAATGACTCCTTTTGGTTTTAGCAGGTCTTCTCTCATACGCTCTCTTTTTTTTTTTTTATCAGTGAAAGCCATAAAGCACATTCATTTGCGAGCTTATGAGGTCAGCCGTTGTTCCTTTTTGTTCCCAGCCCGCACGGTCGGCTGCTCCCCGACTCGACCATGTGACCCCGACGCGGCTTGATATTAAAGTACCGAGACGGTGATAATGATCGTCTCGTATAAGCGCGGTGGCGAGGCTTTGGGGAATCAACGCTAACTAGTGTCGGAGTACGTACTTCTGAGAGAAGAGGTCTCTGTAAGGGCTGCCGTGCTGCAGGGCCATGCCGTAGCCTCTGGTGCTGATGCTGTTGCCGGCCACAGTCAGCGTGCAGTCGTCGTCGGTGAGGGCGGCGTATTCCACCACCGCCATGTCCCACAGGAAGGCGTACGACTCGCGCTTAGCCTGGATGGATGAAAACATGACATCACGTCGCCGCCGTCATCGATAAAATCAAACTCCTATCTCATCTAATTGTTTTTAGACAGGTGTTCTTTTGGTTTTATTTGTTTTTTTGCCTCGTTCTTAGTGTCTGTCCCACCCTGAAAAAAAAAAAAATCATCACAAAACACGCACTCGCACACCAGGTTGATACACAAAAGATAATTATGTGAGCAGACATCTGGAAGGTTGCAAAAAAGTACTCGGCTAAGCTTGACTCGCATCGATTTTTGACAAAGATCAATTCGGCATTGTTGGGTACAGACTAGCAAAAAGTCCCTCACACTCATTACACGAGCAGACGCAGCAAAACAATACACGCCGAAAACTTTATTCCTGAGGAGCCGAATGACTTTGACGCCGCCTGATGTGCCGCATTAGTGTCACCTCAAATCTTTTCCCCGTTTCTTTTCCTTACTTTGTGCAGTTCAACTTTGGTGAACTTCCCCACAGTCTCATCTCCGACATTGTGTCCCAATTATGTGTATGTTAATGCCAAATGTAATTTCCTGAAAGGTTCCCAGTGTAGTGGCTCGCCACAGGTTTCACTCTATTCAAGTGCAGTGTTAATTCTCAAGCTGTGCGTAATGTCGCAGTGGCTCAAACTTTTTCTTTTTTTTAATCAAATGAATTCATTTTGGTCTTTTATTTTTATTTTTACTATAGTTGAATTGTATTTACCTTCTAAGTACAAGGCATTAGTGCTGGCGATTATGGAAAAATAATCATCAAAATTATGTTGAAGGACATTGAACTCCCTGATGTTTTAGCGCGTGTATGGGATGCGAATGTTTGGCTGGATAATGAGCATTATATTTAATTGTTAAGCAACCAGTCAATAAAATCGATCTAGTTAATGCATTTGTCGTCATCATTCGTTATTGGTCGTCATCATTCGTTATTGGCCGTTATTGATGCCGTCCTAGCACGAAGGGAGTTTGCAAACTTGGACGCTGCACTGGAGAGAAGAACCATCCTGTTAGAATAAATGTACATACGTTTTCCCATATTTACTCTTATAGTATTCAGCGGTAAAAACTTTGAATCATGTGAGTTGGAGTTATCTGTGAGGAGAGAAGAGCCCCGTGGGAAGGATGCTCTTGCAGCTGCAGGACAAGAATTGTGCCTTATCACATGATAGCGGCTAAAACACTTTGCGGGTCAACTGTTGAAACCTTCAGCGCCGAAGAAAGACACGTCTGTATTATAATCTGCACATTTACTCATATCCGTGATGGTTGCTGCTGTGTGTTGCCCCTCCCCTTTGGAGCAGTAACATGTGTGTAATTAGGGAAAATCCGATTAAAAAGAGAGGACTTGGCAAAGTGTGCCTGCGAGTGGGTAGGAGATTGTAAACTGTGCACATCTCTGTCCGTTCTCCTCGCTAGCAAAAATAATCTAAGTGTCTTGTCTTCCTTCCTTGTCTGTTGTTTATTAAATGTTCTAGGTTGACTGAACCTGACACATCCTAAATTAGCTAGCTGGTACGACAGAACAAAGCTCCAAAAGAGAAAAAACAAACACCTTGGGTTTCTGCTGTTGGCCAGAATAGAACGAGGCAGCCTGCATTCTGTCAATGTTGACCAAAGGTCCATCAATCCGTCAATGACGGACGTCCATTTTGTTGACGATTGCCAATTGATGGGAAACTTCAAAAAATTGATGAACTAAGCATTTCCGGAAGGGGGTTTTTGTCCGTCAATTTAATCGTCAAAAAATTCGTCAATCCGTCACTAACGGCCGTCCCATTTTGCTGACGGATTGACGAATGACGGAAACATTGACGGACACTCATTTTGCTCAGCAACCACGAATGACGAATTGATAATCACGGAAGGGTGTCCCGACTGTTGACGATTGCTGAATGACGGACGCTCAAAATTAATTGATGCGCACACCTTATTTTAGAGTGCAAAAGAAAACCGATATGTTTTCATAAAAAAAAGCTAATATGAGGCTTGATAAAGTAATTTGGACAACATATGGTGTCGACTAAGCACTCCGTTTACCATAACACGACCTAACTTTTGTAGATTTTTCAGTAGACCACACAACAGTGATTTAACAGTAGAATGGAGAAGACGCAAATGCATGTGCGAATGTAATTAGACCAAAAGTAGTGCAAGAAAAAAAATTATTGACGATGATCATGAAAATAGTTGTTGCTAAGAGATGCGCCGGCAGCCTGCGAGCGCATGAACAAGATGAGAATGGCTCCGGAATCCTTTTGGATTTGCACTTTCTTGTTGTCGTATTCACCGTTGCGACGTTCTTCCCCGTGGTGTCCTCGGATCTGAGCGTGCTGTCAACAAAATGTAAGAAACGAAGCCTCCGCACCTCGCGTCTCATTAGGACCACGCAAAGTTGGAAAGCCGGCTCACCCCCCGTAAACACACGCGGCGGAAGGGGGTTCATTTGCCTCATGACTACAAGTGAGTCACATGAGGACATCTGTTGGTTATTTAAATGGCTGAGGAGCTAAGACAAAATATTGAATAAACTTTTGATTACCCTACAAGACAGGTATTCATTGTTTACATACCGACTTGAAGAGTTGCGATAAGAAAGAACTTTCTGTCATCGTAAAAAGCAGGATTACAGCAGATGTGACGTTCAATAATCTTCTGCAAAAGCTAGACTGAGCTTGAAATACTTCCTGTTTTCACTCGGCTTGTAACAAATTCTAATGGCTGACTGTAGAATTACACCTAAAATAAATGGGAAGCAAAACAATGTATAGTTATAGTTTAGGATTGTAAAAAAACAACAACTGTAAAATACGACAAAGGGGGGTTTACTATTTTTTGTTAGAAAACTTACATTTTAATGAGATTACATACAAGTGTATTGCACTTAACAAATGTATTATCATAGTTTGAACATTTAATATAGTGATACTTTCACATACCACTAGAGGGAGCCAGGATACCACCTGTGGTATTACTACGGCACTTTGAGAATCACTGACGATAATATAAATAAACGTTTTGATCTTCAAAGAGTTCTGTAACCCAAATTTGTACGTAAGATGGGAGTCTATCACTAACATAAGCTAATGTAGAAGACATACTTTACAGTAAATATTTGTGTGAAAAATACTTCTAGAAATATGACGCATTCAAGTGAAAATCAGTAAATACGGCATTACCCGATTGTGCCTTCTTGTGCCGCATGACCACAGATTCTCACGCCGCTGCACGAAGACCCCCCGTGTAGCACTGATCCAAATGAGGCTTATTCATTAGATATGTGGACTTCACAGATATTTGTTAAATTATGGATTCCACCTTCTTCGGCTTACATGTGCCTGTGGCTGTTACGTTGGACAGATAGGAGAGGACTCGTAAAATATTTATTCACTACCTCAGTGATTGAAATTCTCAGATTTCAAACCAAAATAAGCATCCAGTTGCCTGAATATTAGCAGGCTTAGTTGTGTGACAAAAGCTTCAGTTGAATTTGACGGCTTCACTGAAGCCAAGGTCTTTTTAAGCATCGCTCACCTTTTTGATGCCTTCTCCCGGTCCCGAAACGGAGTGCTCGAAACCGTTGTTTTTGTTGATGGTCTTCCACAGGTCGGCGAAGGTGCTGTCCTGCTCCAAGGGGTTGGTGCCTTTGGCTTGAAAGTAATCGTACACAGCCGAGTCCCTTACCGTCCCGTACGCCAGGTCCGCCTGCTTGGACAGGTCCTGGAAAGACCTGGAAAGCAGTGTCAGTGCCACAATCAGTCATTTGCTTCCTTGCCATTGAATTATAATGTCAGATTCAGTCAACCTAGAACATATAATAAACAATAGCCAAAAAAGGAAGAAAAGAGACTTTGTTTTTTTTTTTTTACTCGTGAGGAGAACGGACTGTGATGTGCTCAGTTACAATCTCCTACTCGTTCTGAGGCACACTCTCCCGAGCCATCTTTTTTTTTTTTCTACAGGGTGTTCCAACAACAAAATGTCTCAGTCCTAATCTTGTGATAAGGGAACCGTTTCTGTTCTGTAGCTGTAACTATATGTGTAAATATGGGATAACTTATGTACATTTTTTCTAACATATAATAGAACAAGTTACCTAAGAGACTCGCATTTGAAGTCCTTTTGGTAGTGAAGGCAAGCTCTGAGGAGGAGTTTTGACGGTTTCAGCACCCCCATGCAAGAAAAATAAGTCCAGGCCCCGAACATCACTTCCACTATAAACGCTGGCTCATCCGGACAACAACAATCCCGATCAGCATGTTAAACTAGCACTCCCGAGTCCTTGTGTGCATTCAAGTAAATCTCGAACGGCAAGCTCTTGATCAAGCAAATGAGCTGCACCTGTAGCTTCCCTGCCTTATCCCAAATGCCTCCCCCGCCCCCGTGCACGCAGCGCGCCCACGGCGACCGCAAACGCTCACGCTAACGACGTCGAGAAATCCAGGGGTTGGGATTTTGAACGATTGCGGCATTAATCCCTCCGATTGGCCATTAACTGCTCATAAGAGCATGCGCTAATGTACTTTTTATGAACAATACTGCATATCTGAAAATGACTCTCTCATGACGCCATTATGCAGATGTGGGTCTAAGAAGAAGAAAATGGGACTTCTTTTGGAGGAAGGAAAACTCCCCAGGACTATTATTTAGGTACAGCTGCACAATCTAGTTAGATAGGTTATAAAAAAAATAACAAGAATATTTTTATGGTTCAGTTGTTCAAAGCTACTGTTTTGTTTCTATTACCTGTATACAATATTGCTGCTGAAATGATGCAAACTTAAAACATAAAGGTTACTTCATTAAATGAAATCTATTCCTTTTTTTAATTTTACTTTTAGCCTACTTTTGAAGAGACATCTGTAGTACTGTACTTTATACTCCTTACTTTGTCAAAATATGCTTGTTACTTTTTCCAACCTCGATGAAACCTAAAACAAAAAAAACAAAACAAAAAACACTCTAGGAACCTTAGCTATTACTTTGCCCATTTCTACCACTAGTGTCCCATTAGCTAGCTAGCTATGCCTCCACCCCACAAAGCCACAATTTCCAGAAGAGCTTGGCGTTATTTCAGTTCCCAAGCGAGGTGGGTGACATCACAGATGAACCCATTGCCCGATAACAAAAAACGAGCACCAGAAGACTTAGCTAGCGAGCTAGTCAACCAAACGAGCGCCAGAATACCGTTAGCTAGCGAGCTAGCCGGTGGGGGATATTCCAGCCAGGCTTTCAACAGACATTTATTTATTTATTTGTTGGGGTTTAATCGTGTACAGATGCGTAGGCTAAGAAAGGTGTTAGACATTTTTTTTTTTAGCGGGGTGATGTTCACACATTCAGTAGCCACAGTGTTTGGGAGTGGAGATTTTTCATGATTTTGAAATCTCATTTTATATAGGCCTACTTGTCTTTTTTTAATTCAATCAAATATGACAAGGTTGTGAACAACTTTCTTCTCTGTGGTCTGTCAAATTTAGAAGGTGATTATTTTTATGTTACATGGACTTGAAGGGTGTTTTAAAATGCTGAGTTTGGATCACTTACAAAACTGCCTTCACATTTGCTTGACTTCTTACTGTGAGATTGTGCAAGTTTGTCTAATGTTATGGCCAGCCCGTGTAATTGCTGTAATTTACACAGCAGAATTCCGTAATATCCATGTAATTATTTTACCTTCCGTTTGATGTCTGTTAAATGGTTGCGTCCCCAGTGGGAAGGAGGCTGTTGATACAGTTAACACAATGTGTTTTATCTGTTTTGCTCCAGCTATAAGCAACATATTAGAGTGGCACCACACTGGTTTTACAACCACGATTGTCTCGTAAAAAAACAACAACAACAAAAAAAAAAAGGAAATCGAAAAGCTTATCTCAGATGATGACGTCGGGCTAATTCAGCCGTTTAATTAGAAGCCTCCCGAGCGCGCCTCGGAATAAACTTGAGGCAGAAGCAAGTGATTCGCTTGTTTATCATCTGCGACCTATTTTGTCAGGTTGCATTTCAGATTTTTGCTGCAGTGAAAAAAAATATCCATGTGACCTTTTTTTTTTTTTTTACCATGTTTTAACTGTTGTGAGCTGAGCCGTGGTAAACAACTATGCATTTAAAATGAAACAACTCTGTGAGTAATTGGAGCCGCAAGGTAAGGTGAGAAGAAGAAAAAAAGAGAGGCCAAAGACCGTCTTTGCAAAGATAAATGCAACTATAAAAGCCAAAAGAGAGATGGATTTTTGTCCCCTTCTCAAAACAGCCTCTGGTCATTAAACATAATGTACCTAGCATAAAAAAAAGGTAAATACTGTAGATAATTTTTTGGGGCCTGTTGGTTAATTAAGTTATGAAAACACTTGAACATGAACACTCCGATGTGAAGACCAAATATGCTAGTAAGGGCACAACCGATGTGGATTGTTTTGAGGCCGATTCACATTTTTTCCAGAATAAAATTCAGATAGGCGATTCATCGGCTGATTAATTGAAAAAATATTTAACTAATTTGATCCCAAAAATGTATAAATATGTTCTATTTTAAATACTACCATGGTCTCAATTTATCTCGATTTATGCATTTTTTTATGCTAGAGCACACAGAAGGCTTTGATGCAGCCTCTGAACTGAAGAAAACGCTTGAAGCAATGGTAGTTGTTACAAAAACGGCCTGCAGGTGGCAGCAGAGTATAAGAGATCAACCAGGGCCATGTTGCAACAAGCTTTTTTACCCACTGTTTTAAACTGATTTGTGAATAATGATGAAATCTAATAAAATAAAATAAAATAAAATAAAATAAAATAAAATAAAATAAAATAAAGTAAAATAAAATAAAATAAATAACAGGCCAACCAATTAATTAGTCAATACAAATAGTGTGCTTAAGAAACTTCAATTAAAAGGGATGCATAATGGAAAATGCAACTTTTTAATGGCTTCTATACAAATATGTGTGTCTGAAGTGTCTGACCAACCATCATGTGCAAAAATGGACAAACTATTTCTGAAAATGCGTCTGTGAACCCCACTGCCATGTAACAAGCGGGGCTCATTGACATAATACTCGGCCATGACGTGATCAACAAGTCTGGGCGAAGGTCCAAAAGGGTGTGTAACGTGTCCTATAATTCTTTATCCTTGGGGTATTTTGACAAAAGAAATTCACCTGATATCTTGGAACTCTTTTAAATTGTGAAAAACACACACAATATGTCTCTTCAAAATCAAAATATGACTTTAGAGATTATATGACTTGCTAAATTATAGACTTTATGAACAAATATGCCCATAAGTATATATTTTGTGTATTTTTTTGGCACTAACTTCCCTCCCGTGTGCTTTTTGGCAGTTTGAGGGAGATAAGAAATTGACTACTTGTAGAATCATAAAGGAGCTTTACTGTTTTTCAATTGAACTATATGGAGGTCACAAACTGCACCTTGTTAAGTCCGCCTGGTAAAATATGATGCTTTTTATGTCCGCTGTCACTTTTTCCCCTCGTTTGGACTTTAAAAGTAGGACATGTTTGAGCGATGGGCATCATTTGTGGAGCAGAAAAGAGAGAATATTTGGGAGGTTATCGATTGCTTCTGCGAGCTATGAGGTGTGTTTACTAAATAGAAATAGAAAGAAGCTCTCACTTCATTAGACTTCCTTTCGGGGAAAGTATCAAATGGGGTGTTTTAAGCACACTTGTGCAATGCTGCCAAATCTTAAGGTTTGAATTTGTAACTTCAATTTGTAGCAATGGTAAAAATCAGCTAACTAATGCTAGCAAAAAACAAACAAAAAAAAACTAATAATAAACTATAGTTAAACTATTTATATTTACTATTTAGCTTTTTATTTTATTTTTATTTTTTTTATTTTGTAAATATTATGTATATATTATTATTATTATTAATATTATATGTATATTTTGTATTTTAATTTATTTTTTAAATAATAATACACTATAGTTAGACTATTTATATTTACTATTTAGCTTTTTATTTTATTTTTATTTTTTTTATTTTGTAAATATTATGTATATATTATTATTATTATTAATATTATATGTATATTTTGTATTTTAATTTATTTTTTAAATAATAATACACTATAGTTAGACTATTTATATTTACTATTTATATTTTTATTATTATTATATTATTTTAAAAATATATTTTTATTTTTTACATGTGTATATATTAATATTATTATTATAATAATAGATGTATTATGTATATTTTGTATTTTATTTAAAAATAAACTAAACTATTATTACTATTTATATTTTATTAGTATTGTTATTTATTTATTTATTTTTAATATTAATATATTTATATATTTACTATTTATGGGTTAACTATAGTTAAACTAGTAATAAACTAATGCTAACTAATGCTGCTAGCTAATTCATTCATATGCCGAATAATTCGATTTGTGTGTTTTATCTTTTACAAAACGCCAGCCACTATCAAATTCAATTTATTCCAAATCTTTAGGGTTGAGGCTGTCACAGTGATTTTTCCCCCCAGCCCATCAGCCTTCCTCTTCTCGCAGCTCTTGAATCCTCTCCCAAACAAATAACATGTAATCCCTTCTCGGGATTGTTTTATGTTTACAAAGATTACGGCGTGTTCTCCGCAAATAATCCCACACCGGCTACATGATTTATAAAGCAGTTACTTCTGAGAGCGGCGGGGAGAACATTTTGACAGGACTGTGTTTTTTTTGTTTTGTTTTATTGTTATTCTCAATGCGCTCCGACAATCCTGATTTGCAGCAAGTTGGCGGCAAAAGTGTAAATATGGCACGTGCACACAAATGTCTCTACACGGAATATCGTATTTTTTTTTGTAATTGATACTCGTTCATTTAGCAATATGTAGTGTCTTACTGTGATGTTTTTCTAATATCTTGGTTGACTTAATTTCGATATCTCAAAACACAAACCCACAAAAAGAGAGATATCAAGATGAGGTCTTACCGTACTGCGTTGTCCATGCGGGACACGGTGAGGTACGCGGCCAGGTTGGCCGTGTAGGACGAGCACACGATGAGGGTGAAGAGCCACCAGCTGCCCATCACGATGCGCAGGGCCACCGAACCCAAGATGGAGTCGTTGCCTGTCGGCGGACACACGTATATGTATTATTATTATTATTATTATTATTATTATTGAGAAGGGGTACTTTTTTCTTAATTTTTTTTTTTAATGAGGTTGACAATCCAAAATCCTAAACTTGTTTAATATCAGGGTTAGAATAAATTTGTATCTTTCATAATTTTTCCTTTTATCGGTTTGATTTTTGCTTATCAAAATTCAGTTACCGTAATTTTTATTTGTTTTTACACCGGGGTTGTCATTAGCTTTTGTTTTATTATTTATTTATTTACTATTATAATTTTTTTTTAATCAATTTGACCATCAGTTTTATTTATAATATATATATATATATATATATATATATATAATATTATTTATACTATAATATTATTATTAATATAATAATATATTTTCTACATATATATTTTTTTAAATTAAGAATTAGTATGAGATGATGAGTTATTTTTTAATACAGGAAGTTTTATGCAATAAAAACTCATTAGAAAAAAAGATCATTAAAAAAAAATTGATTTAAGATAAAAAAAAAAAAAAGCAGATGAACAACCATGGTGCTACTACTCTCATAAAAAAAATTAAAAAAAAGATTTATAGATAAGTTTTTTGTAGCTTCTGTTTTAAGGGTGCCTTGAACAAAATGTTATTTCCATTTATTTCAATGGTAAAATGCTCAAGGAACGAGTTCAACTTGTATCTCAAGGCACCACTGTGTTCGAACCTGCAACTCAAAGTTTGCGCCAAAGTTTTCATTAATAGTCATCTTTATTCATCCAACTTTCTTGCTTTCATGTTCTTTGAGCTTCTTGAGGAAGACCGCTTCATCACATTTGTTTTGCACATTTCATTTCTGCCTCCGCCTCGCACCCGGTATGAAATCAAAAAGAGCTTATGAAGTGTACGAGCGAAATGTCAGGATAAATTTGAGTTTTTGAAAGCATGAAAAAAAATGGAGTTGTAGAAATGTCAGGAGGAAGCCGGCGCCAGTGCAAAATGATGTGATGAGAGCGTATTTGGCTGGAGTGTGTCACCGTCGACGCAGCTGCGGCCTCGGGACCGAAGTGAACGCCTTGTCAGACGCGCGGCGCTCCGGCATCCGTCACTTTTATTATACGCGGCTTTGAGTGATCTTCAAAGGTCATCGAATGTGAAATGTGCATCGTGAAAGTCAAGTGGGTCTAGAGCGGCGCTCCGTCTTCTTCGTCCAAATAAACTTCTTATAAAACTTTGTCATCATGCGCAAAAACCTATTTGCCTGTTTCCACTTGCTGCTCGCCGGCTGCCATGATTTCCAAGCGCTCTCTTAAAGGGGAAATATTATTTTACGATTGGCATTTTATTGCTTTTATACAAATCTTTGGTATGGCTGCCCGTGCATCAAGTGTGAAATTAATAGTGTTTGGTGAAGTGCCTATGCGTCACACGCGCCAAGTGTCGTGTATAAATAAAATGCTGCCTCCAAAAGTGAAGCGTTGAGAGTATCTGTCACAGTTTATGCTCGACTATGGAAAAAATAATAATCACAATTATTTGGGCAATAATTGAAATCACGATTATTTATTCTTTGTTACTAAACAAGAAAATGTTTAAAAATGCGTTCCTTTGGACCAAACAGAACTTATAATCATACATATTCATAATAATATATATTTATTTATTTATGTCGGCAAAAACTTGAAGTTGGAGTGCAGCAGGACGATCACTTATTTTTTTGGGACAAAACAAGAAAATGTTTAAACGTAAAAAACAAATTAAACATTAATTTAAGACACATCAAATTATTTGAAACACTATAATTACGCAAGTTCCTTTTGAATTAAACAAAATTGATTAAATTAGTTATTTAAAAAATGTACAAAGGTGCAAATGTATAAATTTAAACAACTAAAAAAAATATTATTAATAATGTTTTTTTTATTATTATAATGATGTTGTAATTGTGGAGTGTAATAATTGAATAATTTCGATTAATTGCACAGCCCTAACTCTCAGTGGGCTGGATTGAATACCAACATGGGCCCTAAGTGGCCCACAGGCCATACTTTGCCCACCCCTGGTGTAAAATATGCTCAAATTCTTGGTCTCCGGGGTATTTTGACAGAAACATGTTATTCCGCCACCTTGGATCTGATGTCAACTGTGAAAAAACCTCCTTGTCTGTCTCGAAAACGCAAGAGAAGGATTTGCACAGACGTCTTTTACAAAACCTGCGCCGAACGCTGACGTATCATTACGAAATGACGGTTGACGCCGCAGCCGAGTTCACGCTCGCCAACAAAGCCACAATGCATCAGCGCTCAGATCCATATCAAAGAGCCCCGCGTCTTCCTGGGAAACAAACCGTCTGCTTGACGAAAACCAAAACTGGCAGCACTGGGAGTCAAAAGAACAAATAAATAAATACAAATGTGAAATTGCCGTTGTTTTGGGCCTGGCTCGTGGGCGACATGCCAGTCGATGATGGATGCTGCTCAGTTGCCGGAATCGGCGTTTGTCCAAATGGGACGTGCTGGCCGGATGTGGACGGGCCGGCGTCCTTGACGAGGACACCTTTGGAAAAATGCAAGGCTGTGCACTTGTTTCAATGACGGATGGCCGAGCTCTTAAATGCATGTATTCTAATTGATTTGCTCATTACTCACCTTTTCTGCTCTGTTTAATCACATAAAGTGTTTCGCACTCGCTTCCAGCTAAGATGTCAAACGTTTTTGCTTCAAAATCGTCTTGATGATGCATCGGCTCACAAGAAGGATAACGGTGGCTATCATTGCAAACTGGCCATGTTGGCTCACATTTTAGTGGTCTAGAAGAGTGGTTCTCAACCTTTTTTCCATTTATGTACCCCCTGTGAAATATTTTTACAGCTAAGTACCCCCAACCAACACAAAGCATTTTTAGGTTGAAAAACCCACAACTCCTCCACAAAAAAAAATTATTAGAGTGCCGTGCCATCAATGTCTGATTTATTCAACTTTAGAACCTTTCAAACTCCATTTGTATTGGTCTTTCCTGAGCTATTTTGAAATAAAAACATACATAAAAAAAAAAACAATTATAAAATGAATGGACGGCTTATGATTTGTGTAAATAAAAATAATAAAGTAAAGTGTCCTCTCATAGGGATCATAGTAAATATCTTATCTGAAAAACAAATAATTAACTTAATTATTAATAAATATTTGCCCACAAAAACATTCAACATAAAGTGTCTTCTTTTGGATCATAGTACAGATCTGTTATCGAAAAGAAATAATTAACGTAATTGTTTTTAAGTGGCATGTGACAAGTTGGGTCGAACCATCCTAGTATGGGGGAGAATCCGAGTTTTTAAAATAATGAAATTCATTAGTCTACTGAACATAAAATTAGTTTGAAATATTTCATTAATTCAACAATTATTTTTAAAAGATTTTTGCATGGATTTATTTCTTCTTCTTTTTTTTTTTTAAATCTTACGTAACCCCAGGGGTACGCGTACCCCCATTTGAAAACCACTGGTCTATAATATACACGGACCAGCCAGGACAGCATTTATGTACCCCTAAATCAGTTTGTTCTTCATTCAAAAGCGTTTATGAAAATCTTAAAACCATTTCAAGAGTATTAGCCTTCCTCCCTATCTGTAATTAAAGCCTCGGTATGTGATAATTTGACTTTAGAGGGCCAGCTTTTAATTAGTGTTAATGCAACGTTGGCGTGCAATCAGAATAATGTTCTGGATCTGCTACCAGGACACCAACATCTTTATTGCATGTTTTCTTTTTTCTTTTTCTCCAATTCTTCTGCTTGAGGAGCGTTCCAACCTTCCCAATATATAAAGCCACAGTAGGTGATAATTTCACTTTTGAAAATTCTGTCGATGAATCGACTTGTATTAAGGACAATAGTATTGCTATCTTAGCTTCTTTAATGCATATTTTGCAAGTCATTACATTTTTTTTTTTTTTTAAACTTTAACACATTTGTAGTGTTTCAGCATAATTGACGTTGCATTATTAAAGCTACAATACGTGAAAATGTGGACTTTAAATGAATATCTTCAGATTTGTTTTTGTATCTATAATGTTGCCTTTATTGCTGTCATTAATATTTACACTAATTTTGCCACAAATATTTTTAGAATGGATTAATCGACTAATCGGATTCATTTGAATTTTGCATTAAAGTGTATTACAAAAGCATTTTCCCCTAATTACTTTATTCGGATTGTTTTTATTTATTAACTCATTTGCTTCCAAACATGTGTAAATATGTTGTTGTTTTTATGCTCGAGCATACAAAAGGCTTTGATGCAGCCTCTGAACTGCAGAGAACAGTTGAAGCAATGGTAGTTATTACAAAAACGGCCAGCAGGTGGCAGCAGAGTATAAGAGATCAACCAGAGCCATGTTGCAACAAAGCTCATTTACCCAAAGTTCTAAACAGATTTGTGAATAATGATGAAACTTATTTATATTCTAATGCTAATTGCTGCAAAACAGAAACAGAAATAAAAAAAAAATAAAAATCCTGATGAAAGACAAGACGCCCGTTGACGTACCTTGTTGGACAAAAGCCCCGTAGACGATCCAGATGGCGCTCTGCAGCGAGGTGGAGGGCGAGGGCTGCGGGTGGCCGTCCGCACTGTTGTGGCAACGGGCGGCCTGGATGCGCCTGAGCAGAAAGATCATGACGCCCACCACCGGGATGGCGGCGGCGATGCAGGCCCACACGGCAAGGTCGAACGGCGCCAGCAGGGAGAAGATGTTGATCTTTTCTTCCGACTTGCGCATCAGGATGCCCACCGAGTAGTCCAGGTAGCGCTTGCTGAAGTCCACCACGCGCTCGCGCTCGGGGGTGATGGTGATGGCCGACACGGCGAGGTCCGCCCTCTGATCAACAACATTCACAAGGTTACTACTACTCTGCTACCAACACCAATGCTAACACTGCTAATGCTAATGCTCTACAACTACTACTATTACAGTACCAATCCAAATTATTTTTATTAGGTGTGTCAAAATGAGTGCATTAATTTTGAGTTAATTTGAAATTCCTTTAACGCACAATTAATGACCGCCCTTTACTTGGAAAGACTGTACTAGGGTTCCAGTCACAACGCAGAAGACACATCCACGTCATAATTTAGCAGTAATGAATTTAATAATAAATTACTTCATGTTAAAGATTAGATTAGAAAATGCTGTCGCCAATGTCTTACAAATGCAATTATGCCATCTCGTGGCAGAAAAATGACCTCAACACCAATTAATATACACTCGTTTTTGGACAGTAAATCTTTTTAATTGTATTTTTATGAATTATTATAAAATTACTGTATCGATGACTAAAAGATGCCGCCATATTTCTATTAGTTTAACATTTTTTTTCCCACTTTTATGTTAACAAGAGTATGAAAAAAAAGAAGTATTTTTTGTAATTTTTTTTGTACATTTAGAACGGGTATAAAATTTGTGATTAATTGTGAGTTAACTATTGAAGTCATGCGATTAATTCCGCTTAAAAAATGTAATCGCATGATACCCCTAATTTTTATACTGTATATTAATATTGTATATAATCATAATACTTATAATTACTATACTACCACCACTAAAATAATAATTATATCATTAATAATAATAATAATAATAATAATAATAATAATAATAATAAGAGCCAAAAACAAATGGAGATATTTACAAATATATGTCCGTTAAAGCGACGGGGCTCGTGCATGTGAAATATGATTCATGTCTAATTCATAATGTCTGGACCTTCCCTTCATGGGAAAGGATTTTTGTATTCCGCCAGCCTCTTCCGACTCGCGAGTCTGCAGTGATCAAGTGAATGAAAGGCAGCCGGTGGTCTTAATTAAGTCAGGACTGTTATGAAGTCGAAATGTTCCATGCAGCCTGCTTGGACGCAAAATAAAAGATTGAACACACGAGAAAAAAATCACCCCGCGGCTTGTTTTGCATCAGTGGGACGGGAAAATAACCTGTAACTCCATTAAGGATCGAGCTAAATGAATATTACGATTCATAGTCATGTTCTCCAACTTTTGTCCTTCTACTTCCCGTTACGACTGATTTGCAGATAAAAGAGTGACGCATTCCTGTTTTCTGCTTCCATTACGGCAAACTCTATAATTGGTCTCTCCATTTGAAAAACAAGAAAGTGTGTCCTCTCTGGCAGAGAAATGATGTGGATCTAAATTTGGACACTGTTTGCCCGGGACGCAAAAACCGCGCTGACCTTGCCAATGAGTTCTCCGATCATTCCGTTCCAGGAGCCATTCGGGAGCACCGAGCCGTACTTGGCATCTCCAACTTGGTAGATGTCGTACTTAAAGCCCAGGATCTTGGCCAGCGCGTCCAGGACGTCGATGGAGAAGCCTTTGTATCTCTTGG
The DNA here is from genome assembly GCF_051991255.1 of Vanacampus margaritifer. Lineage (NCBI taxonomy): Eukaryota > Metazoa > Chordata > Actinopteri > Syngnathiformes > Syngnathidae > Vanacampus > Vanacampus margaritifer. The sequence continues at coordinate 3,392,155 of NC_135443.1, forward strand.
GCTGGCCCAGGATGTTCTCGGCCACCATCACGAAAGGCTCTTCCTGTTCACATGAGTTTTCACATCGTCAGCATGAGAAATCAAGCTCAACAACGCCCCCTGGAAAGATTTTGCACATCACGCCAGTTTGACGCTACCAATCAACACACAATTTGGCGGACCCACAAAAAAAACTCTCAAGAACTTGACATTGAAAAGGAAGTCAGCTACTTTGGTCTGAAGCAGCCATTTAAGGTTCATTTATATTGCACATTTTAACGCAATTTAATTTAACGCAAGCAAAGACACAACACCTAAAAACAACTAGACAAAGTGCAATTTCTGCAGAAATTGCGTGGGAATTGTGTTTTATTGGTCAGTCCACACGCATGGGTCTTATTTTTTTCACATTATTGACAAATCTAAGGTGTTACAAAACTCTTGCTCTCTATGATATTGTAATATTAACAGTTGAACAAACATGCTGTTTTGGGGGTCCTTTGAAAAATGAAATTCTTTTTTTTTTTAACTGACAACCTGCTTTTTTTTTTTTTTACTTGACACTGGAGCACGTTTACAAATTTCTTTGTAAATTTAAAGTGCAAAACAACTACAATATTATTATTATTATGACTATTTTGGAGGTACAAGGTTTTGGCTCAACACCAACAATAATTATTTTATCGCATATTAAATCACAATTGCAATATTGAGGGTGAAAAAAATATATCACAGTTTGATTATTTTTGCATCAACTTCTTTAGCTTCTGTCCATGTCTTTGTCCCCTTAACTCTTTGACTGCCAAAAACGTTAAATAACGTTTAGTAAAATCCTATGGAGGAGTGCCAAAGACGTTAAAAGACGTTTGTTTCAAAACAGAGGTGAAACTAACCATTTTCTATTGTTGATTACTGAAAAACGGAATAAGGTAGAAACAAACTTTTTTTTCTGATGAAAGATGAGGGTCCAATCTTTCATTTGGTAGTATGTGTGTTTCCATAGTCCAAACACAACATTTTCTGTGGACCTTGAAAGATCAGTCAAAATGTCTTAAATCAGCTGGCACTGGCGACAACCCGTTTCTGAAAACGTCTGGCAGTGAAAGAGTTAAAAAAAAAGTGCTCACTACTATCCATTTGCATTTACCTGAGAGGCCTGACAGTCAATTACACTTTACAAATGTAGGCAAACCCTATTGAGTAGGAACACGCACACACACACACTAAAAAGTTCATTAGTGCGGCTTTAATCATTCATGGCGATGCACAGCAAACTGGCCAGCGAAGACGAGGACACGTTGAGTCATCAGAAGAAATTTGAAGAGCCTCTAAGGCAGCCCGAGTTGATAAAAAAGTCTCGTCTGCTACTGTTGACCTGTAATTCGCTGCCATGGCAACGGCAGCGGTTCATCAATGTGGAAATGGACCTTTAAAAAAAAAATAGCCACTGCCTTTTGTCCGCATTTATGAAGTGTCAGAGAGGAAAGGTGGACTAAAAGAGAGAGGCGGGAGGAGACGGCAGAAGCGGGGGGAGCGAAAGTGAGTTCGCCGGGCCTATGGCGTGATCAAGTCGACAGTGCTGAGCTGAACTTATGTGAAGAAATACACTGCAAGGTAAACCATGCATGAAGAAGAAGAGGAAGCACAGCGAACGGGAGGAGGGGTCCGAGTCGGAGGGAGGAAAGTTGGCGGAGGGCAAACTGACTTTGAAGGCTTTGGAGTTTGTGCGGGAAAGATCTTTAAAAGCCGTCTCGGGCAAAAAAAAAGTGGCCGAGCTTTGTCACGTCGTCAACACGCTCCTGGCAGGTTTGCCCTTTGTTTGTTCGCTATTCCCCTGCCGTGAAGCCTTCCTGCGCCCGCTAGGACACGGGGTCCGTTCTCGTGACCTTGTTCAACTCAGGTAAGAACCCGGTGACTCGGAAGAAAGTCAAACTTAACAAACTCTGCCCATTTGCGGTCTTTTGGTACTCGACTTTTGTGCACATTCTTTCCTCAAGGACTCAATCCGACTCTCTGATGGCAGTTATTTATTTATATATATTCCACAGTTCATTACTTTTGGTATGTCGCCACATGGCTCGTTTTTTCCCCCCTAAAGTGTTGAAAGGAGCTTGAGAGTAAATGACTTGTCCGAGAAGTGCAGTAAGCGCTTCCTCACCCCGCAAAAGCCCCGCGGCATTACGTAGCATCCAGACTGAAAGTTGAAAGTTGACTGAAATCCTCGATAGACAAGAATGAGGGAAAATAATCAAGTTGGATTCATTTGAGTAGGTTTGTTTTGTTTCCAATCGATAGCAGTCATTCTTTAGTGCGGAAGGAAAATTTGCATGCAGATGAAGTTGCGCCCATTTACTGTAGACAGCCGAGTCAGCTCACTGTTTTCTGGACCGCATTACTCATGGCTCTCGGACCTTTAAAATGGAGTTTGGGGAGCTGACATAAACGCAGTTGTTAGATTTTATCAACTATTCAAGACTTTTCCCAAGTGCAGACATTTGTGTCCGTATCATCCTCATCAATGATAGTGTAATAATTCTATCCTGTACATTCGTATAGTTATAGTATATGAAACATAAGGTATAACGGGAACATATTTACACAATAGAAACACTTAAGCAGCACCAATTCTAGGTCCACTCAGGACTGAAAATTGGGGTGCAGTGAATGTCAGTAATGGGCTAATACCAGACAAGATATTTTGTCCATCCTGCTGCCAAGCGAGGCAAGCCGAAAATGGGAGTTATTTGAAGCCATCAATGGACTAGTCAGAGAAGAGTTTTAGTTACTTACTGGACATTCCATTTCTTTGTTATGTAGCAGCCGAATGCTAAAATAAGGTCATTGTTTTCTTAGAATCATCAAAACACAAAAGTCATTTTTTGGTGATAATGAGATGCACAGATAAATCTCTATGTAAAACACACACATAAAGCCAAACACTTCATTTGAGAGCAAAAACCAAGCCATGAGTTTAAGGTTTTGGATCAGGTGTAGCTAATGTTGTGGCTGCTAAGTACTGAAATTGCAACAGGAAATGCGGCTTACCAACAACGTGACGATCTTGAGCGTCACCCCCTGCATGCCGCTCTCGATCCGGCTCTCCTTTAAGCTCCCGTTCAGACCCCGGCTGGAGTCCCAGGATGCCAACTGGAAGGCAAGAAGGAGATGGACGGAGGAAGTTAAAGACTGAGAGCAATGAGACGTGGCCATTGCAGCTACTGTAAAATCCTTAACCGCCACAAGGTCGGACACCGGAGGCCATTTGGTACGTGGCGGCTGATATTTCAAATAAATAATATATATATATATATATATACACATATATATATATACACATATATATATATACACATATATATATACACATATATATATATATATTTATTTATTTTTTATTTTTTTTGTTTTGTTTTGTTTTTTTGTTTTAAATTTTTTATTATATTTTTTATATCCGTTTTTATTTTCACTTCTAGTCATTTATTGAATTAGTCATTTATTTATTTTTTAATTTTGGCAGTTTTAGTCCTCCATACATGAAGCACATTTTGAGAATTGCTGCTCGAGTTCATTTCATGGGTGTTTGGCCGTGGCCTGCCACTCAAACCCACCCAAGATTGCCTTCACAATTCTTTCCCCCAAATAACTGTAAACATACAAAAAATGTCTCGTAGCATTGATTTCAGAACGAACAAAAGGACCCGGCTAACATATTTTGGATTCAGCTCGTTGGAAAAAACAACAGCGGTATCTCACAAGACATTTGGTTGCCAAGGCGACAAGTGTCTCCCATTAGCATTCTGTCGGGACTCTCCAGCAAGACAATGCCGCCATATTTTGCTGCACTTTTCAAGCAATCTGCCGCGTGCTTAGTGATCAGAGATGAAAAGCGGAGGCGATGAGGAATATGATGATTACAGGAAACAACAGGTTATCATAACAGCGCATTATGGGAATTAGGCAAAAATGTGTTGGCCTTCCACCTCGTCAACTTTGTGAGCGCCGCCTCCGCTTGCGAAGGAGATGTCCTTTAAATTGTTAATCAGCGCTTTGAGCGGGTCGAGTATCCTGCAGGGTGTGACACGTCACTTTTCAGGTGTCTTTCCCATTCGAGCTGACAGGACAAGGAGGACGGCCCGCGGCCAAACGACGAGACGCTCTGGCCGCGGAGCACCTCGCCAACCCCACAAGTCACCTTTCTCGCAAAAAGCATTAGTAAAAAGTTTACCAAGATCAAACTTTCTTTTGCTTCCTTTTTGGACGATTTTCAAGTCAAAAGAAAACAGTTAAAAATCCGGAGAATTAAGCAATTACAGTATGCAGTTAAAATAATTTACTATAGATTATTTGGGATACAAAAAAAAAAAGAAGAAAATTTGGGGTTTGGAGTTTGACACCTGAACTTGAAAAATTCTCTACAACCATGAAGTAGAATTTTATCAGGGGGGGAAAAAAAAAAATCTCAATTGAGGAATTGAATTGAAATGGATGATGTTTCATGTAAAGTATTCGGGGCAAGCGAACAGAAGCAGCATTGTGAGTGACATTTTTCTTAAGAGTTCAAGATTGCGTAAGTGGACCCCTGCACTTAACTTTGAACCTTGGCTTCATGAAACATTGAAACCATTTTGCCGCTACGCTCCGTCGTACGTAAGTGCTTGACTTTGAAAACCTTGGAAAAACATAAAAGAAAGCAGAGGGCACGTTTTGTATGCCCTTTTAGGTAAAAATTATCTGAACGGGCGCTTTACATATATTCTAGAAATGCAGCTTGGGCTATTCTGGTTCAGAAAATTGACATTATTCTACACGTGGTGTTTACAGGACTCACTCGCACCGACTATCACAATCTTTTTGGGAAGTAAATGGGAGAAATTCGTTTACTCATGTGCTTCCAAAAACGTATAAATATGTTCTATTGTAAATGTTTTAAATGTCCCAAAGACGTATTTATACGTTTTTAGATCAACCAGGGCCATGTTGAAAAAATTCTATACAGATTTGTAAATAATGATGAAACATAGCTATATTATAATGCTAATTGCTGCAAAACAGAAACAGATAGAAATATATTTTTTTCCCTGATGAAAGAAGAGGCCCTAATCTTTCTTTTGGTAGGTTCCACGTTTTTATAGCAATAGAAAACAATATTCTGTGGGCCTTGCAAAATCTGTCAAAATCCAGTAAAACAGCTGGGAGCAAAGGGGATTGCTTCAGTAAAAATGGCCATAGTTTTCAAAGTATACGTCAATTTTCTTCCTAATGCTGTGGAAAGAAAATCGGCGTAAAGTGTGCAATAAACCTTGATCCTTGGGATAATTTTACAAAAGCATGTCATGACACGTTATGACACCTTGGTACAGTTGGATATTTCGTAAAACATACACAAAGGCTTCTTTTAAAAATATTTCCTCTGCTAGAAAATAGGCTGCATTTTTTTTCAAGATGTTGACGCATGGATGCGTACTGCATTGATGATGTTCTCGTAGAGTAGAATACAGAGCCCAGCTTTCACTACGCACGTCTGCTTTGGATTGACCCCCCCCCCCCCCCCCCAAAAAAATGCAGCTACATAGAAGCAGAATGTTGTATTGCGTCCACCCAGTGAGCTTTGCCGCAGCACAAAAAGGCGAACGATATTGACAAATTGAAATTCCGTGATATGCCTTTTTTTTTTTTTTTTTTTAAAGTCATCGTAATGACGGCTATTTGGCTAATGGCTGCGGAAATGCCAATGACCGTTTTAAACTGACAAAGGAAGGCAGGGCTTATTATTATTATTATTATATTTCCTTGAAGACAGCAGTGTCACAAGTGCTTCAATTACACGATGGAGACGACCAACGGCGCTTGTCATTGAGCCACTTAAACGGTGTCATTACGACGGTGGAACAAAAGCTGAAGATAGTTTCAGAGCTTTGTGACGAGTTTGTCCAGTCCCATGCATGGTCTCTCTGTTGACATATAAAGTACTGATGTCAACACACACACCTCTCTGTCATGTTTCGGTTCTGTGGGGGGTTTTGTTTGTTATGGGTGTTCTTGTTGATTTTGCCCGTGGTTGGTGTTTTTTTTGTCATGTGTGCCTGGTTTCCTTCCTTTGTCTCGTTATGTCTAACCACGTCCACCTGTGTGTGTTTTCCCTTCCCCAGGTGTGTCTCATTAGTGTTGGTGTCTTAGGCCCCGTCCACACGAAAGCCAGTTTCAATGTATCCTCGCAGGTTTCTTACCATTTAGGCCGTTCGTCTACGGTTTCGGAGCTTTGAAACCGATCACTTTTGAAACCGGGCTCCAGAGTGTAAAGATTTCAAAACGCGCCCCGTAGGCGTCCGTAGGATACTCCTCCAGTGATGATGTAATGGCCCAGGCTCGCGTGACTACGCGCGGACCGTCAGTCTGTCAACAACAATGGCGGATGGCCGTGTGGTAGTCGTTTTATCTGCTCACCTTTTCCCCCCGATGGTTCCTTAAAGTTCCACGCATTGCACTTGATTCCTGTTTCCCTGCATTTGGGTCGATTATCCCTCAACCATTCACGTTCCACCCTGACACCCTGCAGTGGTTGTTGTACAACTTTGCATTTACCTTAAATCCATGGCTAAGAGAGAATAACCTTGTTTTTTTGTTTTTTCAAAATAGAATGACAGTGTTTGTTTCAATGTTATGTTCTCGGGGTTGGAAGAGAGGTCGGCTTGGGAAGTAAACACTCAACTAATGTGGCACTTGGCTATTTGTTCCTCCTAAATTAAAAAAGGAACATACTGTACGTGCAGGGTTAGTCTTCCTTCGCTTCCTGCGTCCCCTGCGGAAGGAGCCGGAATGAAGCTATCGCTCATTGCCAGACACACGAGGCAATATAAGCTGACCATTCAGACGAGTCCAGTCTTATCTCTCCTGATTGGCAAACACGAGCCGCGCGTCCGACTGTCACTGCGACGTCTCAAGTTATAACTCAATATTGTACAATGATGAGTCAAAGCAGACGAGTTGGGAATATTTCGGCTGGAGTAACATGACATGGGATGACTGCTATTATTATTCTGCACTGACGAAAAGGGGGAACATCTAAACTGAAGATGAACTGTGTTATCTCCCTCACCACAGTTTTATGCAGATGAAAGAACACATCGGCATTCAGATCGATGACGTATGTAAAGTCAGCAATTTGCGGGCTTGTGGGTGTGTGAGAAAGACAAATGAATTAAAACTGTGTGGAGCCAGCATTAAAAGTTCAGCTGTCACTAATCTTCTCATAGTTTTTTTTTTTAAACATTACCTAATCCAAATACAAATACAAATGATCAGGGTGAAAGGCGGACCCACACACAAATCTGGCTGGCGTACTTTACATCATTCACCCATGGAGGTCTGCTTGCAGCACCTTATAAACAAATTTTGCACGCCTCGACCTCCTGCCAATTACTTTCTACTTGCACCACCTGAAGGACTGTGACGATTTTAAAGAGAATGAGGAGCCACTTTCATTGGCGACCAATCAGAATTGCTCACAACGGTGCAAAACACACATTTTGTCAAGTTGCGCGCGTCTGCGAAAAATACCATAACTAGGTCGATCTTGCCCCTGCAGAGATTTAGGGCGTGCCTTAGGCTACAGTTGCACTCAGTTTTAGAGTAATATTTAAACTCGGAAGAGAGTAAAATAAAGAAATGGAAAAAATAAATAAATAAAAGTCACTCAATGGTTGAGGAACGACTTTCAGCTTGGGGGCACATCTACTCCCTGAGCCACACAGATCCTGCTGTGTGTTAATATATCGTTCGTGTCAGCTGGGATCTTCTTAGCTCCAAGACCAAAATCGATGCTTTTGGTCTCCTCTTGGAGATAAGCAAAGAGTAGAAGGGGCTTGAAACCGATCACTTTTCAAAACCGGCTCAGTTGGTATTGTGGCAGTCTCCCAAACTGAAGGTCGGGAGTTCGTTCCTCAACCCTTGAAGCACTTTTATTTTTTCCCCAATTCTTTATTTTACTCTCTTCCAAGTGTAAATATTAGCCTACTCTAAAACTGAGTCTATTTGGTCCCACTTTCCGTAGAGCCAAATTTACTCTACAGAATTTACTGTGTAAGTGTATATGACGCTTAACCTACAAATAACCACCTGTATAAAACATATCCTTGGTTGAGGTTCGACAACAAATTTGATAAACATTGCTAAGCAAAATAGGTAGCACAGTGTTAGCGGTTAGCGTGTCTGCCTCCCATTTAAGAGGGTCTCGGTTTGAATCTTGCCTCCTGTTTGGAGTCTTGAGGACAAGCGCAACACAAAATGGATGGCTGGCTGTCAAGCAACTAAAAACAAGCTCCAACTTGATTCCACACTCTCTTTTTGGTGATGCTTGGCCAGAAAGAAAAAGTCTGTCCACCTCTCTGGGAACACAAAGTTGAGCCAAAAACGAGCGCCAAATAAGTGCTGTTATACAGCGGCGGAGGGCAAAAATGGCAGTCCAATTTGGCGAGATGAGGGTGAGGACCGCTGGGCCTCGTTTTGGGCTCTAGTTAGCAACACTTGGGCCAGTACTGGCAGCCATGACAGAATTATTGCTGTGATTAAGCAGACGCTGCTGTGTTTTCTTCAGAGGACCAGGTGACCGACTGCACGTGCCAGAGCGAGGTCGCCAAACGACAAACCATCTTGGCAAGTGGAACGAGATGCCAACGGACTCATTTTTAACCTTCCTGCTGTTTCTTAAGAACAAAGTTCATGGGTCATATGCTCTATCTTCAATCATCACAACATAAACAGTTTGTGCTCACAAGTTAACATACGCTCGCAGAATTTGTGAATTATTGACAATTCTTGAAAAAATATGACTGATATTCCCAATGTTCGATGTTGTCTAAAGTTGCATAAATGACGTGTATCTGCTCTTAAGAGTCCAAACTAAAACCATATCACTGTTTTGTTGGTTCCGCTAACGTGATCGTGATGTTATCAAGTGAGTCAATTTGCAAATACGTTTTTGACGAATGTTAACTCATGTGCTCCCAAAAACATATAAAAACGTTCTATTTCAAATATGTTTTATGTTTTTTTTTTTTTTATGCGAGAGCATACTGAACGCAGGTTAGGTAGTTATTACAAAAAACGGCCAGCAGGTGGCAGCAGAGTATAAGAGATCAGCTATGGTTGTGCTATGATCCCGGTTCGGTCATTGTTTTCCAATGTAAAAAAACGATGTTTACAAATGTCTTCTTTTGATTAAATACAGACGCTAATCAGTCTTGTCTCATGAAGGATTACAGAAATCAGTGAACAATTACTGTTGAAATGCTGAAATCAGAGTATTTGGGCAATTTTAAATAAAAAAATCGCTCCAAACGATTACTCAATTATTAAAGTAGTTGTCGATTAATTTAATAATCAATTACTAGTGGATTAATAGATTAATTTTGACAGCTCTACAACAATGTTCATGGGTCAATATGACCCACTCTTTGTTTAATCATCCAAAAATAGAATACATTGTTCCGGACTCATTTTTTATGCTGCAATTTTGTTTTGTTTCTCAGCAACAGTTTCCAATTTTCCATGGGTCAACAATGACAAATGAGAAAGCAAAATTGCACAGTCCTCACTTAGCACTTGAAGTTAAGTGTTCAAAAGTGTTTTGAGGCATAAGAAGCAGATTTTTCTGTTGCGCTGTGAACGGAAAAGCTTTGAATTCACTGGTGGAGGAGCTAAGCGCTGTTTTAAACCGTACTGGCACAATGTTGCTGACTACAGCCGGTCTTTTGAGGTCTAATAATGAACACATTTGTCATCTTGGTCCCTCCTAAAAACGAGCTTATTTGGGAGAGGTTAATGCCGCACCATTGCAAAGCCATGTTTCTCTATAATGTCCCACTCAGCATAGACGGCTGTCATAGTTACTGAATGCGCCCGCGAGAAATCAATTCTGACTGATGCATGAAAGATGCTCGGCTAAGAGGAGCGATTACATCTCAACGAGCGGACTTCTCTGCGCGAAGAGCCCGGCGCGAACGGGAAGTCAATTGCAATATCTGCTTAGGAAGGAGCTGACACATCAATAAGCGCAAAGCGGGGGAAGCAAAACAACAAGAACGGCATCGATCACTCTGCAGCAGAAGAAGAAGAAGCGAGCTGGTGGCGCAAACTCATAGTGGCCATCCAGGAAATAGTATTTCAGTCTTCATTAGAGTGTCTTAAGCAGAGAGACGCCTCATCTAAGAGCCATCAGGCTGGGAGGAAAATGGACTGGATGCAGATAAACGATGATGGAGAGGGAGGCCAGCCGAGGCGAGGCGAGGGGTGGGGGGGGGGTAGGTTATGGCGGGAGTGAGTTAGAGGCGAGGATGAGGAGGACGGCGTGTAATGGTGTGTCTCATCTCCATGACGGTAGCGAGATAGACGCGGCGTAGGCAAGACGGACTTTCTGAATATTTATATGAACACCCTAATAGAGAGCGTTTGAGCCCGGCAGTCCGCGTCGAAAGTAATCACATGTGGCATCCCATTGCTGTCTCTAATTGGAGATACAAGTGTGGTCATGTTTGTGTGTCTTCACTTTGGACATTTGAGGTCCAAATGCGTGCGATTTTAAATACGGCCTGACGTTCATGTGTGATGCCTTTTCTCTTCACGACTGCTTAATGGCGGCATTATGATGAATCGACGTGGTGATTTCAGCTCCAAGCTGAGTGGTGATTAAATCTTCATTATGGCTTCTGGTCAGCGTTGCTAGGCATAGATTACACACACACACACACACACACACACACACAAAAATAGAAAAGTCAATTCCTCTTCATTCCACGGGAAGCCCCTTGACGGAATTGGGACGTCGGGAGCGGCGGCGACAAACAAATTACTACTGAGAGTACGCAGATGATAGGCTTAATCTTGCTCAGCGGTGCTCCCAAACAAACCACACTCAAGTTTGTCAACTTAAGTTATTGTACCCTCCCGAGACACTTCCTCAGGTCTATAAACTCTATTGACATCCAATAGGAACACCGTCATATGATATATTTTTATTAGGTTATGTTACATTTTCATTTTAGAAGAGTTGTAAGCAAACTAATAAAATGACTTCATACCGTCACAAAACCTGCACGGGGTCAAAAGAGAACACGTTATTTTTTTAGTTTGTCGTCATCAAATATGGATTTTATTGTTTGTTTTCACCTGTATTAATATTTCAAGTGATCAACATTTTCCTAGGATTCCTAGCATTGTACGGCCCTAGCGGAGATGTGGGCACCACAGAATCCACTATTTGTAGACTTCCTGATGAGTCCTGTCTTGACTGACCGATTAATGCCTAACCAATCAGTCAATCAACTTAACCAAATAACCTAACAACAAACCAATCGACCAGCCAATTAACAAGCAGCCAACCAACCTACAAACCTAACCAATCAGCCAACTCAACAAACTATTTAGTCACACTACCAAACCGCCCACCCACAGAATCTAACAACAAACCAACCACCCAACCTACATAACCAATCACTCAATACAACCAGTCAGCTCAACAAACTAACCAGTCTATCATCCAACCAAGTAAACCAACTGAACAATTGATCAGTCAATCGAGACAACCACCAAAAGCGGTCACAACCAACCAATTGATCAACCCAACCAATCAGTCTAATTCACAAACCTACCAACCAAGCAGCCTATGCAACATTCAATCAATCTAACCAACTAACCATTGTAACACCCAGCCAACAATTAACAAGCTAGTGCAACAAACTATTAGTCTATCGCCAACCAACTAAACAACCAATCACTCAAACTAACTAAACAATAATCCCAATCAAACAACTCAACCAACCAATTGATCACGCCAACCAATCAGCCAACACAAATTAAAAATCACTCAACAATCTAAACCACAAACCCCCCTACCAACCAACCCACATACTAACCAGTCAATCCAACAAGCTAATCAGTCTAAGACCCAACCTACCCAACCAATCAACCAATCAACCTGACAAACAACAAAGTCATCAACCAACCCAACAAACTAACCAATTGACCAACCCAACCCATTAAACTGCCAACAAATTAGCCAACCAGGCAGTCACCACAACCAGCCAACCCATCAAACTAACTCGTCAGCCACCCAAGCAACTAACATATCAATCAATAAACATCAACAACTGCTCAACCAATCGGCCGACCAATCCAATGCACTTTATTTCTATAGCACATTTTATAAAGCGTTTTCAAAGTGCTACACGTTGAGATCTGCACACTATCATACACGTGAAATCTAGTAAAACCAACTATAAAAATAAAATAGTCAATTATTATTATTATTTTTTTTCATTTTAAACAACAACAACCAACCAATCAGTCAACAAATGCTAACTAACACAACCCAATTAAAACCAATTTGAGTTTACACGATTTCAAACACTCATTGTCTCGAGCACGGCGTACATAACATCAAAGGTCTTTAGCGGCCATCTTTCTCCTTAAAGCTTTCTGACAAGGTTGTCACGAGGCTTTCGTGTCATCTATTGTGACCTTGAAGGACATATATCATTAATGCGCTCCTTTCTGATGCCTAATGAGCCACAACAGTACGTGTCATCTACTTTACAGTATACGGCGGACGCCGCGCCATGAAAAATGGAGCTGTAGAGAGGAGCCAAAGGTGTTTTAATGGAGCAGCAATACTGCAGAGGTTAGAGGCGAGGTCACGGGAAAATGATCAATTGTTTCATTCACACACTAAGAGGTCACATGGAGAGAATATATATAAAAAAAAAAAAAAAGACAAAAAAACCCCGCTGTTTTCATGAGGTTCCAAACAGCCTGGTGTTCACCCACAAAAGGACAGCAGAGTGCAAATCCATATCAGCTTTAAAATAGACCCATAGATTGGAAATGCAAACGATGCTTATGCTTTGTGCAATAAGGACTAAAAGGGGCACCCTGCAGCCAGATACGCGGTTATAGAGAAAAATGGAAAAATGAAAAATTAATTTGATGAAAATGACAAATCTCACAGCGACTACGCGTAGAAGAGAAAACAGAAATGTCTTTTCGATTCATGATACCAAAACAACTGGTCAGAACAGGGGCTGTCGAAAAAGCTCAATAAAGTAACCTCAACTCTGCCCTGTCATGGCTTGCCTAAACACCCATCACGGCAAAATAACCATTATTAACATAACCACCGTTATTTTCAGTGCCTACTAATATAGTAATTCTTTTCATGACTTCTTCTTCTTCTTTTTTTTTATTTTTATAAACCAAACCAACATTGCAAAATTTTTGGTGTTCTTTGTTGAGCAAAGTCCACTGTGCCGTGACATCATCAGGTGTGCTGTGGAAAATGATCTTGTTTCCCCAATTTGGTGTGAACATTATCTACTACTAATAACGTATATTAATTCATCTGCCTGTAAAGTTTAGATGGGAACTTTCACCGGTTCTTTTATCTTGAATGCTCGCTATACTAATAATAACAAGCAGGAGACTGCATGTTCTCAGTTACACTATTTACTGGTTGCCAGAAAGATCGAGCTGTGGAGCCTTATCTGCTGAATGCGGAAGAAGGCATAATCTATTAAAATGGTCCCTACTCTTATACTGTCTTGGCCGCTCAACCAAATGGGGGACGGCTCAGCCTAGCCCATGTGAAAGTGCGTGACCTCGTGGTCTTAACTGGTTTCAATTGGATAAGTGTAAGTGCAGATAGATAGAAAGGCGCCAAGCCAAGACAGGTCACAGCGACGCAACCGCCTAGCTCAAGTCATCTAGTCATTAAAATGCCTAATCTAACATGCCCATGCTAGTCACGTATAGTGACAGGCAAAATAATTTAATGCTCTTCAACTGGACTTGCGCATAAATAATTATTAACTATGTATATATTTTTTGTTGGTGTTCTATGCTGTGAGAATGCAAAAGTTAAAGTATCCCAAAGACGTATTTATATGTTTTTACGTAGTTTTTTTTTATTTTTTATGCTAGAGCATACACAAGGCTTTGATGCAGCCTCTCAACGGCAAAGAACAGTTGAAGAAATGGTAGTTATTACAAAAACGGCCAGGAGGTGTCAGTAGAGCAAAAGAGATCAACCAGAGGCCATGTGGAAAAAAGCTCATTTTACCCACAGTTTTTATAGCAATAGAACACAATATTTTGTGGGCCTTGCAAAATCAGTCAAAATCCAGTAATACAGCCGGGAGCGAAGGGGGTTGCTTCAGTCAAAATGGCTGGAACGAGTTAAGCCTCCACAAATGTGCCTATTAAGTCATTTCAGATCCATTTTGTGTCCCTTTCCAAACGTCAATGGCCATCATTTCGTAATAGATTTTGACCTGCCAACTCCATCTGTCAAACCCTCACTGCTTTGTGTACACGACTTCACAGCATTGGCTACATTTGTGTGAAAGGGCATCGGCAGTGGGAAAGGTCCAGATCTTTCAGGGGAGGCGCCCCGCTCGGATCTCCGCCAAAGGCAAGACAGATGAAGCGTGCGCTAATTAGGTACGACTCACCCGTTTCACGTCCTTCCCAAAGGTCTCGCTGTAGCTGGTTCCCAGAATCTCAAATTGCACATGAGAATTGGAGCCCTCCGCCCGGAAGTCCATCAGTCCCGTCAGGCCGCTGATGCGTCCCTGCAGGGGGGGGGGGGGGGGGGGGGGGACGGCAGGGGACGTCACAACAAAGTAATCATGCTAATGCTTGATTCCGTTTCCAGCGAGTGTTGATATCCCGTCGGAAGAAAAGCGCCGGCAGCCGCAAACTTTTAATGCCGTGTCATGTTTTCCATTAGAGCTTAATCAAATGACATGATATTAATCGATGTAAATCATGTTATCATTATGTATAAACTGTCATCGTTTGTTGAAGAAAGCTCTTAAAGGTAAGTCAAATGGGAATTTGCAACTTTTTACGATGTAAGTCTTTAAAAGGATACTTGACTCATTGAGACATTTTCAGCAATAAAAAGTTCATATTTTGTCTATAATTAATTTGATAACTTGATTTTTCATGTACAATTACTACCTTTAAAAAATTAATTTTACCACTTGCTGTTGGCTGATGATGACATCACCTGTGTTGAGGAAGTAGGGAACGACCAATCATGGCTCAGTTTGCTGACCAAACCCAGAAAACAGATGAGCCATGATTGGTCGTGAAAAAATTGTTTTTAAAGGTGTTAATTGTACGTAAAATATAAAGAAATTATTACATTAATTATGGACAAAATATGAACTTTTTCCTGCTGAAAATGGCTCAATAAGTTAAGTGTCTTTTTGATGTCAGTTCTTCCAATCAAAAAAGGAGAAAAACATAGCCCTATTTTTGTTTTCCCTTCATGCACTGTCTGGTCATCTCATGTCAGCCTGAAGATGAAACCAGCGTGATTGTCAGCGACTGTCACAAATTCCATTATCAAGACTCAACAGGATGAAATGACGCCGTTTCTTCCTGAACACGTTGCCTTATTTCACTACCGAGTGTGCGTGAGGACACGAGAAGAGCTCGGCAGGAGATCAACAAACTATTTCAGAAGAGCATACAAATCTTTTTGTATACTCGAAACCTCTTCATGAACATTTTGGATGTAGATTTAGTTTTTCTCCACTGACATTCTCAAGCAAAAAAAGAATATTGCTGAAAACCCAAGTGCACATACAAGTATATGGTCCCAAACCTTTTGGATGGTGTCCAGCATGGACCATCCTCCATTCCACGGCTTGGTGGACTTCCTCATGCAGTTGAGGCTGGCCATGCTGTGCCACTTCCTGTCCTCCAGTTTCCTGTAGAAGGCGTTGGCCAGCATCAGAACGCTGTCGTACAGGTAGAGGTTGGACACCTGTCGAGAAAAGGGTAAAAAAAAATAAGAAAGCAAAAACTTTTGACTAGAAAACAGGTCCAAAAAATCTGTAAATTAGGTGTCAAAGCGGGCAGTTGTTTTTTGAAGGGCCACGAAGTATGGCCAAAGTGAGTGAAAATGATTTTTCAACCGAGCGTGGGCGATTTATTTTTCATAAGTCTACTGGTCAACTTGACAAATTTCATTTGCTAAGTGAAACTGGCTGAATTTTCTCAACATTCTGCTGGTCGGGAACGAGTTTCTTTTTTCATTTGGTCATTTGAGTCATGCCTGCAAGCAACCCTTGTAAAAAAAAAAAAAAAAAATAGTGACAGCCAAACAAAGAAACTTCTGCAAAATAGCCTCTTATAACAAAAAAAATAATCAGTAACAAATAATCAGTAACATATTCAACTAATTTGCACCCAAGAACATATCAACATGTTCTATTTTAAATGTTCTGTGTCCCAAAGACGCATTTATACGTTTAAAAAATGTTTTTTTTATTAATGCTAAAACAAACAGAAGGCTTTGATGTAGCCTCTCAACTGCAGAGAACAGTTGAGAAAATGGTAGTTAGTACAAAAACGGCCAGCAGGTGGCAGCAGAGCAAATGAGATCAACCAGGGCCATGTTGAAAAAAGCTCATTTACCCACAGTTTTACACAGATTTGTGAATAATGATGAAACTTAGCTATATTCTAATGCTAATTGCTGCAAAACGGAAACAGAAATATCCTTTTTTTTCCTGATGAAAGAAGAGAATCTAATCTTTCTTGCGTTAGGTTCCATGTTTTTATAAATCAATCAGTCAAAATACAGTAAAACAGCCGGGAGCGAACGAGATTGCTTTCAAATCGGCACGGTTGACTTGTGCCTTTTGAAATAATGTTGGGTCCTGTTCAGAAAAATAATCACCAACCTTTTAAAGATGCTTTGCCCACGCAAAATGATGAAAACTTTCAATGTGCTCATCTGTACAAGTGGGTCAGATTTGGTAGCAATCACACGAAATATGACAAGTTTGTTTTTGAAGGATCTGTGGAAATACCCAATATGATTCAGAAAGGACGCTTCAAACAAAATGCTGTATTTTCAGGAATGGGCTCCTGAGACCTTTTCGAGGGTTTACCCATGATAACTTGCAACTTGCAACTGAATTTTGTTGCTACGTGAAATTGGCTGAGGGAGTTCCGGGGCCCTTGAGCAAGCTAACTGTTCGCCGTGCCTGCAATTTTGCAGATTCTTTTAGGTTGAGGAAGCCTTTCATAAGGCGATTACTCCTGCACAAGATTGAACTTCCGTCTTTCGAATCGGAGAAAATCTTATTTTGACGCTCGGAGGTAATAAGCACACATTTGGATAGATTCTACATCGCTTCATGCGGAAAAATCAGTCGTTCTTTTATTTCTTGACGGTGGGTCGATAACATTTGCTGGTAGATACACGCGTCCGTCTCCCGGCGCCCGTCAAAGTCCCCCGCCATCACCCTCGCGCACTTCCAGGTGGCGTATTTTCATATTGATCATAGCCTGGCAGACAATTAAGCGTTTATGTCCTGTGACGGCAGCGATTCGAACCTCCCACTTCGCCTTGAGGAAGGGAGAGCGAGATGACTTATTAATAAATCCATTCTTGTGTTGTGGGGCTTTGCGTGCATGGCGGCGCGCGCGGCGGACAGGCGTTAAATCACAACAGGGGCCGAGAGCGGGGAGCGAAAAAAGAAATACAAGAAGTTGTCAAAACAGGCTTTATTTCTGCTCGGCTCGTCTTGCCTCTTCGATAACTGTCTCCGCAGTGCATCCTGTCAGGAATCATGTCCGCCGCCTGTGCTTGTGCCGCGGTGTGAGAGTGGATTTTGTGGCGCATCCCCCCCCTCCCGGGGCCGAATCCCGGCACAGCGCGAGACGTGTGGAAGCAATACAAGCTGCCACTCAGGGCATTTGGCACATGAAAGGTTGAAGACTCTCAGGGGGAAGACATGGCCAAGTCAACTTCTCTTCCTTTAAGGTCATGCAATCAGAGGCTTGTATAGAATAATAAAAATGTACACACACCAACAGGAGGTGAGTATGAAAGACAAGAGAAGGCCGCACACCTATTTGCAGTTCATTTTTTGTGTATTTAACCTACCCTTCACCTATTAATCGTTCGCCGATTATAATCGGCTGATTATTGGCCTTCAAACATCGTCCAGAACAATCGGCCAGAACAATCGGCCAAAACAATCGACCAATTAGGCCAAATGGCCGATTATTTTCTCCCTAAAACGTTATCGGAGAAAACCGAAGATTCCGACGCGGTCAAAGTACCCTGAATGCACCATTTGAAATGCCTAGTAAATCAATGACTCAAAGCCAAAAGGTAAGCAGGGCTGCATTCCATTTCGTGGGTTGCACAGTTTTGCGTTAGCTTCTAATATAAGGCACTTAAAGGCTGGGTGAAGTTGTAGTCATTGTTGGATCGGGTATCGAATTTTGTTTGCCAATTTGTCCGACCTGTTTCCTGTTTACTTCAATCTTAAATATGTGACCAGCAGGCATCAATCCCTCTGAAACATTAGATTATATTTTTTAAACCATCCCAGTGCACAACTATTGTGATCGGCATTGGAGTGGGTGTTCTTTATGCGACCATTCCCGACACATGTGCTTCTGCTATGTCGAGACTACACCCTGTACCCATCGGCAAAATTACCAACATCAGGTCTAACCCGAGTTACTACGCGAGTCCTCAGCTACTTAGTAGTAAAAGTAGCTCGGCGACTAGTCATCATGGTAATAGGCAGTACACGGGTTGGGGTGAGCAAAGGTTGACTTGCATGAGACATGACAAAATAAGCTATTTTCTGCAAGTCAAACCATGGGCCAGTGGTTCTTAACCTGGATGGAGGTACTGAACCCCACCAGTTTCCTATGCACATTCACCGAAGCCTTCTCTCATGAAAAAAAAAATAAAAATAAAAAAAAATTCAAGAAGTAGGAGTAGGTTTTAACGGTGACTCAGCTTTGGATTTATGGACAACTTTAAAACAACCACCACAGTTTTTTTTTTTTTTTTAAGTTTTTCAGCAGATACAATGAAAACAGCAGAGGCCCCAGAATTGAACCCTGCGGAACACCACATGTTCTGTTTGAATATAAATTTGAATATAAATTGCACATATTGGTCTGACCACTTTTCGTTTTGCTCGGCATAGCTCGTATGAAGGGGATAACAATAATAAAGAAATGACAACATACCATCACAACACCCACAAGTCAACTACTGAGCCCACAAAATTCCCTGCAACTCAAATACAGTATGCCTATGTTTTGAATTGTGGAAAAAAAGAGAATTTCAGGTACTGTACATATAAGAAGTGTATTTAAAAAAAAAAAAACACACATTGCCTGCTACACTGCTAGCAAAAGCAATCTTTCTGTGCCGCTTATTCCCCTGTCACGTTGCACTCCACTCATTTATATTCATGGGCATTCATGTGCCTCATGATTACCTTATCAAGGGCCTTTAATCTATATACATATACAATCAGCTAATATGGGCACTTATGGTCGCGAGGCGCTCGTGCACTGCTGTGTTTCCGTCATGTGCGTCGACAGCACGTGTACAGGTGATGGTGTCGAGAAGAAGAAGAAGAAGAAGAAGAAGAAGAAGAAGAAGAAGAAGAAGAAGAAGAAGAAGAAGAATAGGCCACAACGTTGGTGTTGTTCCGGCTCAGCGACCAGCGTCTGATAACAAGTGGCCCTCTTGTCGGCGTTGCAGACAGCAGATGAAACATGCCGCTTGTTCCCAAAGAACAAACTTGCCCTACAAATATTTGCGGCAAAGGAATACACATCAAGAGAAGGATGATGGCGCGGAAATACTCGAACCACCACCGTTCGGCTTGCTGCTTTTGTGTTGTGATTTTTTTCCCCCCTCTAGCAGAAAGGAATGATCTTGTTTTTCTTTTCTTTTCATTTGGAGCAGTGATTCCCAACCAATGTTCTTCCGATACTTTTCAGTACGGTTGTGAGAGATTGTCAGGTGTTGCCTTGGGACTTTTTGTTTACCCAGTTTGATATGCAGCAGATACCCGATTGCTCTGTGAATTTCTTGTAAGGCAGGGGGAGCATTTGTATTTGCATTAGGTGTGGGAATCTTTGACTCACGATTCGATTCAATTCTGATTTTTGGGTCTGCGATTCGATTCGGAATCGATTTTCGATTCAGAATCGATTTTCGATTCTGAACGATTTTCGATTCACAATGATTTGATTGACAATGATTTCTGCGTCAATTTATAGATGTGCAAAGAATCGTCATGATCTACTCCAGTCTGCCTCGCTAATGCTAATTAGCGCGCTACTCGCGGCACTTTTATCGCCCAAACAAATGGCTATTCATGCAAAACACTTCAGGAATTTTTACAGAGAAGCATCTTAACATTACTCACCGGCATATGCTCTTTCTACGCAGAAAAAATTGTCATAACTAGATAGTGACTTTTTCCTTCTACTCTCTACTTCTACTCTCTAATGTGGCTAAAAAGGTGTATCAGAATGTGTGGAACCACACTGCCCCGAAGTGGCCAAATTGTGTACAACATGAACAGTGCTCCCAATAAAGGCACACGCAAACAAGGGCAAGACAGTATAAAATTATTTTAAATAAAATCAATTTTGGGACATTTAAAATCGATTCTGAATTGTACTAGATGAGAATTTTTTGGCACACCCCTAATTTGCATGCACCTCACACTAATCAACAGGTGCAGTTCTGCTGCTTGGTGATGAAGTGATGACTTGGTGAAGGAAAATTCAGTCCGTGCTGTCTTTGTGCGAGGTTGTGTGCACTTCCCAGTTTGCATTTGCTTCTCAGGAATCGACATTCTGCCCTTAGTTGCCACGGTAACGAAAGCCATATGTGCCATTGACGCAGCAGTATATGAGGCAAGGCAGTTAAGAGAGGACTGCCCCCCTAAACAGGCTAATTTGAGCATTTTAAAAATAATTTTCCTTTTCTTCGCTTCATTTTTCATGCTTGTTTTCTTTTTTAAATGATCTACCAGCAAGTTTATGGAGAAATATAACAGCTTAGGGTGCTTAATGATTTCTTTCAGTGAAGCAATTAATCACTAATTGGCGACATATTATTTGTTATGAGCATTCTTGAGTGTGATTTGGTAAAATGTCACGTTGCAGACCATTTGTTTTCATAAAAAGTCTAGAAGCAATTGCGTCGCTACTGATGGCTGTATCACCCCCCACATGATCAATGAGTGTGAAAAGCACGGAAGGGGCAAGCGGTGACACGCGGTCCTTGAAGGTGGCGACGTTACCTCCAGGGACTGCAGGTAGCCTTCCTGGGGGTCGCACAGCAGCGAGGAGATGCGGTGGTTGTTCCTCATGCAGCGGACGTTGGTGTCCCGCCACAGCGGGAACACCTGACGGATGAGGGTCATTCGGCCCAGGGAGCTGTGAACCAGCTCCATGATGTCAGCGTCACTCACTTCCTGTTAGTGGTGGGGGGGGGGGGGCACACAACACAAGTGTTGGTTACTCCAAAATGTCTTTTTCCTGAGGCAGTAAAAACAACTGTGATGGTGAAATTCTACTTGCATAAATAAATACAAAAATATAACCCTAACATAATATATAATATAATTTTAGAATATAATATATAATATACATATCATAAATACAACTCATATGCTTTAATACATAATATATACAATAATATAAATACAAAAAATACACGTGCATGTGAAAAATGAAGCCAAATGTCCTAATTTTACATTTCTTTTTTATTTTTTTTATTTTTTTATTTTTTTATTTTTTTTAGGAGAGCTCAGTATTGTTCATTCGATTTGACATCATCATTGCTCTCCTTTTAAAAAAATAAAATAAATAAAATAAATAAATAATAATAATTTTACATTTCTATCTGGATTTACACCAAAATTCAAATGAACAAATAAAAAAACAACCAAACAAACCAATGTGCCCTTCAACCCAAACAACCAACTAGATCACAAATGAACAAGCAAAGCAACCAAAGCAACCAACCAATCAACCAACCAACCAACAAACAAAAACTAACAGAACGAGCCAATCAACCAATAAAAAAAGAATGTCCCACCAACAATTCAAGCAAACAATAAAAACTAACAAAATCAACCGACAAGCGAATTCCCCTCCACACCATCGGCGGCGCTAGTCATTATTCCTAAAGGAAACCGGAAACCTCTTCACGGGGGACGGGATATAAAAAATATAAACGCATACCGGTTACGATGTCCTCCCACGTGAATTAAACCTTCCGGCTTTTTGCACAGTATCGTATATAAAAGTAAATCCTACCTGCTCTATCCAGTCACGTCCCCAATGTCATGCCATAGTTTGGCTTTCATACCTTTGTCGGCATACCCTTCAACGGTAATATCACACAATGCCCGTCTCTCTTTAACCAAATAAGTCGTCTTCCCGATCGTCTGTCAAGACAGACATTGTACGTTAAAATGCGGAAAGTAAAGCAGGGTGACGATGCGCAAAATGAGCGGGAAAAAAAAGGTCGAAGCTTTCCATCAGTACTGTTTATTTGCTGTGTTCGGTGCTGGATTTCACTTTCCTTTCTTTTCTTTGGTCCTTCCTCGGGTCTCCTGACGGCCTCACGACTTTGGCTGGAAGTGTTCGGTTTAGGTGAACGGTATGGGATTTTTTTAAAATAGGTTTTAGGTGAACTAATGAATACACACACACTCGCACGCACACACGCACGCACGCACATATAATCACCCACATACAAAAAAAAAAAAGAAAAGAAAAAAGGAGAGCAATGATGATGACATGTCAAATCGGTAAAATTACCAAATGAACAATACTGAGCTCTCCAGAAAAAAAAAAAAAAAAGTACTGTTTATTTGCGTTCGTCACTTCCTCTTCTTGCCCCGCGCGCTGATTGGCTAGCTAACGGCCAATCACAGTGACCAAATGCCCCGACGCTGATTCAACATGCGAAAATTGCTGAAAACGCCCCCCCGCCTCCTTGCCAACATCGCAAGTGGCCCTCGGCTCTTTCTCCTCGGGGCGAGTGGCAGGTGGCCGCATGTGTTGAGGGTCAGTGAAGATGCAGAAAAAAAAAAAAAAAAAAATCATTATTCATGAGCGATCGTGTAACCGGAGCGAGACGGCGGACGAGTGGCCAATACTGAGTGCGGGTCCCTGGAGAGGCAGCCGGTTCATGTACAATCTCACGATAATGTTGCGGCGTTACCGCCGGGTTGCAGGGCCTTGATGCGACCCCTCAACAACGCACGTGGCCTCCACACAGTACACGCTCCCGTTCGGCTTGACTAATGAGACATTGTCCTCTTTGACTGGCGTCCACCTCGGCGCCATTCAGTCATCACGGCTTTTGTCTGTCCTCCATTACGCCTCATCATTATTTGCTTTGTTCTCTGCATGCTACCTTTTCTCCCTCCATGTTGTCGTCTCTGCTCCTCGGGGCTATGCGGGTGTCTTCAAAAACAACACAAGTGCAAACATGCATTTGAATGATGTGAAATGTATACACGTCAGGCAACAGGTGGCGCAATAGGCCCTAAAACTGTGTGAATATTTTATTAGAATCAGCAGACTTAAGGCTGAACTATGTACGATTTTCCCCCAAAATATCTTTAATAGCCTTTTTATTTGACTATTTATGACTCAATCATCGTATTAGCCGTTTAAGTCATTCACGCCCAGCCATTTTCACTGAAGAAAGCCCCTTCGCTCCCGGCTGTTTTACTGGATTTTGACTGATTTTGCATGGCCCACAGAAGCTCTTATAATGCTGTTAGCTAATGCTAATCTGTTTACGCTGCTACTCTGCTTCTGTGTGATTGCTTGAAAATGGTATTTTCTCTTCCAATCGAACTGAGCGGAACTATTTCTTCCTCGCATGAGACGATATTTCCTGTTTTTCTTCTTTTCAAATCCTTGGGACGAGCAGTCAGGTGGAACTCATGCATATTCATGAGTTGTCGCGACACATTAATCAGATGAATTATGCCGTGCGGTTCACGGAGCCAAACCCTCGCGTCCAAGCTAATAACCGGTAGTGGCGCCCTGCATCAAACGCTCTGTCACCATCACGGGCGACCTTTGTGTCGGGCGATGAACCCGGTAAAGGCGCGGGAGCTGTGGCACGGTGCCCAAGGAAACGGGAGAAAGACTGCGCCACAATTGGAACCTTGTGCTGTACAATACCTACAAGGTGTACTTTTCCACTGTGTCTTGTTAAAGCAATTTTATCACCATGGAAACATCCTGCAAGCTTTCTGTCTGTGTTTGTAGCACAACAAAGGAGTGTACTTCATTAAAAAATAATTGATGAAAAGACAATAATATATTCATGTAGAACACAACTTCCTGTCATCAGGCTGGCACTACAGCAGGCAATATTGAGTAAATTATATTTAGATTTTGCCTCAGCGAAGTGCAAATTATGATTTGTACTTTCATGGAATGAGATTGCGATGCTATTTTTTTTTGCGCTGTTGTGATTATATATATATATATATATATATATATATATATATATATATGCACCTATTATGTTGTTTTGCATCTCTGAGTGTAAACGGCTGTCACCGGCCCTGTTTGTAATCTGTGACAGTGTGTTATTAGCGATAGCATTGCCAGCTAACAGGATGAAAGAAGATGTTATTGAGCAAATTAAAGTTTGGATTTTTCCTTTCAGCTAATGATTTGTCTGGGAACGAGTATTAAGTCACTTTAGGTATTTGTGCATACGTCACTGCAAAAGCGTTATGGTTTTTAGTACATTATCTGAGTTTTATACTGTCACTATTGTCAATGCCACATTTGTTATCTCGCAGAGTAAAGTGTTTCGTCGCTGGCTTCTCTTTATATTCTGAGACAAAGTGTGTTTTTAGCGATAACATTTGTAGCTAACAAGATGAAAGGAAGTTTTGCCTTTTAGCTTATGATTTGTCCCTTTTTCATTACGTCACTTTATGTATTTGTGTAATTTATATTCACATACTTATTCAGTGTCTGACAGTAAAAGGCTGTCACTGGCTCCTCTTTGTATTATGTGACATAGTGTGTTATTAGCAATAGCAATGGCAGCTAACAGGATGAAACAGATTATTGTCATGTTTCGGTTCTGTGGGGGTTGGATTTTTGTTTGTTATGGGTTTTCTTGTTTTTTTTGTCTGTCTAACCACCACCTGTGTATGTCTTCCCTTCCCCAGGTGTGTCTCATTCGTGTTGGTGTATTTAGTCTGTTGTGTTTGCCCAGTCGGTGTGGGTGCATTGCCTTATGTTATGTGTGGAAGTTCGTGCGCCAAGTTCTCTTCGTCACTGCCAAGTCATCGCCACAGCCAAGTCATCATCGTCACAGCTAACCAAGTCGTCATCGTCACCGCCAAGTCATCGCCACAGCCAAGTCGTCATCGTCACAGCTAACCAAGTCGTCATTGTCACAGCCAAGTCAAGTCACAGCCAAGTCGTCATCGTCACAGCTAACCAAGTCGTCATCGCCACAGCTAACCAAGTCGTCATCGCCACAGCCAAGTCATCATCGTCACAGCTAACCAAGTCGTCATCGTCACAGCTAACCAAGTCGTCATCGCCACAGCCAAGTCATCATCATCACAGCTAACCAAGTCATCATCATCTCAGCTAACCAAGTCGTCATTGTCACAGCCAAGTCAAGTCACAGCCAAGTCGTCATCGTCACAGCTAACCAAGTCGTCATCGTCACCGTCAAGTCATTGCCACAGCCAAGTCATCATCGTCACAGCTAACCAAGTCGTCATTGTCACAGCCAAGTCAAGTCACAGCCAAGTCGTCATCGTCTCAGCTAACCAAGTCGTCATCGTCACCGTCAAGTCATTGCCACAGCCAAGTCATCATCGTCACAGCTAACCAAGTCGTCATTGTCACAGCCAAGTCAAGTCACAGCCAAGTCGTCATCGTCACAGCTAACCAAGTCGTCATCGCCACAGCCAAGTCATCATCATCACAGCTAACCAAGTCATCATCATCTCAGCTAACCAAGTCGTCATTGTCACAGCCAAGTCAAGTCACAGCCAAGTCGTCATCGTCACAGCTAACCAAGTCGTCATCGCCACAGCCAAGTCATCATCATCACAGCTAACCAAGTCATCATCATCTCAGCTAACCAAGTCGTCATTGTCACAGCCAAGTCAAGTCACAGCCAAGTCGTCATCGTCACAGCTAACCAAGTCGTCATCGCCACAGCCAAGTCATCATCGTCACAGCTAACCAAGTCGTCATCGCCACAGCCAAGTCATCATCGTCACAGCTAACCAAGTCATCATCGTCTCAGCTAACCAAGTCGTCATCGTCACAGCCAAGTCAAGTCATGGTTATCTGCTCACCTTTTTCCCTACAGTTCATTAAAGTTCCACGCATTGCGCTTGATTCACGTTTCCCTGCATTTGGGTCCACCGTCCCTCAACCACCCACGCTCCACCCTTACAATTATGTCTTTGGTTTAGCAGGCTAGCATCATCTTTTGTTGCAAATTATCAACGAACGGCAGTTTTGTGTGACTCTGCGTTTAATTGTACCGTTTTAGTCACATAAAGTGCTAGTTCATACAGCAAAACTCCTTTTTGTTTACATCCTTGTGACAGATAAAAGAAGACATCATGACACATGTTTTGTTGCGTCGTTATCATGCAATTCATTTTGGTTGCTGCTGTTTATCATTTCTTCATGGTTGACAGATTCCACGTTTCATATTCAAAAAGAAAGCTTTTCCCGGATAATACGGATACACGTGGAAATATTGGTCACGCTAAAGGTGATATTAAATTTTAATACCGTTTCATCTCTAATCTATTCACATATTTTATGTGTTGATACCTTTGTTCCCTGCAGCCTTTCTTTAGTACTTTTATATTCACACTTAGCAGAAAATACATGAGGCCACAGACCCTTTCTCTACCCTCAAACGCCTTGGGTCGTCGCATTTTTTTTTTTTCATCACTGCAACACGTTCCTTGCACTTTGACACTAACACTGAAAACATCGCCTCACATCACCGCTCGCTCATGCAATATAACGCACACACCTCCCCAAAATGGTAAAGAGCTCTTCAGTTAGCTCAGTGGCAATCGAAATCGGGCTTGTAACGGGATTCATTTGCAGGGGGAATGTCTTTCGCAGTTCACCAGACTGGCGTTTTGAAGCTTCCTAAAGCTGTGATCACACATGCCGATTTTTAAAATTTGAATTCATTTTTTATGTGACAGACGCCACACGACAAGGAAATAATCAGCGTGTCTGTTCTTACCACTGGAAAGGCAACCGCGTCAGATTCGGGAAAAAAAAAAAAAGTGAAATGCTAAGCAACTTTGCCAACCAATGACAGTCAGGCGAGAACGGGCATTAATCAAATCTAGCTCATCTGACAGAAAGGTTAAATGATCCTCTGTGCATCACTCAGTCCTTGCCATTAATCTTTCATCAACAAATAAATAAAAAACTTACCAGTAATCGTGGCGGCACTTTTAATTAATTGGACATCAAGGTGCTTTGCAGAAGCTGCTGGGAACGACAAGTCCTTATGGGGCATTAAAATGCGGTTAAAGGAATGGTAAGCAAACGCACGATTTGACAACGATGGGATCAGAAATGGAGAAGAGAGAAATGTGCCGCAGTTTCACGCCAGACTGCAAAACACGTCGTCGCATGGTCCAGGGAGAATCGCAACGTAACCGCCTTTGCACTTAATACCGGATTGTCTGTGAGACTTCCTAATTGGAACGAGATCCCTCTCCTCCAAACGCAACAAGGTGGAATGACGTGTGAGTAATTCAATTATTTGTTTATTTAATTCACGCACTGGCTTCCAGTTGAATGCACCTGTAAAAATAAACCGGCCCATTACAGAGCTCATTGCACTACTTTTTGGGCAGCCCACGTGAGCCCGGCCTGAGCCTGACCCGAGATGGAGAGGAAGAAGTCACACTTCCACTAATTGGCGAAGTAGACTTGGGTTTGCCGCGGTACACTTTGCGTCGGAAAATATCGAATAGGCACATCTGGTGCGTAGGCGGGAGGGTGAAAGCGGCGTCAGCTATGGAAATATCATGACTTGACACCAGCGCAACACAATGTTTCGTGCCAACGAAATTAACGAGGAAGAAGATGTGATAAGGTACATTGCGTGTGTGCTCTTGCCATTCCGCGATGATTTTTAACTGCAGTGTGCCTGGCTCCGCACCACCACATATCACACGGTGGGTATTTTGTTTGTAAGTATGCCAATAAATGTGAAGGCACACACTATTTTGGCAGACAAGACAATTTTTGTGTCATAATGAAAAGAACCACAATGCCCCCGTTTTCACCGAGCGGTGACTTTTTGCTTCAGTTCTTTACTCCTCCATTGGAAAGGTTGCCATCATATCCACCGACTAACATTCAAAATTTCAGCATGCTTTTGTTATTTTTTTTGCTGCTGTCATTTAGGTTGGAGCTAAACACTCAGCTTTCCTCTAATTGGTCAGCAGAGAATTGTGACTTTCATATTAATGTTGTTTCAAATTTGTAAGATTGGAATGAGAAGAAAACAAAAAAGTGCCATTTAAAAACAACAACAGGGGGGGGTTGTCCGTTTACAGTGCATAAAGAACTAGATTACTACCATATTTACGGTCATAACTTAGTGTTATAATTATGTCCCGGAAGTCTTTTCTTTTCCGGCATTTTCCAGCTTCCGTATAAATTTGGGGTATGCCACCGTCATTGGAACAAAGTCCATTATAAACTGAGGGTAAGTACACACAATTTTTTTGGTTTATATTGCGCCGTCCAGCGAACTCGGGGGCCCAAGCCCGCACCGCCACATCTCAAGATTGGGAGCGCAGAGTGCTGACCGCTGAACTAAAAATTCAGTCCGCCGACCCACCTCAGCACCTTTTTAGGTAGGAGCTATTGAAATTGAGGTTTCACAGAGCACAAGCTGGCACCCGTTGCATAAAATCCAAAATATTTCCGTCGTAGGAGTCGAGGGAGTTTCGCGATCACAAACTGATGCCGCTTTAACATACACGTTCAGCGGCCGCCGACATATCCCGAAAGATTTTCGTCACAGGCTTGTTGCTGACCCCATAGGGTTAGGGTTTGTTAGGGTCCAGCCAACTCAGGGGCCTTAGCATGTTTTCATATGGGCGTGGAAAGGGAGGGGTCTGGTACTCCCAACATTTCCGCATTGATTGAAATAAGTACGCACAGATTCACGCATCTGGATTTTTTTGTGGGCGTGATATTTTCTGGATTCATCAGTACGACTTGTTTCAGCATGAAAGCCACACAAGTCTTTGTACTCGAGGTCCCTGCCTGATATCATGGCAAAGCAAATTAAACTGTGCTGCTTGATACAGGGCTTTAGTCGGAATGGAACGGATCTATAATGACACAATAATCTGAGTCATGGAAAATGACTGTGGCTACTCAAGTATTACAACTGGGTCAATGGTTAGAGACAGGGGTCCTCTGTCTGGAATTCCTTGGATTAATGATGACAAGGTTCTACTACAAGGAACTGCTGTTGGCACCAATTATGGCTTAAGGCATTATGAATTGATTGATCTGATTAGCTTCCAGAACATTGTAGTTGACATCTGGTATCCATGGACGTGGTAGTTATCCATCAGCCGTAATGTGGGTCTGTCCTGTACCACCACGTGACACATTTTCCGTATAGCTTATCCTGTGCAGGGTCACAAACAGGGCTCTGGACCGAATACCATCATGAACTGGTCGCCCGGTAATTATTGACTGTGAAGAGCAAATGAAGCGACTAGGTCTTACCATAAAGCTGCAGAAGACAGTTTTTCATTTGCGTCTGTGACAAGTTGTACGTAAGTGACTCTTGCTAATGCCTTGTTAGTTTCAAGCACATTTTGTCCACACTCCTTCAACTTGAGCTAATCTCTGCTTCCAATCACAACCGAACACCTTCGTCTTCATCCAATTACTGTTAAACTATTAAGTATTCCCTGTACTAAAAATGCTCACAATCTCCAATCAAGCCCACCAATCAGAGGCTCCCTCCGCCCCCCCCCGGCCACAGCAACTCTACCTTGAGTACAATTTCTCATCATTGTTCTCATTATGCACGCAGTTCTTCTTGGAAATGTGAAGCACATGCTTGGAAACGAGCGCCAATGAGTCATTTTTAACCCCCCCCCCCCCCCCCGAAAAAGATCAGACAAAACATTAGCTACAGTCGCAGAAATTCCTGATATCCAAAGCAACTCTAAATCCATTTTGCATAGTGCACTTAAGGACAATTTAGAGTCTTCCGTGAACCGAACATGCATTCTTTGGGACTGTGGGAGAATACCTGCGAGGTGCTGTCAAATCCAACAAGAGATCTTAAAAATATTTCGCATTTACAAAGGAGATCAATGACACTATCAGAAAGGTCTTCATTGAATAAAAAGGATTTGACTGCGCCAAAAGGCAAGCAAACCCACCAGGATTGAACCTATACCTACAATGTGACGTGGAATTCTGGTAAAGGTTTAAATTAAAAAGACACCAGTGGAGGCTGGTGTCTGTGGATCTCACTCCGCTTCGTCTGTCCTTCCTTCCTTTCCTCAGTCTCTCCTTTGGTCTCCCTGATTTGTTGAAAATTTAGATGTCTCTGGGGTTGGTGAAGGATTCTGGTTGGTGGCCTGGTGGGTGGTGTCTGGTCAGTGCTGGATTTCACTTTCCTTTCTTTTCTTTGGTCCTTTCTCAGGTTTCCTGGCGGCCTCACGACTATGGCTGGAAGTGTTCGGTTTAGGGAAACGGTAGGGGATTATTATTATTTTTAATAGGTTTTAGGTGAACTAATGAATACACACACACTCTCACGCACATACACATATTCACCCACATACAAAAAAAAAAATAATACAAAAAAAAAAAATTATATATATATATAAAAAAAGAAAAAAAAGAAAAGGAGAGCAATGATGATGACATGTCAAATCGGTAAAATTACCGAATGAACAATACTGAGCTCTCCAGAAAAAAAAATTTAAAATTAAAAAGAAAATCTTCAATGTATTTTAAGGGGACGATTTGTCATCTTTGCGTGCCGCGGGGAGCAGAGTGTGAGTTGACTTTCCACGTACACGACCACGTTTTCTTGTATTGAATAACATGCAGGCGTATCCAACACAGAATCTAGCGAGTGCACATCTTTGGATGGACTTGGTAGTAATCTGTGTCTAATGTGGCCAAGATGGCGTCGGCGGGGTTTCAATTACGTGACGCCACGTTACCCGGGGACATCAATCATCTCTCGACTCTCCTCCTCAACACTGTCTGTCACAGCGGGCGCGGCCGTCTCATCCATCACGCGTTGGCGAGTGTCAGTGTCCCGCTTTTTGAGAAGAAAAACACCACAACAACTTCCAACTCCTTCCTGGATGTGCAATCCATCTGAATTTTAGAGGCCAAAACAAGCGTGCGCCCGCGTCGTCACGCTGCTTTCGGCCGGGCCGGGTCAGCGGGAGGCTCGGCCGCTTCTCATCCCCCCGTTGATGTGCTCGTCTCGAGTCGCGCCGCGACTCTTAATATCCAATCGAGAAGCCTCTCTTCTTTTCTTAAATGACTTTGTATCGTCCAATGTGTTTGTCCGCACTATCCAGCCTCAAAGAAACTTTTATTGCCTCTGAACAAAAAAGCCATTAAAGGCAGCCACATTTGCGCAATTTTACACATGACCTCTTTATAGGTTACGAGATAAATGATCTCTGTTTGTATCAATGTCAGCCTGGGTTTGAATCTCAGCTGAGGCCCTCATGTATGGAGTTTTCCTTTTCTGCCCATTCTTGCTTTGGTTTAGGGTTACTCCAGCTTCCTCCCACAACCCAAAACATGCTTCTTTAGTTTAGTCACTATTTTTGTAGACTGGCACACGCGCTCAGCGTAAAGACTGGCGCATATTTTCGTGCTGGAGCAAGTCTAGTTTATTGTGTTTGGGAATTTGGCAGACCGCGTTGCACCTCTCTCATGCTGAATTCAAAGGAAATGAGCTTCAATGGATGGCTAACAAGTCGGCTGTGATCACTCCCTCCCACAACGGTGTTAGATTAGACCTCCTAATGACTAGATAGCTGACTTGAGCTCGGCCGTTGTGTCGCTGTGACCTGTCCTGGGTTGGCACTTTTCTATCGATCAGCACTCTGGCACACTTATCCAGGTGGGCAGCAAAGACAGTATAAGAGTAGAGACCATTTTGAATAGATCAGGCCTTCTTCCGCATTCAGCAGTAAGGCTCCACAGCTGTGTACTCGATCTTTCTGGCAGCAAAATGCAGTCTCCTGATCGTTATTATTAGTATAAAAGAACCGGTGAAAGTTCACATCTGAACTTTACAACAGCGCACGTCTAAAATACCATAAGAAGGAAAACTCCACCCACTAGACTTGCGTTGGGAACGAAAATAGGGCCCTATAGATTTTGTCTCCATGTGATTGACTAGCAACCAATCCAGGGTTTTCTCTCAAAGCTGCAGTTGAGGAGGTTGTTTGTCTGTCTCTGTGTCCTATGACTGGTTCGTAACCAGTTCAGGGTTCCAATAGGCCTGCCTCTTGCCCAAAGTCACCTGGTGTTAAGTTCCAGCTAACCTGCAACCTTAATGAGGACATGTGCTGCAGAAAAATGGGGATCTGTGTATATTTCAGGGATGTGATTTGACCAAAGTGAAATTATCTGAAAATTTAGCCGGGGGTCTGGGGGCCGCTGGCACCCAGCTAGGTCCAGGGCAGTGCCCTGGTGGGGGGACAAGGGGGGCATAGCCCCCCGGAGCTCATGGGCTTTCTGTGTTTTTAAGTACTTTCAATGCACTCACATGACAAAGAAATAGACAAAGCAACAGCATAAATTTTCAATGTATATTGAACTATCCCATATAAAATGGCAGTTTTAGTCAACTCAAAATCAGTCACATTCAAAAACATTGGACTGCCTTTGCTTTTAAAAACTATCACTGAGAATATCATCATATCTAACTAATGTGATTACTAAGTTAACACATAAATAATGTTGAAGAGTTCAAATTTCATGAACAAATAATTGTATCATGACCAAATGAAAAGTAACTCATATTAGAGCATACCACAAATGTCTTTGTTATAGCAGAAGATGTTATCTGTCGGAGTCATGTGCATACACAATGAAATACAAAAAAAAAAAAAAATCAGATTTTTTTTTTTTGGGGGGGAGATAAAAAAAAGCGGAATTCCGCGAATTAGCGGAAAAATCACATCCCTGATATTTGTCCTACGATTGTCTGCCTCTTGCCCAAAGTCAGCTAGGACAGATTTGAGCTAAGCCACAACTCAAGGACGTCTTTTTCCATACAGTATGTACCAATCCACTGCATCTCTCAGACAATTTGATACGCATCTCAAAGTGATGGGGTATGATACGATTCAAGAACTGTACATGATTCGCTTCAATTCAGTGGGATTACGATTTAATTCGATATGGGTATTACTAACGCTTTTGTCATGTTTATTAATATGAAATATGTAAAAGCTCTCTAAATAAAGCAAACTATTCAGGTTAATTCAATTACAAAAAAACAACAAATGATCAGCGACAACAAAGTGATTTATACTTGGTGTGCGATACGATTTTAAAATGTAAGGTTTCGATTGGTTTAAATTGGTTTTCGTTACACTGCTAATTTCTGCTACAATGTGATCCATTGATTATGCCATTCATTCAGCTTGAAGTCCTCGGCACCCTAACTGGTTTCACCCTGCAATCTTCCTCACACATCATCATCCTCATCATCATCACCATGCATCTCACTTCTCTCGCTCCCCTTTGGAGCAAAGCATCAACATTCATAGCTCATGACCGGTGGCGGATTAACATATCCTCCAGTGGAGCTGGACTTGAATGAAATGTGAGAGGCCTCCCGTTGGGGATACGGACGGGGGTGTCGGGGACTGTGGCTTAGTCACTTGTGGGTCTCCAGATCATGCGTTTGAAAATGAATGTCATGATTGAGTTATGACCAGGGAGCATGCAGACGCCAGAGACGTGTACAATTATTTATATCCCTGCAGGATGGAGCGATAAAACAAGACGAGGTTTAATTTCAACTAAGGTCCACAGGCACAAGTAGAGAAGGTCAGTCCCTATAGACTTAAAAAAATACATTGTAATGGGTTTTGTAGATTTTTTCAGTACTTTTTCTAAAGTATAATTGGGAATATACAGTAAAATCTTATACAATACAATACAATATATTCTATGCAACCCCACTAATTAATATCACATTTGTGGAATATGAATTAATCAGCACAATCCACCATTTGCCAAATCCGTCCATTTTGTCTTGTACTACTTGTTGTCGACTGTAAATGACATCACAGTGCCTAAGGGTTTACGTAATGGCCAATCAACAGCTCTGTTTCCTGGGTTTGGTCATGTGACGCTCGCAAGCCGAGCTCTTCGGCACTGTGATGTCATTTTCCATCGACAGAACGTGCCAATGCAGGCCAAAATGGCCACCCCCTGAGATGGATAAAAACGAGTGGATTTTGCTGCCAGAAACATCAAAAAATATTCCCAAAACACAATATTAATCAGAATGTCGTGTTTACACATGTGGGACTGCTTACTACATATTGTAGTAAAAAAAAAGAAAAAAGAAACAAATTGACTTCCCCTTTCAGATTTGCATTTATTAATTTTATTCATCAGGTAAGGACATTGAGAACAAGCTAGCATTGCAATTATTTGCCATACCAACCTGATGTATAATAATATATATATATATTATATATATAATATATTTTTGTTATATATATTTTTAAATAAGTTGTTGTGGGTGCCAATCACATGACACACGATAAATAAAAGTATATTCATATTTCTCTTTGTCTGTTTACATACACACGCTGTCATTGTTTCTCCCCATTCACACACTTATAATGTATACATTAACATGCACACGAAAATGTCTGTAACCTTTTGTCTGTACATTCATGTACACATAATGTAAACGCAATGTCTACCTATTTGCACAATGTAAAAACCTTTTATTTACATATGCTGTAAATTCCCGTTCCCGCACAACTCTAATAAACTAAATCAGGAAACACAAGTCAACGTACAAATACATATTTGCGTCCATTATTCCAGCACGCTGTGCTGAGAAAGTTGTGCGAAAAGCAAATTTAGGGCTAATAAAAACTAATCAGCTCCCCATCATATTGTTGAGAAGCAAACGTTGCACTTAAGTTGTTGTTTTTTTTAAATAAATGCACGCTGGGATGGAGTTTACAGAGCGGCTCCTGAAGAGGTGAAATTCAAAACAGCACGATTTAAGCAAACCTCTTCCTGTAAGTGGTCCGAAATGTATTTAAATATGACTTCCTACAGAAGCGGGGAGCGCTGAAGGACAACAAGTGTGCTTTTGTCCTCATTTCAAGGTGAACATCAGCTTCATGGACACTTGATTTTGGATAATAAAAAAGGATACGAGGATCTACTACAAGAAAGGAGAAGTATAACTGGTTTTATAGTCTTGAGAATTAGGTTCGAGAGGTTAGAGAAGATCACCTTTTGGAGAAGAAGCTAACAAAAGGCAAATGGTTATATCTTGTAAAAGACACACTGTTGATATGACATCATATTAGCGCAAAAAAAAGGAAGAATTAGCTCATACATAATTTCTCTAAGACGGTAATAAAAGACTTTAAGGAATGCAGCAGCTCGGGTATGAAGACGGCTTCAAATTAAAAATTATAGCCTGTCACTTATCAAACAGGCTCAGACTGC
The DNA here is from genome assembly GCF_051991255.1 of Vanacampus margaritifer. Classification (NCBI taxonomy): domain Eukaryota; kingdom Metazoa; phylum Chordata; class Actinopteri; order Syngnathiformes; family Syngnathidae; genus Vanacampus; species Vanacampus margaritifer. The sequence goes on from NC_135443.1 coordinate 3,427,783, forward strand.
AAAAGCCTTCCCTGTGCTGCTTTGTGAGGCATACAAAACCAATAATATGAATTAAAAGCGGCAGACAGGAAGGCTTTTCACGGAGCTCAAGGCCTCTTTAGCCCATGCGGAGCAATATTTTACCGACATGCCTGGATGAACTGATTCAAAGCAAACCGCAAAGGTAATTATTTAAAAATAAAAAATACAAATGTAAGGTGAGGCCATTTGGAGCGCGAGCTCTGCAATAGCGAATGCCTCATTAACCTTGAGTAATCAATATTCAAGCCTCTTTGGTTAACGATTTGTCACCTGAACTGAATTACATTTAACTGCAACAAGACGTGGTGAAATTATGCATTCCAAAAGAATGGCAGCTAACTTGAAAATTCGAAACGAGCTTGGCAACACGTGAATGGATTTGTTACGTGTCGGGTCAATGACGCGGAACTGATCAGTAATGAATTGCAATTAAGGTAATGAATTCAAAAGGTATGGAATATGACAACGGTCAAGAAAGAACACGTTTTATTTATTCATTTATTTATTTAATTTTAGCTAGTGACAACACATGTATTGAATATTATAGGGATGCTCGATACCACTTGTTTTTTTGCTTCAAGAGATACTTGACTCATTTATCCATTTTCAGCGGTAAGTTAATATTTTGTCTATAATTAATTTGACAACTTCATTATCTTTCATGTACTATTAATACCATTTAAAAACGTCCATTTTCTCAACCGCTTATTCCTCAGTAGGGTCGTGGGAGTGCTGGAGCCTATCCCAGCTGGCTTCCAGTCAAACCCATAAAGCAGGTTCATTAATGTGAATATGCAGTTCAGAAAATTAATGACTGAATGATCAGCGTCTTCACATAATTGAAAATCATTCATTATTCGTAGTAACATAAAAAAAACAATATTAACTCATTCACTGCCATTGGCGGCTATAGACGTCAAAAATTAATTTTAAGTATTTCTATTAGTTGAACATTTTTTCCACTTTTGTTAACTCTTTGACTGCCAAAAACGTTAAATAACGTTTAGTAAAATCCTATGGAGGAGTGCCAAAGACGTTAGAAGACGTTTGTTTCAAAACAGAGGTGAAACTAACCATTTTCTATTGTGGATTACTGAAAAACGGAATAAGGTAGAAACAAACTTTTTTTTTCTGATGAAAGATGAGAGTCCAATCTTTTTTTGGTAGTATGTGTGTTTCCATAGTCCAAACACATAATTTTCTATGGACCTTGAAAGATCAGTCAAAATGCTTAAAATCGGCTGGCACCCACGGCATCCCTTTTCTGAAAACGTCTGGCAGTCAAAGAGTTAAAGGTAATTTGAGCAACATTTTTTTTATTTTAGAAGTGTGATGGTGCTGGCATTTTGTGATCATTTTTATGGCGTACGGACGCGTATTGCATTCACTTTTTCAATTTTTCCACCTGTTTTTCTGAATATTTTTCCCGTTTTTCAGTAAAAAATTTTATGACAGAAAAAAATAATAAAAGAATGAAAAAATATATTCGGAAAAAAAAACACAACAAAACAAAGCACAAAAACAGTTGTTTTTTTTCCTCAAGTGAATGTAGTAACCCCCCCCCCCCCAAAAAAAAGTTAATTTCCTACTCATTAATTGTTCTTGTACTGAGCTTTGATAACTGATTCCAATGACATCTTTCTGCACTCGAGGATGTGATGTTTCGGCATGATAAATGGACGCCAATCCGTGTGCGTGTGTTATTCCGGAAAACCAACTCCTACTGGGAACTGAAATGCTAATTCTCTGGCAGGTCAACTGGGAGAAATCCTTTTATCCGCTTCCATCCATTTGCTTTTTAGAATAAATGGAATCATTGGAAACATACAGAGGGAGTTAAAAAAAAAAAAAAAAAAGAGGCAGGGGCAGGGTGGGGGTGGTCCGTATTCACTAAAAGCGCACTTGCCTGTTATGCCCACTTAAGAGCAGCATTTAGCATTGATGTCTTGATCAGAACATGCTGACATCAAACGTTAAAAAAGAAAGGTCATAGTGCGATATCAAGTAAAGGTCTCGACTAAAGCATGCTTGTGTCGGGACTCACCTCGTTGGCGTAGACCCAGTGACTGTCCTTGGACGCCAGGTTGGTCTCCACAGCCTGCGCAGATAAAGCAAAAAAGAGAGAGGAGAGCTTTTAATATCCTTGTGAGCAATCGCTGGACCACCTGGAATATGCAGCGGGTCTGACAGCGATTAGCATTCAAACCACCAACTTCTGGCCATGGCGAACCTCGGAGCATCTCGCGACACCACAGGTTAGGAGCCAGCAAAGGATTACCTGTGGATGCTTGCTTTTCATTTGGCTTTTTGTGACACATAATCTAAAAGATGGTGGACCTGATTTACTCTTGATTTTAGGGATTGCCACACTGACTGCCCTGCAAGCGGATGCGCAAGATAAAAAGTGTTATATGGATTGTGTCGTCAACTCTTAAAACTGTTGGGTCAAAAAGATAACCGTTTTGGGAAAGGTGGCTCTGTGACATACGTTTACAAAAAAAATAAAAATAAACAGCAAAACCTGTGTTTTTGCAGGCCCTAGTTTTTGCCAAATTTTTCATTAAAAATGTTGTCATAGATTTTGTACATTCATTTCGCTTTCATAAAGCTGGAAAAAGTTTGGGACTCGCTGTTCTTCGTCATAAAACCAACAAAAGCAATACGTTCAATAGTTTTTTTTAAAGATTGTTTTTGGTGACATGCATTAATGTAATGAGTGGTGTACACCAACTCAGACCGATGTTATTTTAATTAACGAAAACTGACGGAAAAACTAGAACTGAGATTCAAAAAATGAAATAAAATAAAAAAACGAAAATGCTTTTCAAAAAACTGAAACTACATTATATGTTTACAAAATTAACTAAAACTAACTATAATTACTTTTTTTATTTTACCACGTGATTTATCAAATATTGTGCACAAGTACTACACGTAAAAAACAAAAAAACAAAAACAAAAGTAAAACAAAGCCTAACTAAAACTAAATTAAAAAAACAAAAAAACAAACTCAAAACAAAATAAAAACTAACTAAAATGAAAATTCCCAAACTATAATAACCCAGACTCAAACTGTTGAAGTGATTAAAAGCGTTTGAGAAATGCTATACCAACGCCATACTTGGTTTGTTTCAATTCAACCCTTCTCTGTTGGGCAGGTTTTTCATTCAATAAGTGCATTAAAACGTTAGATTGTGCCGCCCTCATTTCAAAGCGTTTAGGGTTATAATGTAATGCCAAAATTCCGAATCCTTTCCTAGGTAATACTCTTGTGCGTGATCTTATAAATTCTCTTGAGAATCAGCTTAACGTGGTCATGCAGACGCGCGCATTAATCACCTGGATGGATCAATGAGTGCCGTGTATTGAGGCTCCAGCGCGGATTCCGCTGACATCTTTCCGTACGTAAGGATGAGATGTTTCAGCATGATAAATGAACGCCAATGTGTGTGCGTGTTTTCTTGAACGCAAGCACATGAAACCGGCACTTTCTAAATTCTTGGTTTATCGTATTGGTTGAAAAAAGCAATATCGTGCATCCCTAATAATAATGGTATTATTCAAATAACCTAATTTATTATTATTTATTTATTATTTATCGTATTAGTTGAAAAAAGCAATATCGTGCATCCCTAGTAATAATGGTATTACTCGAATAACCTAATTTATTATTATTTATTTATTATTTATCGTATTAGTTGAAAAAAGCAATATTGTGCATCCCTAGTAATAATGGTATTACTCAAATAACCTAATTTATTATTATTTATTTATTATTTATCGTATTAGTTGAAAAAAGCAATAACGTGCATCCCTAATAATAATGGCATTATTCAAATAACCTAATTTATTATTATTTATTTATTATTTATCGTATTAGTTGAAAAAAGCAATATCGTGCATCCCTAGTAATAATGGTATTATTCAAATAACCTAATTTATTATTATTTATTTATTATTTATCGTATTAGTTGAAAAAAGCAATATCGTGCATCCCTAGTAATAATGGTATTATTCAAATAACCTAATTTATTATTATTTATTTATTATTTATCGTATTAGTTGAAAAAAGCAATATCGTACATCCCTAGTAATAATGGTATTACTCAAATAACCTCATTTGGGTCATAAATGGACCAGTCCACAAATTGACACAACTTTCTGGGTTGTTTTGTATCAAGCAACCCCCTGGTGTGTACCGATACCTTAAATATAAGACTGGTATTGGCACCGATACCTGTTATCGGTAGTCACCCATCATAGTCGGGATGACGATAGGAACGACCTTGAAGGGGATGCGTGGCTTAGAAAGTATGGTAAAGGCAGTTCTAAAATATGAAGAATGTGTCTAAAGGGAGAGCGAAAACAGCCCAAAAACAATCAACCCCACCTAAATAGGACTAATCTGAAAAAGCAATCGGTTGGAAGCAGCAACAGTTTATGCCCATCGACACCACGTAACGCTCGTCGATAAAAGCCGGCGTGATTCAAAACACCGCCAGCCACTAATCTTATCTCCAAACCTCAGAACAGCCACGCTTAGATTTTAATGCCCCCTCTCATTTCCAGATTTCATCAAGCCGAACGACGTCCATCCGAGTCCAAAAGCAATATTTACCTCCACGCTTCACACGCCGCATCTCGGGGCCTAATTGCGCTAAAGCGCTTTGAAATTCAAATGGGGTGCAACGGAAAACATCCACGCGCGACTTGCAAGACATACAGTTGAGGAACACTTTCGAATGTGAGACGTCGACCGAGATGAGGTTTCTGATGTATCGGGAGGCGCGGCCACAAGCTTCGGGCGCGCCATTAACAGCGCTGAAGGTCATCTTAATGCGAAAAGGTTTGCGACACTGACAGCGAGTGTGCACGCGGCAACGCAGAGAGGAGGAAGAAGAGCGCAAACCGCACGGCGCCTCGGGGACACTTGAGTCGTCGTCGTCGTAGTAGATGAGAAAAAAACAAAATGCAGACAGATGCGGGAAGTCGTGTGCAGTCTCCTGCATGGAGGATGAGTGGGCGCGTGTGCGCGTGTTAACTTTAATCACAAACGTATTCGTCTATGCAAAGAACATTTTCAATGCTTAGCTTGCAAAATATGTTCTTTATCAGTAAATAAAACCAACACAGCAATTCGTCTTTGAGGTTAGGATATGGGCTAAAAAAAAAAAAAAAAAAAGACTCACGGCATCCAAAATCGATAGTTCTCGCCCTGACCTATTGAACAATAGCCCAAGAGGTATTTAAGGTGATTAATCAAAAATGATGAACCGAGGAAGGGTGATAGAGCGCATGTACGGATGTCAATAGACATCAATAGTGTTCTTCTTCAATCATACAACAATGATAGATATTTTCAAGATCCAGCATGTCCAACTTGCGATTGTTAAGAGATAACGACTTTCATCACGTGTCCGTCATTCAAAATCAGTAGGATTTCTGCTCGGACCTTCACCAAAAGCAAAAAATAAGAAACCAAAAGATAGAAAATACTTTGCGACAATCATCTTGGATCACATGACAAATCAATACTGTTCTTGTTTTGTCCTTCTGCAACATCCTCAGGCAATCTGTCCAGAATAGACTGCTTGAGGTTAATACAGGGATGTGATTTGACCAAAGTGGAAATTATCTGAAAATTTCTGCTGGCACCCAGCTAGGTCCAGGGCAGTGCCCTGGTGGGGGGACAAGGGGGGCGCAGCCCCCCGGAGCTCATGGGTTTTCTGTGTTTTTAAGTACTTTCAATGCACTCACATGACAAAGAAATAGACAAAACAACAGCATAAATTTTCTATGTATATTGAACTATCCCATATAAAATGGCAGTTTTAGTCAACTCAAAATCAGTCACATTCAAAAACATTGGACTGCCTTTGCTTTTAAAAACTATCACTGAGAATATCATCATATCTAACTAATGTGATTACTAAGTTAACACATAAATAATGTTGAGGGGTTCAAATTTCATGAACAAATAATTGTATCATGACCAAATGAAAAGTAACTCATATTAGAGCATACCACAAATGTCTTTGTTATAGCAGAATATGTTATCTGTCGGAGTCATGTGCATACACAATGAACTACTAAAAAAAATAAAAAAAATAAAAAATAAATAAAAAAAAAAAATCGATTTTTTTTTGGGGGGGGGAGATAAAAAAAGCGGAATTCCGCGAATTAGCGGAAAAATCACATCCCTGTTAATAGAATTTGGTTATCATTCAAAATCTGTAAGTTTCTTGCGCTCACATTGAACAATCAAATGAGTGAATGAATAATCAAATGAAACTCATGGAAAATTGTCCCTTAAACTCTAGTTCTGTTTTGATGTTTGGCTACAGGTATCTCAATCATAGATCAATTGTTAGAGTAAATCCTTGCAGTATTATTCTTGACATACCTCAGAAAAGAAGAAGAAAGTCCATCAAAAAATGTGATTACTAGAGGAGGTTAGGAAAATTCTTTGTTTGGTTCATGTACTGTGATAAAATGTGAACATTAAATGAAAATGTCAGCTGCCTCGGACATTTTATTTTAATCGGTCAGACAAAACTAGTAAGGTTCTTGCTTGGACATGAGAAAATACAGGAAGTTTACGGCGCCCATGCTTCGCCCGTAACACCTTTTTTCGTTAATTTCCCACAGTAATCCCGACATTTTAAAGTTAAAGTTGTGTTGTTGTTACCTCTAGCAACGGACGTCATCGAGCAGGTCGGTCCGCCATCAGGCGCGTCGTATTCCCGTGTTTACGTTTGAATTAGCTCCGCTCTGCCGTCTGTCAGCAACGAATATCCATGCGGAAACACTAAATATTGGTTCGAGCCCTTCCGGGTCGCACAAATATGTTTTTAAAAAAATTACTGTACAAAGTATTTTGATGTTAATATCGACTTAAAGGGTGAAATACGACGGGTTACATCGCCAGCGTGGGACGTAACTTGGACGTAACTCGGACGTAACTCGGACGTAACTCGGACGTAACTCGAGGACTTCCTGTAACCTATAAAACCGTTGAGAAATGTTGATATTTGAGTTGGACTACCTCACATATTTTGGATGGGACATTTTTCAAAATTCTTGCTCTGACATCCAACAATAATCAATGAAATATCTCAGGACAGTTGATAGGATCTGAAAGATATGATTGCATGTGCTCATTTTCCTTTTGATTGTTTTGTGTTGAATACCGGTCAACATCAGCAAAACATGGAAAACATCACCCCGAAAATCTATCAAACGCTTTTTTTTCATTATAACTTGTTTTTATTAATGACTTAATTAATAAGATGCAGCATAGGAAAGAAAAATTGCAACTGTAGCTCGATCGCCTAAATACAATACAATAATAGCATTACCATACGTAATCCATGCGTAGCTTTGTAACAATACAAGGCGCGATCTGGCAATGGGACGACATGTAGCGCATGATGCTAAAGTAGGTTAACCATTAGGATTCTAAACAAGCCGCATTTAGAAGACAAAAGGTATCTGGATACAATTCCTCTGCGTTCTAATGCGCCTAATCAGCCTTTTCTTAATCGAATTGGGAGCCAAGCCCGGCTTCTCTCCAGGCCCCTCGATTCCAACGCATCGCACAACTATCTCTGCAAAGCCACTCAGGAGCTTAAACGCTGTCAACAAACCGGGTTGAGTAATTTTGGCTTTGTGCGGCGTTGAAAAAAGGTAAAAGATGACGCAAGCGTGAAACTCCGGAGAGCAACGCGCTCGACGAGGCAGATAAGAGCCCGGAGTGACAGCTGAGGAATATTCCGTGCCGTCGATAGCAACTTCTCCAATCGGCCAAAGAAGCCCCCGGGCGTGTTCTTATGCGGCCGCCATAGCACAAAAGGCGGGCCCGGGGAAACGCCAACTCCAATTTAAAAGGGAGGCAAGCCGAGAAGGGATTGGGAGAAAGTGCAGCGGTGTATGTGGAAACAGGTGGTGGGGGCGTTTGGATGCGCGCCAGACGGCTGAGCTTCTTCAGTGGGAAAAACATTCGGGAGAATCATTTGCTGCATATTCCCTCCGACGTTCACTAGGAATGCCGAGGGGGAGACGAACAGAGGGTTGAAATGCATCACGGGCTATCATAGCAATCCGCAAGAAGCTGTCAAAAGAACTCTTGAGCGGGGAACAAACAAGGATTTCTTAACCGATGTTTAAAAATGTGGCAAACCGCACACATCTCACATCTCATTAGCTGTCATGCCATAAAACTACAATATCCCTTTTGATCCTCAAATCGAAAATGTCACAAGTAAATAAACTGCAAACAATACAAAAGTTGCACTTCCTCAGCCCAATATTTATAAAAGCTACAATTTCAAGAGAAAATGTTCTACTGTAGTGACCTCATTTATAATGACATTATTCAACAATAACCTGATCAATGACACGTACATTTATTACTTATTACCATAACAATTAGTGCCGGTCATATATCGGTCATACTAATACCTGATTGTAGGGAATGGAACAAAAAAAAAAACATGAAACCAAGGACCAGAACAAATGTGTCCTCGCCTTTAGTCAAGGCCAGGCGTCGTCTCATCTCTTTAATGAAGGTGATACTAAATGAGTAGCGCATTAAAAACAAATCATGACTCCCATCTGCCGTCATGCTAATGTTGCTAGCTTCTCCCATTTTGTCAGCTTCATGAAGGCTTCTTGTGGAGAAAGCGGCAAGCCTCCCATGGAATATCGTTAGCTTCCCACTGAGGCCATCGCACTAAAGGTGAGGGCTTACTTGGTATCTTGTTAGCTTTCCATAAGTATCCCATGGAGCTAAAGCTGCTAGCTTGATATAGCCATGTTGTTAGCCGCCCCTCCAGGTGCACCATGGTAGTCAAACTGCTCACTTTTCTTGGTCTTCTATGGACTATATACCAGGGAGGAGGTGGAACTTCCGACTTCAAGGTTTTCACCCATCAACTTTTATTCCGTTTCCGGTTATGACGTAATTGGCCGCGTCCCAATACTCGCACGAATTGTTTTATGTAGCCTTTTATACTGCAATGACATTTGTGCCGAAGGGCGGGTGAAATTAATGTATTTGTCAACATTAGTTGTCATTAATATGATTTATTGCATGAGGGAGGTGGAAAGCCAGTATTGGGACGCGGTCAACAGCAACCGGAAACATTATTGCTGTGTGTTTTACGCAAGTCGGAAGTCCGAGGCATCAATTCAAATCAAGTCAATTGAGCTTGATTGCGATTGAATCTGTACTAATTTTTGGCTAGCTTTCTGATACTCATCTAAAACAATGGGGGCCAAGATTTTAAGTACCGGTATGACCTTTTTATTATTATTATTATTATTTTAAATGTATATAACAGGCACTCTTTTATTGATTTGAAAAATTAGTTTTTGAGGGGCGTTTATCAACTATTAATCCAGGAAATGTTTTCGAGTGTTATAAAACATTTCTTTGATCTTTCAAAAATTGTTATAGTCATAACTAGACTTTAGACAGATCTGATAGATTTTATGCAAAATCGCTGACCAGTTGTAATGTGATAATTTGCGGATCAGTCACTCCCGTGATGTTCTATGCTGTCACATGTTTGTTTGTTTTTTAAAACAATATTATGAAATAATTTGGGGATTTTTTTGGGGTATCAGGACCTCAATATCTGTGTATAGAATGTTATCCGGGTTATGGGAAGAGTTTTTAGGATTTAATTGTTATTATTTTTATAATTTATTTTTTCGGGCTGGGCCAGTCCCAATCCCCCTTTACTGGAATGTTATGCAATAGCTTTTGTTAGTCTTTTTTTTTTTTGTTCAGCTAATATTACATAAAAAGTGTGGAGCATTGAGCGCTGCAAGTGTTTGCAAAAAGATTTAAACATCACACACAGCGAGGCACCTTATCAGAAGGTGAATTTACATTTCTGAGGGATTCCCTTGGGGAGGCACTGAGTAAAAATTCCACACTTTCACCTGGGGGAAATTTAGCTTGTGAATCTTTGATGATCAACTTCAATTGCCGAGCTGATAGATAGTAATGAATCGGTATAACGAACAGAATCCGTTTCCCCCCCCCTCATTCATCTAGTCTAATTACAGTTATAGGACGAGACATGTTTTCAATAGATCAAATAATATTGTTTTTAATTAATTCACAGGAGAAGGACATCAATGGAATAAACAGTAATTTTTTCACAAGGAGCTGATTAAATGTGGGCTCCAACTGCTATAAAAGTGCATTTTTAGAACCACAATACTGTGTATTATATTCGCCTCAAATAAATTTTGGGGATTTGCCATGAAAAAGAAGTGCGAGCACCCAGCTTTAATTGATTTTTAATCGGGTATTTGTCACGTTTCAGTTCTGTGGGGTTGGGTTTTTGTTTGATTTTGGATGTTCGTGTTCTTTGTTGTCTGAGTGTTCAGTGTTTTGTTTTGTGTTCCTTGTCTTTCCCCTCCTCTTGTTATGTCTAACCACGTCCACCTGTGTGTTTCTTCCCATCCCAGTGTATGACCAATCAGTGCCCTCATCCACTTGTGTTTCCTCAGGTGTGTCTCATTAAGGTTGGCGTATTTAGTTTGTTGTGTTTGTCGACGTTGACGTTATGTGTGGAAGTTTGTGCGTCTCGTCTCGTCAAAGCTACGCCCGTCACAGTCAAGTCGTCCTCGTCACGGTCAAGTCGTCCTCGTCACAGTCAAGTCATCCTCGTCACACTCAAGTCATCCTCGTCACACTCAAGTCATCCTCGTCACAGTCAAGTGGTCCTCGTCACAGTCAAGTCGTCCTCGTCGCAGCCAAGTCGTCCACGCTCAGCCAAGTCATGGCAACCAGTCTAATCGCGTCATGTCCAGTCATGGCGACCAGTCTAGTCACATCTTGTCCAGTTGCAGCGATTAGTCCAGTCACGGCCTGTCCAGTCACGATGTGTAGTCCTGTCCTGTCACGTCCAGTTGAATTACGTTATGGGTCAACCACTCACGCCCACAATTTTAGGACCTTTTATTATTACCTTTAGATGTTAGTCTGTAATGTATACCAGGACAAAACAAGGTCAGCGACCTGGTTACGGAATAAACAAATTCAAACAAAGAAGGAGCACTACATGAAAACAAAGTTAGCCTTTTAATATATTTTAATGTGTCTGGCCACTAGGAAGGAGAGCCCATGGTCAAAAGAATGCTATTTAAATGCATCTGAATAATGCACGTCGCCATTACCCGGCGCCACTCCAGTGACTTCAGGTGAGAAAAGCCCGTGAAAGCACTTTGTACACTTCCTATCTTTTAATGAAGCACACAACTTTCCTCTCACACACTGCAAACGCATCCTGAGAGAGTTAAGACATGTTTTATGTGGAAACATATAAATATGTAACAAGTCGCAGCGTGGGGAGGGATAGGTCGCATCCAAAAAGCGGCGAAATCTGTCAGCTCCTCTTGAAAAGATTGTCGGGAAAATCTCGGATGCAGAGGCCGACAAAACGTACGAGGTGACCTCTTCACCTTGTTTCGCTGATGCAACGTGAGGACGTGAGCTGCTCCATTTTCTTTGCCGCCAGAAATAGACTGTGGCTTTGATATGCCGGGACGTGTGCGGCGGGCCGACACATTAGCATCACATTAGACTTGGAGCGGCTTCTCAATCACCCAAATGTCACGCCCCGACATGACAAACATGGCTGATGAGGCCTCCTGGTTGCCTCGTGTCTATCATGCTTGATCTCAGAAGAAGCACCGCTGGGTCGGCTCTGACTGACAGGCCGCACAACGCTGCCTGCACACTTTGTCTTCATGTTTCAATTGGGACATACAGTATAGATTTGGTCTCTGTAATTTCTGACCACCTATCATCTGTGAAACTGACGTCAGAATCAGGCTGATTTAAATGTGAATAGGAATCGCCAGGCTTGGCCATTGTGCATTTTTCCACATTTTAAAACAGTTCCAAAAGACCGTATCCCACTGAGCGACGAACGTTTGCGAAGTTAGCGGATATTACATTTTCGGCAGAATTCGTCAGGCTTCAGTCAAGGTCGTAAAGACATTCACAATTGTCACACAGATGTTCAAAATTGACTTGCCACAAAGAAAATGTGTTAAAACTGTTGGCAAATGTTTGCAACCTTGAACAAAGCCTGATGAAAAATCAACTTTTGCTACCTTTGCCCCTCAATGGGATACGGGCTTAAGTGTCTTAATAAGATGTCTGTAAAATGTTTCCATCCAAATACCCCAAAGGATGAAGAACCAACAATCTGAAATTAGACTGTTTTGAGGGGGCAGGTCGGTCTCATGCAAGTCAGCAACAGTTCAACGAACCCCATGTACTTCTGGACTGGTCGTAAGACAGCATTTTAAGGGTCCCCATATCTTACTTGGTCTTGTCTCTGTCTCCGACAACACGGAATCGAGATTTTCAATCAAGTCTGGTCAAAACCAGGCTCATACTGCCGTGATCACTGAGAAATGCATTGTCTGGGTCTTGACCTCCAAAAGTCTTGGACTTGGACTGGAGCATGCCTGAAAAATTTGAAATAATGTCGGCAAACTCAGTCTTGGTCTTGACCTCCAAAAGTCTTGGACTTGGACTGGACCATGCTTGAAAATTTTTAAATAATGTCGACAAACTCAATCTTAGTCTTGTCTGGGTCTTGACCTCCAAAAGTCTTGGACTTGGACTGGACCATGCTTGAAAAATTTGAAATAATGTCGGCAAATTCAATCTTAGTCTTGTCTGGGTCTTGACCTCCAAAAGTCTTGGACTTGGACTGGACCATGCTTGAAAAATTTGAAATAATGTCGGCAAACTCAATCTTAGTCTTGTCTGGGTCTTGACCTCCAAAAGTCTTGGACTTGGACTGGACCATGCTTGAAAAATTTTAAATAATGTCAGCAAACTCAATCTTAGTCTTGTCTGGGTCTTGACCTCCAAAAGTCTTGGACTTGGACTGGACCATGCTTGAAAATTTTGAAATAATGTCGGCAAACTCAATCTTAGTGTTGTCTGGGTCTTGACCTCCAAAAGTCTTGGACTTGGACTGGACCATGCTTGAAAAATTTGAAATAATGTCGACAAACTCAATCTTAGTCTTGTCTGGGTCTTGACCTCCAAAAGTCTTGGACTTGGACTGGACCATGCTTGAAAAATTTGAAATAATGTCGGCAAACTCAGTCTTGGTCTTGTCTGGGTCTTGACCTCCAAAAGTCTTGGACTTGGACTGGACCATGCTTGAAAAATTTTAAATAATGTCAGCAAACTCAATCTTAGTCTTGTCTGGGTCTTGACCTCCAAAAGTCTTGGACTTGGACTGGACCATGCTTGAAAAATTTGAAATAATGTCGGCAAATTCAATCTTAGTCTTGTCTGGGTCTTGACCTCCAAAAGTCTTGGACTTGGACTGGACCATGCTTGAAAAATTTGAAATAATGTCGACAAACTCAATCTTAGTCTTGTCTGGGTCTTGACCTCCAAAAGTCTTGGACTTGGACTGGACCATGCTTGAAAAATTTGAAATAATGTCAGCAAACTCAATTTTAGTCTTGTCTGGGTCTTGACCTCCAAAAGTCTTGGACTTGGACTGGAGCATGCCTGAAAAATTTGAAATAATGTCGGCAAACTCAGTCTTGGTCTTGACCTCCAAAAGTCTTGGACTTGGACTGGACCATGCTTGAAAATTTTTAAATAATGTCGACAAACTCAATCTTAGTCTTGTCTGGGTCTTGACCTCCAAAAGTCTTGGACTTGGACTGGACCATGCTTGAAAAATTTGAAATAATGTCGGCAAATTCAATCTTAGTCTTGTCTGGGTCTTGACCTCCAAAAGTCTTGGACTTGGACTGGACCATGCTTGAAAAATTTGAAATAATGTCGACAAACTCAATCTTAGTCTTGTCTGGGTCTTGACCTCCAAAAGTCTTGGACTTGGACTGGACCATGCTTGAAAAATTTGAAATAATGTCAGCAAACTCAATCTTAGTCTTGTCTGGGTCTTGACCTCCAAAAGTCTTGGACTTGGACTGGAGCATGCCTGAAAAATTTGAAATAATGTCGGCAAACTCAGTCTTGGTCTTGACCTCCAAAAGTCTTGGACTTGGACTGGACCATGCTTGAAAATTTTTAAATAATGTCAGCAAACTCAATCTTAGTCTTGTCTGGGTCTTGACCTCCAAAAGTCTTGGACTTGGACTGGACCATGCTTGAAAAATTTGAAATAATGTCGGCAAATTCAATCTTAGTCTTGTCTGGGTCTTGACCTCCAAAAGTCTTGGACTTGGACTGGACCATGCTTGAAAAATTTGAAATAATGTCGACAAACTCAATCTTAGTCTTGTCTGGGTCTTGACCTCCAAAAGTCTTGGACTTGGACTGGAGCATGCTTGAAAAATTTGAAATAATGTCGGCAAAGTCAATCTTAGTCTTGTCTGGGTCTTGACCTCCAAAAGTCTTGGACTTGGACTGGAGCATGCCTGAAAAATTTGAAATAATGTCGGCAAACTCAGTCTTGGTCTTGACCTCCAAAAGTCTTGGACTTGGACTGGACCATGCTTGAAAATTTTTAAATAATGTCGACAAACTCAATCTTAGTCTTGTCTGGGTCTTGACCTCCAAAAGTCTTGGACTTGGACTGGACCATGCTTGAAAAATTTGAAATAATGTCGGCAAATTCAATCTTAGTCTTGTCTGGGTCTTGACCTCCAAAAGTCTTGGACTTGGACTGGACCATGCTTGAAAAATTTGAAATAATGTCGGCAAACTCAATCTTAGTCTTGTCTGGGTCTTGACCTCCAAAAGTCTTGGACTTGGACTGGACCATGCTTGAAAAATTTGAAATAATGTCGGCAAACTCAATCTTAGTCTTGTCTGGGTCTTGACCTCCAAAAGTCTTGGACTTGGACTGGACCATGCTTGAAAAATTTTAAATAATGTCAGCAAACTCAATCTTAGTCTTGTCTGGGTCTTGACCTCCAAAAGTCTTGGACTTGGACTGGAGCATGCCTGAAAAATTTGAAATAATTTCGGCAAACTAAGTCTTGGGCCTTGTTCAGACTGCCAGCCCAAATCCGATTTTTAGCCCATCAAAAAGGATGGCTCATTTGTAGTCTGAACAGTCACTAAGCAAATTAAATCAGATTTTTGCCGGACGACTTGAAACCACATGCGCGAGGTAGTTTCATATCCGATTTGTTGTCTAATTACTTTTCTAATGGACTTGACACAACACTAACACTAATCGCTGCATCTAACAAAACTCAATGCAGCAAAAATGGCATGTAGTCTCCGTATGCAAGACACATGAGACCCAAGAGCCCCCTCCAAAACTGACTGCTTTTAAAGTGAAAGTCTGTGGACCTCTGCTGTATTTCTTGACTCCAGAGGAGTTTTGATTAAAGTGTCCATCCATGAATCCATTTTTTAATAATCCCCTTGTCCTCATTAGTGTGGCAGGTGAGCTGGATCCTTTCCCAGTTGACTTTGGCAAGACGCAGGGCACACCAAGGCATTCCCAGATCAAATATAGATAACATCATATTCACTTTTACACCTACGTACAATTCATAGTCTGCAAATAACCTAACACGGGTATTTTGGGAATATAGGAAGATCCCGGAGTACTTGTAGAAAACAAAACTCCACATGGGAACGCCTGAGACAAGATTGGAAACAATAAGATCAGAACTGTGTGGCCAATGTGAAAGTATGACATTTGCATTTTATTAAGACAATTTTAATTTGTGGCTAGATGACATAAGGTTGACCGTATCAGTTCCGTTATCGCGGAGAGATTGTCTTATTTCACATTCAGCCCGAGATCTGTATTCAGTCTGCTTTTAGGATACAAATTACTTGCAATTTAAACAGATGTGCCATACAGATTCTGTCGTGGCACATCTCTTCCCAGGATGAAAAGCCTAATTGGACATTCATTTCCTCCATAAAATGTGCCGTTTGGCTGTGTGCGATCTGATCATTATCTCCTAAACTACAGCCAAGTCTCTGGGAAGAAACCCACGAGGGTACGAGATGATTAACTTCCTGATAAGAATACTCATCGTTTACAATTTCCTGTTATGCCGTTTCACCGCAGTGTCGTTCGGATTACTGACAATTGTTTGAAGGCACAAGAAAAGGTTGCGAGATGCCATTACGCAACATTGCCATTAAACGCTTCAAAGGCGCGCGAAAAGGCTGTCGTGTCTGACATAAAATAACCGGCTCTGCTTTTAAAAAGGTTGGCTTTGTGACAAGCGATCTTATGGGAAATATAATGCATGTAAACGCTCCAGGCGCCTTTCACTGCTCAAGGTGAGGGTTGCGATCTCCGAGGAGTTGACAGGAAAACTGCCACAAGTAGGTGTAGACAAACATGCCACGTCGCTGTAATCGCTGCTGCGGTACGCTACAAGTTGTTGCACATTGCGAAATGTTCCTAATTTATTCTGGGAAATGTCACGGACGCGGGGTGCAAATTCGTTTTGTGCATTAAGGACAGCAGTTCCAGCTTTGTGACATTCCATAAGTAACCTTGGAGCAAGAGCGCGGAGAATCGACCATTCCGTTAATGGAGGGGTTATTAAGCCTCAGGGGTAATTTTCCATGTAACTGTATCATCACCCGCAGGGCGAAAGGTGCGAATCAGGTGCGTGGTGTTAATGTTTTCGTTGTACTTTGAAAACTTAAAACGGTCCATAAGGACTTTCAGCACTTTGAAGTATTTCCAAAAGTACAGCAGGTGAGCATAAAAAGGCCAAGGTGAGATAACGGACATAAAATTGACTGCACATGTTCAGCAGCCATAATATTAGGTACACCTGCACAATCTAATGTGATCTAATATTGAGAAAAATGATGCGACCTTTTTCTATCCTCACCTAAACTGATCTTTATCAAGAGTTCATCAATTCAGCCCAAAGCGACATCAATTCTCTTACATTGACAACTTTTTGAGATCGGCCAATTTTAAATATGGGCGACATCCAGATCATGATCAAAGGTTAATCCATTTGCCCTTGGGTCAAGCCTCAGCATTAGTCACTATAAATTTATTCATTACATTTTGAGTATGTCCATGCCACAAAACTGATCCATATCATGAGCACAAGTTAATCAATTCGTCCTTTTGGTGATATCAAAGCTTCACACCAAATGTCACTGAAATGTATTTGTATCTTTATGAAATATGTCAGTGATATGAATATGATCCTGACCTACTTCATAGTTTAAAAATGTATTCTAGCTCCAAGATCACTTTTGAACATTTTGCATACAGTATGTCCCTGAAATCGCTGTCCATCCTGTTATTATTGGGTAACTGTTTCTTTAAAAAAAAACTCTACTACCAGCATTTGGTCTCTCTTTTAGTGGAGGCTGAGTAATTCCTTACATTTGTGTTTCATAATTTTCGTCATATGTGTGTAATTAGATGTTGTCAAGCTTAACATGTCCACTCTGTCATGGTGAAATACAAACTGATATAAAAACCTTTCAGAAATTTGAAACATATTTACTAAACAGTACACACTCAGCTAGTTAAGTGAAAAATGTTGCTAGGTGAACATCTTCCTTATGCTCATAAAATGCTAACATTAGCCAACAATGTCCACCCTGTCTCGGACCAGCCCATCCAGCAAGCTTGCGTGAGTTTGTGCTCTTAAAAATCCCATAACCAGATACTTAGAGTCCCGCCAGAGTTGTGAAGTTGTCAGGAGACCAGAGGGAGGATCAAAGGAAAGAAAGATAATAATAATATACCGTAAGTTCTGATTTGGTAATTTGATGCTTACAATATATAAGATATGAAGATATACATTTTAAAACATTTTACTGTTTAACAATACCTTGTACTTTAGTATTTGTTAAACTTTGGGAAGAATTCTTATATATTTAAATATATTTAAAAAACAGCAAATTTTTGTCGATTATAAAGAGCAAATGTTGGCAGAATCGTCCGGGCCCTATTTAGAAGTTCACTGGAAAATCTCAATGATGACTCTAATGAGGATAAACAGTGTATAAGGAAGAACTAGCGGGTCACATTGACCTATGAAAATTGTTAGTAAAAAAGAAATCAAGCAGGGGGGGGCGGGAAAAAAAAAAACAAGGGTGAGAGAAGGCTGGCAGATGAGCGTGAACGTCATTCTGCATGTACAAGACGTGTTTTCACAGTGGCCCAGTAGAGGTGCCGGTGTGTGGCGTGGGAGTGTAAAGCCTTTGACGCAAGGTCCAAATAAGCTCCGATAAACACGACGTCAGCAGGGAAAGGTGACAAAAAGCCGCACTCACTTCAGTTGGCGTACGTACGACGTGCTGCTAAGAGCTTGCAAAGTGACACGTATGATGCCTCTCCGAAGCCGTCCCTTCTTGAAACACAGCCTTAGCCAGACGTGAAGTCACAATAAACAACCGTGCACTTTTTGCCGTCGATAAATTAGTCAAATAAATAAAGCACTCGTGCGAGTGCTTGGCTGTTTTCTTGGCAGACCATTTGGAGCTTGCGTCAAACATGCTAAGACGTTTTCACACAACAGTGATTTATGCCTTTGCGGGAGGGAATCTAATTTGCTAGCTTGCTCAGCTTGTAGCCCCAAGTAATGGTTACACTTTTTTTATATAGCCGGCGCCCACATTTCAATACACCTGAGGAGCTCTAAAAATGTAATCTGTCTCTTTAGGATCAATATGGCCAACTGAAAGGCGACACTTTGGCACATGCGAGCTAGTTAATAGGCCACAGTGGTTTGAAGAGGGAGAGAGACTGTTCCAGAACCTCATAGTCACATTGGCGACGCGCTTCAAATCAAGTCCAAATCAAAGCGGAGAGCGGCCCGACTGTGTAAAAGCAAAGTTTTGTGCGGCTTAACACAAGCCTAATACAGCGATAATCTCCGGCGAAGGACCGTCGGCACATTCAGGACGGTGAGAATAGAAAGATAAGTGCGGCCGGGGAGGAGACGGGCACCCGAAGCGAGGCGAGAGCGCGGATGGCGGCTGCGTGATCAAAGCCTATATTTTGAAATCACTTACTTCTCCATTAGTTTGATTAATGGGTCCAGTCTCCCAGTCAGACGCAGGCAAAGGGCTTGAAAGATGATGCAATTACTGCTTTTTGAATAGCAGACTGAAAAGGCCTGTTTTAAAAGAAGGTTCTGCTGGGGATTCTACGGGGCGACCCGGACAGCTGACGACCGCTTCTTCATCCATCTCGCTTCCTCCCACCCGGCACCGGCACCGGCACCGGCAGCGCATCACCACCACCCACTGCTCGGCAGCCTGAAGCCACAAAATGCCTCCTCATCCTCCTCGAGGAATCCCATCAGGCTTTGCAGCATGCTTGAATGGGAAGCGCATCATATTGTGATGAATTTGCATCCACGCGCTTTCACTTTCCTCGAAGAAAGTTTACTAGGTATGGCAGTGATAGTTATAATTGACGTTGTCTCAGAGAAACTTGTTAGCTCCAAATTAGTATTTGAATGAACATTCAACAACTCAAATTCAAGGTCAATCTTTTAAGTAGTACAGTATTTATTATTATTATTACTAACAAATGACCTATGACAGTCTTTGCTATATAAATAGCAGTCCATTCCATTTCAAAATGCAAAGTTAAAGCACACTAAATATCTGTTTGTCCCACTCTGGTTGAAATGACTCCGTTTTGTCGAATGCAAATGAGCCACAGCTCACCCCGCCCCCTGTTCGTCAGCGTCAATGGTGTTTTCAGAGGCAGCACTTCATCATCGAGCTGTCAAATTTCCTTATTCAGATTAGCAAGCTTTATTTTTGTAGCACATTTAATTAGCTAGCAAGCTAGCTCAATGTGCTAAAAAAAAAAACATTTGATTGAAAAGTATTTACACTTGGCGCTAAAACTTTGGCGCTAACTCTGTTGGCGTCTTTTCCCATTTCGGTGCAGCATAACAGCTAAATGCTGCTTCACCATGTTTGTTTTGAACTCTGGGCTCCACAAATTGACCCCAAGTCTGCTGACCTCACAACCCTACTGGGTTTTTATTCAATTAGCATTTCTTCAATGCATTCAGGACCCAAACCATTCCATGATTTATAGACCAGTAGCATATATATTTTTTAAAATCTATTCTACAGTTGACTGGGAGCTCGTGTAAAGACTTTCGAACCGGAGTGATATGCTCTGATTTCTTTGTTGTGGTCGTTCTGATGCTCTTTTGAGGGAGTCTAGTCAAATGACCGTTAAGAGTAATTAAGTCTCATCATGGCTATTATATCAGATTCAGATCACCAAATAATTCCTTTCCTTCAAGTAGGACCTGAACCATTTTAGGATTGTTCCATTTTTCAAGTTTCCTAACCTGTTAAACAGTAATTTATGATCTACTGTCTCAAACACTACGCTGACATCCAATAAGAAATTGGTGCGCTTATCTGCATGTATCTGTGTGGGATCAAAGCTCGATGTGAGGGCGATAAAATGAAAATGGTGATAATGTTCAAGACTCGCTCACAGATACTTTTTCAGAAATACAGTATGTAGATAACAATAGATAGATTTGTTGGTTTCATCACTTGCTGCATAGGCAGGCATTGCAGAGACCCAACCAGGCGTATACAAACAATGTAAAAGTCAAATTTGCATAATATTTCCCCTTTTATGATGAATCAGCTTCCAGGTTTTTGCGCAACTTCATTTTGGTTGTTTCCTGACCAAATTCTGAACTGTGATTATTACTGTGGTTTTCGTTGACTTGCACAGCATCCTCCTGGGAGTTGTTCCTAACATTGCGGTTGCTGCTGTAGTGACACGAGTAGTGCAGTTTCACACCGCTACAGATGAGACCTTGGGCCAGGACACGGTTCAAAATGAACTTTCCAAGCGATGGGAGGCAGACCAAAATAACACCATTGTCCACTCTGCTAAGAGACCCATAGGGGACTTAAACATATAATCTGTTACTTTGTTAGTTAATTGAAGTTTACTGCACTGCATTACTGAGAGAATTAATAGAAAAGACAACAAAGTCAACTGAAGGAGTGAAATGCTGTTTTGGTTTGTGTTGAAGGTCTAACTTGTCAAAATCTCTTGTAGAGTTGTGTTTGGAAAGCCAAAAGGGCAGCAGAACATTTCACTCTTGTTGGCCCTTATTTGAAATGCCAAACAATGCTTGTGATTTTTTTTTCCCCTTCTTTTTACCCGCTGGCTTTTGTAGCTGTGATTACAGTGCGCTCTGTCGGGGGGCCGTCCAAATTTTGACTGTACTGGGGCACAAAATGTCTCTTTAACGACCAGCGTGGCAGCTGGCAGACCCTTAAACTCGAACTTTTTATCATCTGCTTGCCCTGAGTTGGACGTAAAAGCACACAGAGCACAAATGTCTCGCTAGTGTTGGCCCACATGCACTGACTGCTACTACTGTAAATACGCCGGAAAAAAAAAAAGTGCGCTAAATTTGTATCTTTAAGGGTCCAATGGCTTGTCACTGAGGCAGTACCCTCAAGGGTACAAATATTGTGTCACGGGAGGAGCAGAATTTGGACTCAAGTGGAAAAAGGAAGTGGAAAAGTTAAAGTCTTTATATACTAAAAAATATAAAGAAACAACAGAGAGCAGGGCATGGGAGAAAACTAGACGTGTGTGTCATTCAGTAACTCTAGTTAGGACCATACTCAATTCTATATGACAGAATAAAGGCCTATACGGCAAAATAAGAGTCCCAGCATTCTGCACTTCTTAAAAAGGGACCCTTACAGTGTGTACCTTTTGTAGTACGAACCACGGGTAATGAACACACGTAAATGATAATGATTAACTCATTTGCTCCCAAAAAACATATATACACGTTCTATTTTAAATATTGCCATGGTCCCAAAAACGTATTTATACGTTACAGAAGGCTTTGATGCAGCCTCTGAGCTGAAGAGAACGCTTGAAGCAATGGTAGTTATTACAAAAAAAACGGCCTGCAGGTGGCAGCGCAGTGTAAGAGATCAACTAGGGCCATGTTGCAACAAGCTCTTTTCCTCAGTATTTTTCAACAGGTGTTGTGAATAATGAGGAAACTTAGCTATATTCTAATGCTAATTGCTGCGAATCGAAAACAGATACAAATATTTTTGCTGATGAAAGAAGAGACTCTAATCTTTCTTTTGGGAGCTTCCACGTTTTTATAGCAATAGAACACAATAATCTGTGGGCAATCAGTCGAAATCCAGTAGCATGATGCTAATATAAGGGCAGAGTTTCATGCTGTGCTGAAAGCCAATAGGGTGTGACCTGAGGCATTCGGAAGGAGCGTTTGAGTGGAGCAGATCAGAGAGGTAAGGCAGTTTTAGACCATTTAAAGATTTAAAAACAAAGCAGAACCTTAAAATGAAGTCTACAGTGCTGGCTGACTCCAAAGTGTCGCAACTTCATAACAACTTCCCTGCTGAAGTTCCCTGGCAGGTAGGCAGAATATTCCAGCACATGATGGCGTCAAAGCACGTTCTACTGAGCTCATTAACAAATTAGCATTTACGCCGATTCTCACCAAGAGTGCTCTTTGGGATTTACGGCAACAAGCAGTGAGTGATTTCTTTTTCAACACTCCACATGCAAAACAAAGCCCGTTAATGGCGTTACGGAGGCTCTACTCGTGGCCCCTCGGTGGTTCTGGCGCTCCTCTCAAAACTGCACAATTCTATGCTGAAGTGCTGTTGGCGTTTGAATAGTCTAATTGAATAATTTGGGACAAAATCCACCGTGATTACAGCGACTCGAGCGTCCCCGCTCGCGCTCCTCGACTGAGCGATAAAGCGAGTATTTGTGCCCTTTGGTGGGACACGGAGGAGTGCTTTTGTTGCGCATGAATCACTGTTGAAACCAAGCCATTAAAGAGCAGTTAGCTTTGAGCTAAATAAGTAGCTGATGAGAGAAGAGGTGGCGTGATAATGACAAATTCGCTTAAGCAGGAGAGATCCAAATAAAATGGAGGAATGTTTGTTTTCATTTTCACATTTGTTAGTCCTGTCAATGCAATTCATACATATCGGCATACATACATAGAATACCGCACACTTCCTTTATAATCAGTTTTCCAGCCAACTTGTGGAATTAATGTATGCGCGCATACAATATATATTTCAAAGGTCTTGCACTATAGCAACATACAAGACGTCAAAAGAACTGATGAATATGTATGTGCACGCCGCCAATAATTAATTGTACTGCATATGAATGCGTAACACTAACAAAGGGGCAAACATCATACCTGCAACATTTATATGCTCCCCACAGAGGCCGTGCTGCATTTTAACTGAACATTTTATCAAGAGTGTTCATTTGCATTGCGGTTTAGGCAACATATTAGAAAAGGGGAGGGATGGGGGGGGGGGGGGGGGTTAACACTCCAGTATTTGTTTTCCAAGTGGTTGGCTTTGCAATTACCCTCGTAACTCCCTTTATATTTTTAGACGGCATGGGAGAATCGGGAAACGCATTCGGGGTCTGGGCTCCCTGACAGCATTGTGGCTTTGGTATAATTGCATGTCATGTGATGCTGCAGGGAGACAAATATGCACTGCGGTGAAGCCGTAAATGTTTGGAGAGGGACTCTTTTAGGATATTCTAATTTAACGAGAAGCAACACAGAAGAATAAATGGCTACTCAATGCGCAAGCTAAAAAAAAATAAAATAATAATGAACCTACAAACAGTATAACCAAATAACTGGCACTCAGTAAAGAGCTCACCTCCACCGAGGAAGAACAATAATGAGTAAACCTCCCCAAGGGGAATGCAATACGGCGAGGTCCGCTGTATGCATTTGAGCAACAATTGAAGAAAATCTCATCTTTGTCCAATCTCCATACTGCAATAGCTAAAATAATTGATCATACATGCAGTGCACACTTCTGCTTTTTATAATATTTCCTGTCTCAGCATCATGTGCAAATGTATTCTAATGTCTGTACTTGTTACAAACAGATGTTCTGGATCCTTTTTCCTGGAGTTTTCTCTTCCCTAAGTCACCATAGGAGCTAAAACAGACTTAGCCTAGCAGTTTTATTTAATTTTTATTTAAAAAAAAAAAAATTGGGGGCGGGGGGGGTGGGGGGGGGGGGCATTTTTCAGATGTTCCTGTACCTCTCCAAAAGTTCAATCGTAACAGTCAAACAATTCCTGAAAATGTGTTAAGTGAATTC
The DNA here is from genome assembly GCF_051991255.1 of Vanacampus margaritifer. NCBI lineage: Eukaryota > Metazoa > Chordata > Actinopteri > Syngnathiformes > Syngnathidae > Vanacampus > Vanacampus margaritifer. The sequence goes on from NC_135443.1 coordinate 3,451,937, forward strand.
AAAAAGCGGTTATCATGTTGGGTTCGGGGTTAGCATGTCTGACTCACAATTGTAAGGATCAGGGTTTGACTCCTGTATGGAGTTTGCTTTCTCTACCCGTGATTGCGTGTGCTGTCGCCAGATACGCCAGCCTTCTCTAAAATTGTCTATTGGTGTGAGTATGAGTTTTTTTTTTTTTTGTCATCGTGTGCTTTGAGAGTAACTGGCGAACAAACCAGGAAGATGCCACCTTTCTCCCAAAGTTAGCTTGGATTGGTTCCACTTAATTACTCTAACGAGGACGAGTGCTATAGAAAATTGTTGGATAGATGGATCTGTATTCGAGCAGTTAGCAGTAGTAAATTGAATGTTAATAATGTTCAACTCCAATCCTGTAGGTGGCACTGGTGGGCATTTAGAGCTAATAGGCGACAATCACTATATTGGAGTTTGATGGGCTCGACTGCAATTCTAATGACGCCATAGAAAAGGGATGGCTGCATGGACAAAAATGCTTAACGGGTTCACTGTTTCACTCAATGCTGAGTATCGTTATCACAAACATCAATCTAATCACCTTCCAACATCAAGTTGTTTCTTCATGCACTCAACTTTGTTTATACTGCCCAAAATTGGAGAGCACCTTTTGCTTAATGAGCCACATTAATGAAATTAGCTCTTGTACTTTCCGGGCGCAGGTTGGCAAGTACTCACACAGGTTAGGAAGCAGTGCAAAAAAAAAAAAAACCCCTGCTGATCACCATTATCAGCTTGTTATTCCTGTCCTGTCCTAACGTAACTGATGTGAACACAAACACTTGTCGCTATACTTCTAAACCCCAAGCGCAACTTACATGAGAAGCAAATTATTTATGAGAAGCTCTTTAACTTCAAACCCGTTTTTCATTGTAGCAAGCGCCATTCATCAAGTTAAAAAGCTTGCCTGCTTTTAATACGAGTCTTTGAGTACAAAAACAATCTCTTTTGATTATTCCGCCCCCCCGCAGACTGCGAAAAGACATTTAGTTTGACTTAGATATTGTCGTTACATTCTAGTGTATCTATGCGTACCTTGGATTGATTCATCATTCAAAGCAATTACAAGTTTTCTCCACGCTGAGTTCGGTGGGAATAGCACTCTTGGTGGCCCGCGGTGGATGGATGGTGTAAAATGAGATAAAACAAAATCAGATAGTACGTCAGAAATGGTATGCCTTCAAGATGCGTTTCAAAAGTACAACTACAGCTTTATCGGTAAATTAAGGGAATCGTTTTTAAGACAGAAGTGCCAGATCATTTGTAGATGAGGTCAAAATGAAAAGTCAATCTTTTTTTCTTTTCTTTTAAGAGCAGAAATGTCGTAATGGTATGACACTAAAATTATATTTTTTTGTAGCAATAAAAAGTCATAATTATATTTCTAAGATACAGTCATAATACAATGATAGCAAAGTCCAGGTTTAATGAGGAACAATTATCTGCTTCATATATATATATATATATATTCGTTTGTTTTTTTGTTTTTAAATGAGTATTATTCGTGGGATTCTGGGTTTCTCTCAGGTAACTTGCTAAGCCAGGTGGCCTGAAACGGACTGGAAGGAAAATTTGGCCCGGGTAAATATCCGTCAATGGTTGTGAGGTTTGCGGACGAACAAACAAAATGCGCTAAATCCTATTCGTTAAGGGAAGGGTTGCGGGTGCGGGCATTGAACGACATGCTCCGAATCATATTCGTCGCTCGGCGAATGGGAACGTGTGTGTGGACGCAGAGAAAAGCAAGTAAAGCCGGGCGGTCTGCCAGGCCTATAAAGCTCTGGGGGAAACACTGGCATTTTTAAGTATGCCTTTTTTCTTGAAAAAAATAAGACTTTGTTTCATTTACATAGGTATGCTTTTTAAACTGATACAGCATAATAATGTACTGCAAATGTATTTTGTCGACCCCCCGTTATAAGTAGCTCGCGGACATCCGAGGGCGCACTGGTCCCGGTTCAAGAACCACTTCCTGAAGCTATCGTGCTGCTCACTGTTTTTCCCCGCTACTAAAAACTGCATCAGGACAAAGCTGGTGTTGAGAGTGCACTCATGTATGATGTCACGATGAGCCTTCTATGTTTCAAGAGCTAAGAGACGTGCAAACACAACCTAACCAACGCAGAGGGAATATCACAGAGAGGCTAAAGAGAAACGGAGACAATGACAAAAGCGGGCCGAGGTTAACAAAGAGTAAAGACAAGGGCAGAAAGATAGTAAAGAGAGAAAGAGGGAGCCATTAGGATGTGGGCGAAAAAAACATACACCGAGGAAATGTCCTGTAAAGGGGACAGAAGGGGAAAGAGAAACAATGAAAGGGGGGAGACGGAGGGAGGGCACGCGGGCCCGAAGAGGATGAGATGTAGGACAATGATAGATCATCTTCTGGCAGCCTCAATTTGTCATGCTGTTATTGGGAGGGAAATGGAATTGGGGTGCAGCGGGGAAAGCGCCAGAGTCCAGAGGTGGCGGCGTCAAGGCAAGGGGGGGGGGGAGCAACGAGAGGCAGACGGTCGCAGAGATAAACTCGACACACCTCTCCACCTCTTGGCCGGACCGTCACAACGGTCGGATGAAGTCCCGGGATTGCGCTCCACTGGGCTGACTCGTCGGGCTTTGGCAGTGGACAGACGACGGACGCTGTGCCGGCCGGCATATTTACAACCACAGTGGGGAGGGTGACTTGAAAAATGTACTCAGTGTACCATAATGTTGAAGTAATGTTACTTGATTACTTTGGATTACTTTTCAATTACACCAATTCCAGTCAGTTATGTAAATCCGAGTACCATAATGTTGATGTTACTTCATTACTTTCAATTACTTTTCAGTTACACCAATTCCGGTCAGTTATCGTAATCCGAGTACCATAATGTTGAAGTAGCGTTAATACTGAGTAATAAGTTATTTTCATACTCAAAGGACAAGTCACAATGCTAAAATTGCCTCTACTGTTAATTAAGGGTTCATTGGGGCTACAAGCCGTATTTTCATTTGCTAGTGGACAAAACGATTACAGTCCGTTTATTGGATTTGATATTGACAATTAGTAAATTTTTTTCCTGATGAATGAGTTTAATTTCATTTTTGCCTATAAAAGTCAATTGTCTTGTGTCTTGCACTTTAAACTCAGCAATTTTTTTGGCTGATGTCTGTTTACTTAGGCTATTTTATATATTAGATAATAAACCAATAAATTGCCTTACTTTGTCAAAATAACTGCTTTCAAATAGTGGCCTAAGACTTGTGCCTGAGACAGAATCCATAGCTTTGTGAGTAACTGCGATGAATATTATGACCACTGGTACAATGTCAAAATGCTGACATTTGCAATAGTGCGATGTCCTCTCGACCAATTACGCGAGGCCGACACGCCGACTTTGAGGATTTAATTAATGCCTTCACAAACTCCTGTCAAGAAGATGCAATAGGAGAAGCGAACTCTGTTGGCGACGCTGCACAAACAGCTGGCCAGCCAAGATAACAATAAAAGGCCAAGTCTGGTATGAATAGGAACACGTGAAGCAATGTCACATTGCAAGAGAGAAAACATTCATTTTGCTTTCTGTTTTGCAGTCCGTTAAATATCTATTTACTCATTTAAGAGCAAAACATTTTACGGTCGACATTTTTATGAAGTCACCCTCATGTGGAGCTTCTTACTTCTGAGTGCTATTGCTCCTCCATCACTTTTCTGCATTAGAAAAGGAAAATAAAGTTTGCTATAAAAGCTTTTTATCTGCTATTCATTGTAAAAAAAAAAAAAAAAAAAAAGAAAGAAAGAAAATAAATTTTCTTTTTTACTTTTTTTTCATAGATCTTACTGTCTTAAGATGAATTTACAGTGCACATGGCTCAAGTGACCCAATTCCCATTTTTGGCTTTTAAGTAGCACAGTTGGACGGACCATGGCAGCGTAATTTAAAAAAAAAAACTTGCTGCTCCTCCACGTTGAGAGGAACCAGTTGAGGTGGCTCGGGCATCTGGTTCGGATGCCTCCTGGACGCCTCCCTGGGGAGGTGTTCCGGGCATGTCCTACCGGCAGGAGGCCCCGGGAACGACCCAGGACACGCTGGAGAGACTATGTCTCTCGGCTGTCCTGGGAACGCCTTGGGGTCCCGTCGGATGAGCTGGCTGAAGTGGCTGGGGAGAGGGAAGTCTGGGCTTCCCTGCTAAAACTGCTGCCCCCGCGACCCGACCCCGGATAAGCGGAAGAAAACGGACGGACGGACGGAATCGGATATCTTCAATTTGGAATCAGGCCTCTTCCAAACGTGGATGAAAATCTGATATGTCTTGGGCATCTGCCCGTGTGAGTGAAACGTAAATACTTGTTTACACAGCGGTATCCCAGATATCAGGGTGTGTACACTTGTGCAAACAAAAAATTTCAGTTGTTTATTTACATTATTCATCACATTCTTGGTGGACAATCTTTTAAAATGACTTATCTTGGTCTCATTTGTTTGATATCACAAAATGCTGATTCCCCCCCCCCCCCCCCCCCGTTGCTGTTATTTCTTGCAAGAATATTAAGTTTATTCAAGGCTCATCTAAATAATTTTAATCAGTACCTCGAACAATTTCCCCCATTCAAAGTGTTACACCCCTTCAGTTGAAAATGGCGAGAGAAATGTACAAAAATGCAGAAAACCCCATAGAGCTAAAAGACACAAAATCATTCTCACTGAGAACATAAAAACATAAACAATCAAAAAATAACTTCCATTTGCCATATAGGCCTGTTAACATTCACAACTTAAGCCTTCTCTTACGCTAACAATGATCGCATGCTAACGGACTAGCGCTAGCGTGCTAGCGAGCTAATGATAGGACACTACTTCCGAAAGGCATCAGAACAGTAATAGTGCAAATGTTTGCAAATATGTTACATCATTGGCCCCATGTACTAGAGAGGAGTAAAATAGCTTCTTCCAAGTTCCGACAGCTAAAACAGGAGCTATTCAGGCTAGCTTTCGATAGTCACAATTAGCGTCCCCATACTGTACAACACGCACATAACAAACATTGGTTCCACCATAAAAACAAACCCTTGAAACAAAACAATTTTTTTTTACAAATGCATAAACTAAATGTTAATATATATAATAGGTATTTAATTTTAAAGCTGACTAATGGCAGCTACACAAGTTGAAACCGACTGGAGGAAGGGTTAGTGAGCGCGTGTGTGCTGCCAAGTCACTGTGCCCTCCATGTCAGGTTAATGAGTCATGCCGCCTTCGGCCTGCTTCACTCCACCCAAAGTGGCAAGAAGAGAAGTGGCTCGGCTGCCAATGCACCTGTGAAGCACGGCAGGCTATTTTTTGATTGCAAAAAAAGCTCAGATAAAGGCTGGTGACGTTTGATGTTTTTGATGCCACCGGAGTAGCAGTGACAAAAATTCCAACGGCGTCAGGAAGGCAGGAAATGAAGCCGGTCTGAGCCTTTAAGGGGGCGGAGAGACTGCAGAGAGACGCTGCGGGTGGAAAAACATCTTTCCAGATCTCCGCCATTCTTTGATAACGTCCTGGCGCATCAGATAGAAAGGAGTAATAATGAGTGCTCTGAAGCATGAAAGGACACAAATCAAAGCCTTTTGTATGACTTTGTCCTGGGAGGGTCTACCCGAGGTCAAGTCTCATAAAATGTGGCGACAACTGTCCATTTTTCGACATTGGTGTTTTCTCTGCTCGATGATGACGCTGCTGTTGAAAGCTGCATATGTCAGGTTTTGTGTAACTGACAAGTGTTGCTGTTTTTTTGTCGCGGCCACAATTTATTGTTTTGTGTGAGTGTGTGCGTGGCGTCCTTTTATAAGCTGTCAGGTCAGGGGCAGCAAATTCCCAGAACACGAAAAAGCCATCATGCCCGTCTTGTATCCTGAATAATAATACGCGTGTCAAGCAGAGCTGCTCTTTAAAGAGACATCCACAAGCGGTCGTGACACCAACACGAACGGCTCAACACAAATCTGAGAAAACAAATTCAATTCAAGCACCACCGGGGGTTGGTTTCCAATTAGAAATTTTAAGACTCGCGTCGTGACTAATAAGTGATTATAAAACAAGAAACATCCGATTCTATGGCATCTGTGTGTCACAGATGTTTAAAAATAACCTGGACTCGCAGAGGCCTCTCACGGCTGAGGCCAGAGGGCAGCCATCTTGCGTTGCCACTGGTACTGACAACTTCTTGTTTGGTTTTCACCGAAAATCAAAGCTGCTTTAGAGTGGCTGTGGGGGGCACAGCATGAACCTGGAAATTGTTTAGTGCCAGGATCCCCGTATGGTATAATTAACTTCTATATAAACTATCTCAGTATCGTGAACTGTGATTATTTTACTGCGACAGTCTGCTATCATTAATGTGAAAATAGAATCAATTTGCTTATTTGTATTCAGAGACATACCTTTTCAGAGAAAATTTGGGCAAAAAAAAAGGGCATATACAGCTTCTCTTGGACTTATTGGGACAACCGCATGCCACACACTGGAATTTTCACCATGGAAACAAAACATCCCGTGAAAACGTATCAAGAAGTTAGGTGCGCTTAGCAACTGGCAACGCAAGATGGCCGCCAGTGCATTTCCAGTTATTTTTTAGCGGTACATGCTGTGATTGTGTCCGGCGCCAGCAGTCGGGTTTGAGAAGGCCTTGGGCAGATTACATTTACATGGCAAAATATAGAAGCTGAAATTCGCTAGGACAAATAATATCTACATTTTTACTGTACATGTCTTGAAGCTGGGCATCAAATGGATGACCTGTGCAATAGCTAATGTTAGCATGGGAGGTTATTTTGCCATTTGCAGCCCTGTATCATCAAAAATGATGCAGCAATGGTGAATCTCCTCACCCAGTCAGTGACCAGCCAGTGGTACGCTATACATCACGCAACCATAAGCAATTCATCAAATGGCTTACCTTGTATACTCTTATTATTAGCTATCAAGGCCGACTTATTGGACACACGCCGAATTTATTTCAATAAGGGGGGCAAGTGGATAAATGCTGGACTCACGTTGTTGTACTGAAGAGCCTGCTAAAAGAGTTTACAATCAGTACAGTCTAATATTTTCTTAGTGATTGCATTTCTCATTCCCCTTAAGAGAAATACGGCTGGGACGGCGGCGGGCCCAGTTGGCCAAGATGGCCCATAAAGTCACATATTGAGAAACGAGCGGCAGCCGCGCTGCTCAATAAAAGGCGGAAATAAAACAGTAGCAGCCTGCTTCCAGTCGTCCAGCACGGGCCATCCCACGGTATGTCTTCAGTTGTTAAACTGCCCAACCTGTACAGCCCTAGTACAGGTCACAACATTAGGTACACCAGCATGAATTAGAGGGGGGGGGGGGTATTCGGAACGAGCCCAGCCACAAATAATTGCAATCTACCACTAATTGACATGCCACAAAATGGCAGCAAATCACTTTTTTCCTTTTAGACAAGGCTATGGTCTGACTAAGTAAAGCTCCGCCCCTCAGTTCAACATGATGGTGTCACATCAATATTTTTATACAAGACATTGACTTAAGACTAGGCAGAAAAACAGCAAATAGTTTTTCAGTGAATAACAGATTCCTCGAGGTGAATTTGTGAATGCCATATTGTGGTAATTATATAATTTTTTAGGAGTGTCAATTATGGTTTTTCAAGGTAGAGCTTGGTTCCAAACGCTAAGCATTACTGGGGTTTCATTTATTCGTTAAAAAATAAAAAATAAAACTAGCTTTTATGTAGTTAAATATTTGTTATGAAAGTAAAGAAACGCCGAAAGCGTCAATATTTCCCCGCGAGCGACAACACAAATCACAGATTTTTATTTGAATGACATTTAAAAAGTGGAATAATGACACCCAACAATGCATCTCGGCTCTTTCAGCGCGTGTAGGAAATGATTGTCACGCCGGCTTTTCCTGGCGCGCTGAGAAAACACTGCTTTCAGCTGTCATGGTGGTAAACAAATACACGTAATTAACTTTAAAACGGAGTGTATAGGTATAATTTTTTTATTTCTTATACACAACAGAAGCAGCTTTCACACTTATTATGAGGTAATGGGGGTGAAAACTGTCAAAAATCCTTCATTGGATCTTTTGACAATGACATGAAATTATTCAAACGTGCTATAGGCTTCATCCTTCAGCACAACCTTGTCTTATAATATAATGAATAATAAAAAAAACGACTTAATGAACAACATAATGACATAAATACATTCTAAAAAGGAGCAATTATTTTTGTTTGTCAATTTATTATTATATATATTTCTAATACCCTTTAATACCTTCTTTTAGTAATTTTAGTAAACACGTGTATTTCTTCACTTTGCGTAAATGTCTTGAATTGTTTTGTTTGTTAATGCCTATGAATGTTTTATTTTTTAACTAAGTGAAGCACATAAAGCTGCATTGCATTGCTTTATACTGGTTACACAATGTGTTTATATATGTTTGTATTATAATATAATAGTGATGAAAGACCTTAAAAAAAACCGAGTGCCGTATAGCTATAAAATCATGCATGCAGAGAGTTTAATTTAATAAGGCTGGTTTTATATCACAGATTTCCCTTATTTGAAGTTTACTGTATTCATGTTTTTCCCCCGTCATATTATTGCAGTGCTTGAAATGACGATCAAATGTACTGTATATTTTACTGATACGGTTTGCTAATTCCGTTCTGCATTTCACACCGGAAATTTGCCTAAAGCATTATATTCATTGCTGGTGTAAATATGAATGACTATCTCTCAAATCCTGAAGAATCCACAAGGCTACAAGAATAATAATCATTTTTGCCCCCCGCCCCCCCCAAGAGCCGTATAGCTGGGAGCAGCTCACTTGCATGCTAATTGTAGAGTGACATTGGTATCTCATAAAAACCTGTCATGTTTTTTTGCCCCTACAGTAAGTGCTAAGTGATTTTACAAACGCCAGCTAATACCAGCCAAGGACGCAGAAGCGTCGTGGCAGAGCTTGAAAATGCCACTTTGCGGCCCCCCCGGGAGAGGCTGGCGTGACTCGGCAGAGAGGTCGCCTCGCATGAGGGGCGCGCAGAGGCGTCAGGTGTCAAGGAGCGAGGCGAGACTGAGCTGACACCAGACGCCACACCCCCTCATGGGCGATGTGAGAGGAAAGGCGATGTGGCAAGTGTCTGGCTGCTAACCCCCCCCCCCACACACACACAAGGGGCGAGGACTCCGTGCCTCCAAACATAAGAGACGGCACGAGCATCGTGAGGACAAAAAGGGCGAGGACGGAACGACGTGGAAGGATGATGTCATACTAATCATTAGGGTTAAGCACTTAACATCGTAAGGGTCTGGGCCAAAGTCTGCCGAGGGAAAAGCACAACCTTCTTAAGCCTGATGCATTGTGGGACATAGACGAGTGACCTTGACGAGGATTAGATGCGTGTAAGCAATGAATGGAAATTGAAGAGAGCATGTAAAGGAGGACGTGATGGAGCTGGAAAGTCGGAAAACAGCTCATCTCTATGCATCAACCTCAGTAACGAGGCTTAGTTTTTCTTATTTAATCTTTATTTTAGGTAAAATCCTTGAGAACAAATTTGAATTTGCAATGCCGACCTAGAAAAATAAAACCTTAATACAAATTGCGCTCTGCGATTGTTATACATTCCATCACAGCGTATGAAAAAATGAATACAGTAATCTTCCTTCCATTGCGGATTTTACGCCCCAGACCCTATTTAATAAATAGTGTACATCAAATATAGCATTTTAAAGCACTTCAACTTTTTTAATGTCTTTAAACAAACTTTTCAAATAATAAAATAACCTACAGCCGTTGCTGTCTGTAGGCGTAAAAAACAGGATTAAAAGAGAGTGACGTTTAATAGTCTTGAGCAAAAATGTGTGTGTGCTGAAATATTGTACTTCCTGTTTTCAATCTTCTTTAGCCAAATTTACAGTGACAAATTCAATAGTAGGCGGCAGAACAAAATGGAGTATGAACTGAACTAGGGGGCGGGGCGTTACTGTAAAAGACTTCTCAAAACGGCGATTATCTACACACACTATTTGAACAAATAAGGTGAGTTTTATAACTTGTTGCTGAGTGTTGCTGAGTGTTGCGGCAGAAAATTGGAGAGAAAAAAAAACTGCTAGAACGGCGAGTGCGGGTGGTGGTATGCATGGTGAGCAGACGTGTGACATTGTTTGGTCAAAACACACAAGTTGGGTGGCGCTTGGGTGTTGTGACTAAGCAAGTGGCCACTTATTCTCAAGTAGTCCACTCTCTTAATGTAAAGCAAAACTTCACAGAGAAAAAATGAAAGCATTGGTTGTATTTTTGTACATTTGTACAGGAAGCAATACATTATCAAACTACGCTAGTCAGGATTCCATCCAATTTTTTTGAATTTTTTTTAACAAATTTACTGAAAATGCGCAACAGACATGCTACTTATGTCCGTTTCCATCTGTTCTTCTTTTGGGAATATTGAGAGGGGACTCCGCCGCTGTGGGTGGCGCTATACACCATAGAGATGGGATCCACCAGTAATTTAAAAGAAGAAGACCAGGAAACGACTGCGGCGTGCGATGACGTCGTATGAGTTTGCTTTTGTAATTCTTGATAAACCGTAGCGTTTCTCTGTGGTTTTCCATCTAAAATTGCATTACTATTCTGTTTCACATTTTCCTTTTTTCGATATGCTTCAAAATCCACCCCCCTCCAAGCGTAAAACTTTTTTCTTTCTTTTTTCCAGAATTTCTAGCATTTCCATTCATTTTTAGTTTCCATTTCTTGAAAATTCGAATAAAAATGGGTGGACGGAAACCCCTCCGCTGTCAACTACTCACAAATACTCCCTCTTCTCAGCTGTACTTTATTACAATTTGTACAATCTGATAAAATGCTGGTTATCAGACGCTAACACTAAAACCGTTGTTAGCTAATGCTTATTTTTGTTGAAAATTGCCTATTTGCTTTAATATGCTAGTGCTTCTGTGTATGCTTGAAAACAACGGGCCTTCCCCTAGCCTAGCCTAGCTGCTAAGTCATGAGCGGGGAATACAGAGTGGGCGTGGTTTCATGTACATTAGCCAAAATGTGCGGCCTCATTTCAAAACGGCTCGCTCATATCGACCAAATAGGCAGCTGACAAAAAATGTAACTTTCACGTGTAATTTCACATTTGATAGGCAGACGGGCAGGCGCTTCAGGGACCCGACTGTTTGTACACAAGTAATTAAAAAGTCACTTTTCCGTAATGTGTCCCCTTTAAGGCTGTCACTGCGTGTCATCCGTAATTAATTTTAGATAAGAAGCTATCCAGCAACTTTTCTTTGCCGTGCTTAAGGCCTCATCAACATCATTGCCATTCCTCACTCGAATATTTGCCCACTTTCGACCCCTCCCGTCCCGACATGCAACGCGGTCTCAGGTGAGCTCTCTGACAACAGGTATTAATGAAGCTTCAGATGGATTATCAAAGCTGGGAGCGCGTGGAATGATTCAACGTATTCAACAGAAGCGCTCGGGAGTTGGCGCTTGAACGTGACGCGGGGGCTTATTACCCGGGACGCCTCGTATGAATTATAAGAGGGAAGATAAAGAATGTAAACGGGACAGATTAAACACAACTTTGGTGGAAAAAGAAAAAAAGGAGGCAAAAAAAGACTTCAGGGCTTGAAGTGCAAAAGCGAAATCCGTGTAGTGCAAGCAAAAGTCAAAGACAGGTCATTAATAAAAGTGGTACGTGTGTTCACACACTGAGTGATGTCTTTGTAAGGGCTTCACTTCCATATTCATGGCGAAGGATTCACAAGTCAGCTTTTTTTATGGACTTTTTTTCACGGGGCTACTTGATAGAATGGGATGCAGGCCAGGAAACGACAAACATGGCTGATTTTTGTTCAGTTGGGTACTTAAGTGCTTTCATCGTTTCATGAAATATGAAAAGTTGAAGTGAAAAAGTCACAGGTTTGTTTGCATTATTGTCACTTAATGTTTATGCCACACTTGTTTGATATAATTTAAAATAACAAATAAAAGATTTAGTAAGTTTACAACTCTATTGGGCATTTTGACAATTTTTTTTTTTTTATCTGACGGCTGATAGAAGGTCAAGCTAAAAACATTTTAATCTCAGGAAATTATTTATTTAAATGTTCAGTTTATAAGAGATGTTGCTGATCCTGCGAACCTTATGAACCTTTTGTTTTTGTTAAACAAAGAAATGTGAACGTTTAAGATTTCAGTCAAAAAAAAAACACAGCTATGGTATCTACTGTGCTTCTTTACGTGTCCATTTAACTACTCATAACCTTGAGAGCTCCCTGAATCTTTTTTTTTTTTTTTTTTAGAAATTTAAAATGACATTTATTGTCTAAGATTAAATCTTTATTTTGAAAAGTTTGAAAAATTATTCAATAGGCATTAATGCTCTAAGACATTGTAACAAAGTCAAGTTTGACATTTGTATTTAAAGAAATGAATGCCAATATTTTTTCCCCTCTGCCCCCTCCCCTTTTTTTTTTTTTAATGAAAATGAATATCGGCTTAAAATATCGGTTATCGGCCTCCTTGACTACTAATAATCTGCATCAGTATTAGCACTGAAAAAAACATATCTGTCTATCTCTAGTTCATTTGCCTTATTTTAGTGTAAGCCTAACCTATAAGACCCAAAACTTTTATGTTTAATAAATCCGATATGGTTTCTAAAATACAGATGAATAATAATATTCCTTGTATGTTAAAAAACCTTTAACAAAAAATGATCGCATATTAAATCTCAATCCCAAATTGTTCAAGCCTACTTCTGCCACAAACACCCAACATGCGAAGTGCGCGTTGTGATATATTTCTGTTTATTCATGAAATGAAATCCTGCAAAGCCTTGTGAGACGCAGCTCAGAGATGAGACGGATCCAAATGTCACGTTCGAGAGACGCGTGTGTACCACATGCATGTGCTACATGTATGCAAATACTGTATGTTGATAGCTATTTGGGTTCGGGACGCATATTGGATGCACCCTTGCGGTATTGTCGCATCACCTTTGACAGATTCTGTCAGGCTGATTCTGTACGGGGCTCCTGAGATGAAAGTATACAATAATACCTTTCAAATGCAATAAATAGAAATGTCAGCAGATGTCTACAAGCATGTCCATGCTTGATTGGTCGCAGACACCTTCTGTAGCTGCAAATACTGTACAACAATATGTTGGTATCTTGACTTATGTGTTAAATGTATTCTTCTAACACGCCCGCAACTCAATTTATTTTTCTATCAAATACATTTTCCCCACTGAGATCATTTGAAATTTCACACATCTGTTCCAGCTTCCCAAAATTCTCCACAATTTTTTTTGTTTTAATTTACTTTATTGAAGAAAAATGGTACTGTTTTGTATGGAAACATGGGATTTACGATACCAAATTTTTCACTGTTGCCAAGGCCAGTATTTAATACATAACATTTCATTTAAAACAATGACAAAAATTTGTTTAAGAGCTTTCTTTCTGACCCAGATGATGATTCAGTGTTAAACTGACGCAGTATAGCGCCTACTAGTGCCTGGGAGGACTCACTCGGTCAGATTTTTGTTGCCTTAAGTAAAGGTACTTTCTAATGAAAACATATAAAACGTAATAAATGTTAAGTGAATTAAAGAAATAAAGCAGAATAGCAGTTTCCTCCCACATTCCTAAAACCTACGTGAAAATGAATTTAAATGTCTATTTCAATGGTCCCCAATTATTGGTAGCCATATGGTACTGAGCCACACAGAGTGAGATGGAAAAAAAGAAAACAATTAAAAAAAATTAAAGTTTTTGTAGTGGATCAGGAATATATGAAGCCACCTCCCATTTCGTGATGAGTTTCCAATCAGCCAATTACGTCAGCACACCTTGAGTTAGACTCTCACCTCCCCATTGTCGACAAATGGTCGCCGGTCCGTGAACAACCCGTACTATCATGAAACGGCCGTTGGTGCAAAAAAGGTTGGGGACTTCAAGCCATGCGTGACAGACTCCAGCTGGGCCGTGATCAGAGTGTGCACAGTAACAAGCTAGCAAAAATAATTACAAACTTACCCTATTGTTTGCATCATAATTTTTCAGTAACAAAAGTTGAGGTTTTGGATTGAAAAGTATTCTCGATTACGATATTCCCCGCGGGGGAAAGTGGATTTGATGTTAATTCTCTCAACCCTGACGGCTTCGAATCTCTGCCAGTCAACAGCTTGTGCGGCAGACACTTTGGAAGGCAAACGTATGCATGGAGCAGCCAAAGACAAATGAACTGAAAGGAGAAATTCACCGATTTAACGAAGCTTGACTTTGCAGGTAGTCGGGCTCCTCTCCAAAAGTCTTTCAACGCGGAGGTCGCAAGAATTACAAAAGCAAAAAAATGATGACTATGAAGCAAGAAAGCAACATTTTTGCTTTTAGTTTCAAGTATTTAGATGTGGATTGGTTATGCAACTCATGCCAAATGTTTGCTTTGTTTTTCTGTTGGTACTTTTTTATACTGTTTTTAACTCATTCAAACCGAAAAAATGTATAAATATGTTTTAATATTTAGTCCTTCACTCCCTAAAACGTATTTCTACATGTTTTAAAATTATTATTTTTATGCTAGCGCATACAGAATGCTTTGATGCAGCCTCTAAACTGAACAGAATGCTTGAAGCAATGAGAAGCAAGAGATCAACCAGGGCCATGTTGAAAAAAAGCTCTTTTTTTGTTTGTTTTAAACAGATTTGTGAATAATGATGAAACTTAGCTATATTCTAATGCTAATTGCTGTAAAACGGAAACAGATACAAATATACTTTTTTTTCCTGATGAAAGAAGATATGGATTAAGTGGATTCCTCTACTGTGTTGGTCTTTCAGACTCACTGGTCCCATAATTCGAGGAGATTTTAGTCAAACTTTAGTCAGTCAAACTACCTGAAAAATACCTGAAACCGACATCACTAATACCGACTAATTTCTGGAGCATTTTTGCTGACAGAACCTGCCCTCTGTTATAGTCAGCACAAATATCTGTGCCGATGCATCCTACCTGGTGGATGAACACCTGCGCTCCCCGCGGGCTCATGAGCAGCACGGCCCGCCGCAAAGTGTCCCGGTAGCGGTTGAGTTCTTCGGTGTGGAGCGTGTTGAAGAGATCGTTGAAGACCCGGCTAACATTGCGGTCCACCCTCTGCAGGGACACATCCAGACCCAGTCGGGACGCCTGGTCCATGAAGGTCTGTAAACCGCGGATATCTGATAGAGAGAAAAGAGAATCATCTTTAAGATATGTTCCTGGTTGCCACGGCAGTCAGGTTTCAGGTCAACATGGTCCACATAGGGCAGATGTGACAGAACGTGTGCAAATGTGACAGGCTGTGATTGCCGTGGATGCCTGGCCAGATTTTTAAATTGTCCAATCCTTTCAAGTTGTGTCATGTTGGTAGAGTTGGTTGGCAGTCCAGTGATTGGGTCGCCGTTTCAAATTCTGGCTCACACTGTCCTTGGGCAAGACACTGAGCCCTAAATATGTCTACAGGTAAATGAGAAACTGCTCTTATCTGGTTAAAATGAAGAATACACCAACATTTGTCACCGGTTCTAATGGCAAGCTAATGTGTGCGGTATCTGTTTCACTGCACTCAATCACAGCACATTCTGGCATGTAACAGTTTACAGACCCAGCAGGGGAGCTTCATTCCAGTCCGCCATTGCCACAAATGTGCTCTAAACCTGTCAGGTGTCCAAGTTCCTGCCTTGACAACGCGTCAAACCTTGATCAGAATATGAGAAATGTACAGGATGCCATTAGACCGGTACGGGAGCATCCTGGCATCCGTGATAAAAGGGTGGCTAGGAAACAACTCCTTCCCTCCTACGACCCGTCATGGAAGCCGTGATAGACCATGAGAAAACTTGAAAAGACTCGATTACGGAGAAGAAAAAATGTCCAAAATCCCATAGCACACTACATTTTGGGCAAATGCAAAGAAAGAAATCCAGTTTTTCGTAGCTGGACATGATTTGCACCCTCTTCTGCTGCTCGCCCACGACAGAGACACGTTCCGGCACCTAGTCGCTACCATCGGCTCACTAGCTCAGTTATTCGTGAGCCGGTCCAGTCCTAATCAATAAATAAACAAGTTGTTTCAATAGACTGGCCCATCTTCTGATTGGATTTTGATCCGTTTTTTTTTTTTTTTTAACTTGTTGATCGGTTGGTGAAGCCAGTATACTAATTTGGTCCATAAAGGGACAGCTTGAAAAATTTCTGTTAGAATAAATGTAAATAAGTTATCCCATATTTACTCTTGTAGTATTGCAAAGCATGAGTCATGCTTTTGCAGCTGCAAAACAGGAACTGTGACCTTATCACAAGATAAGGACTGAAACATTTTGTTGTTGGAACACCCTGCGAAAAATAAAATAAAAAGAGAGAGCTCGGGAGATCAGAGCGATTTAGGAGATTGTAACTGAGCACATATCTGTCTGTTCACCTCGCGAGAAAAAACAATCCAAGGCTCTTGTCGTCCTTCCTTGTCTGCTGTTTATGAAATGTTCTAGGTTGATTGAACCTGACAATTTTCTTTGATCACCCATTGAACATTCCACCCTATCCGAACCGCAATGGCATCATGAGAACCAGGAAGTAGCATGCTAACTACCACACCGACGGACAAACAAATACAGTAGAACACTCCAATGATTTTATAGCCATGGCGAAGTTGGCGGACGTCTGCGCTCTACTGTACGACGTTGTCGTTATGAGAGCTCGCACAATTTAATATGCATCATAAGCCTCTCTGTCCATTTTTACAAGGCTCCGCCGTCCCTTTTCCATCTCGTCAAGCCCTGCTACTTTTACTCATTAAATGTCATTTTCAGAAGAGAATCAATAAGATAGAGAAAGTGTATTTGTGATTTCAAAGGTCGGCAGATAAATCCCGGGCTGCTGCTCTCCGTGGAGATGGCATCTCGGCAGCGATGCGTTTAAAATTTCAGCGAGAAATGTAATTTTCCCCCCTCCCACAACGACTTCGCTTTCATCTCTTTTTTTAGGGTAGTTCACTGTGCCTCTTGAAATATGAGAAGTTGCCACTTAAAAGCAAATAATATTAAAAATGGAATGTAAGCTGTGCATAATGAATCAGGCCATTCGACACCTTCACAGATTTGACTGTATTTTTAGGAGTTGCGCCGAAGGCTCCGAGGCAGATTTCACTCTCAAAAGCAAAGCGTGACACAACACACGTGTTCCCGTCTTTGTGTTCCCTACAGTTAGCAGGAGAAGAAACTTCAGGCGCTTGCAATTATAAAAGCCCTCCGAGGACCATACTACATGAATAATCTATCTTTTATCAAACTCAATTTTGCTTAATTATACTCTTCATAGATCCTTGCTGGGTAAATTTGATGATAAAAAAAATACTGTCAGATTTCTTATGAGCATTTATGGGCTAAAAGAGACAAATCATTTTGATCATTTAAAACAGTTTTCAGATCTTAACTCTTTGACTGCCAAAAACGTTAAATAACGTTTAGTAAAATCCTATGGAGGAGTGCCAAAGACGTTAAAAGACGTTTTTTTAAAACCGAGGTGAAACTAACCATTTTCTATTGTTGATTACTGAAAAACGGAATAAGGTAGAAACAAACTTTTTTTTCTGATGAAAGATGAGAGTCCAATCTTTCATTTGGTAGTATGTGCGTTTCCATAGTCCAAACACATATTTTTCTGTGGACCTTGAAAGATCAGTCAAAAATGCTTAAATCGGCTGGCACCCACGGCATCCCTTTTCTGAAAACGTCTGGCAGTCAAAGAGTTAAAAAGGGTTCCTGCCATGCTTGAAAAAAAAGAATGAAACAATTACAGCGCACTTAATATCCACTTGAGGGTGAAAATAGGTCACTGAAAAAAAAAGTGGTAAAAATGGACAACTTTGACGAACATTTGGATATTTGCTGACCATACAAAGCAAAAACTGCTAACACTGTTAACTAACACTGCAGGTCTGCTTACCGTTCGACTCTTCACCCTGTCTAGCTGCTATGAACAAAGAAATGGAATTTTTAGCCTGTGTTTTTGGCCGATGCCCTTTTAACTGCTCATATGCACATTTAGTTCATTCTTTCAGTCATAGATCACAAATAAAATTAGCTATAAACCTTCATCAAGATCTCCGCAGAAGAAGTCAACCAACCAGCAGAATGAACGGAAGAAATTTGATGCAACGCAGCTGGGCTAGCCGGCTAGCTAGCTTGCGAGAAAGTAGAAAGAAAGCAGCTGTTTCCAATCAGCGAGGATTTGCAGCACTGACAGCAAACCGACTTTGGTTCTACTCTGGCTGCTGCACTGCGAGGCATCCTGGTTAAGAGGAAGTCATTTTAAACTAAAGACAATTTTTTTCAGAGGGAGAAGCGACAGCCAATACGTGCCAGTGTGCTGCTCTGTTTCCGGTCAAATTGGTAGTGGAATAGTACGAGGAGTAACAAATTGACTCTGGTTCGAAAGTAATTTGTTACTGTCAACATGAATAACAAATTGTGATTTAGAGGGCAAGTCCGAGCCATAGTAAAAAACATAATTAAATAGAATGTCAATAATTAAACAGCTTGTGCATCATGATTAATTCATTGTGATACTTAAGGTGTGTGCACCTTGGCCACCGAGTCTTTCATAAACTTGAACAAAAACAAGTCTCAAATCTTAAAATCAGTGACTTGGGATCTTAAATTTGGTCAGTTTGTGTTTGTAAACAACCAATTCAAAACCGACTCCTCCCATGGCTCAACCCGACCACTCTTCTCGTCAACATTGCGCCTGCCTTCAGCGACACGCCCCCTTGCTCTGTGATTGGCTGGAGGGGTAAACAAAGACTTTCCGCCCACAAACGTCCCTCTCGTGGCAAAACACAACAAAATGGCAAAATACAGCCTGGGGTGTATGATGACAAAAATCACCGCCACTTAACAGCAGCCCAGAGGTGTTGATTGAGAAGGATTACATGTGGATACGTCCAGTGTTTATTTCTGAGTGACAACTAAAAACCTCACCTTTAACCCTGGAGAACCAACGGGGTCAAATTTGGCCCCTATAAATTCTGCTACTCAAATAACAAAGACCTATTTTTTTTTTCCAGCAGTGATTTTGTCCCTGTGTTCTTGTTTTCATTGGCCAAAGTGTGTTTGTACATTCAGAATCCAGTTCTAAAATGCAACAAATAAAACAAAAAAATTATATTGTTCAATGTAGCTGTGTATTTGATTGATTATTTTCTTAAATTCTAAATAGTTTACTGACAGTTTTTGTTATTCTGATTTTTCGAAATGATACCCCTAAATCCCAAAAGGGTCAAATTTCGCCCTAATCCTAAATTAGGGAATAAAGGGTTAAAATTGAAAAAAAAAAACACACATATATTTTGGTGTTCAGTGAATTTATAGCAGTCATTTAATGTATAATTCATAATTTTCCAAAGAAGAAAAGGATTCTTGGGTTCTCCAGGGTTAAGTCTAACTCAAGTCATGTGACTTAAATCCTCCACCTCTACCCTTTGAATATATATATATATATATATATATATATATATATATATATATATATATATATATATATATATTTACGGTTTTTAAAACAGCTCCTCTGAGTTCTTGTATGCGCTTATAATTGGATCAAATACTCTTCCTTAGCCCTACTACGGTATATAAGCATTTGTTTTTGAATGCAAAATAATAATAGTAATAATAATAATAATTAAAAATTGTATTTGTAATGCGCTTTACGTTAAATGTATGCATTTCAATTCTGGCAGCTGTGATGTGTCCCGTGTTTTCGTAGCGGAAACCTGCAACAGGGAAAAAGCGCTGTTGCACGAATGCGCACTGCTCACACAAATATGATCACAGAAAAATCAATAACATTAAACAGCGGGAGTGCGCCGGCGCTAATTGAGTTGATGTTTAGCTGCTCAGGGCGAGGTATGCAAATAGGTCTTCAAATGAGTTTTTTGACCCGGTCCCGCCGCCCAAGCGGCGTAATGGTGCGCTGCTGCCACGCCGCTGCTGGCACTGGAGGCGAAATTCAAACAAAACGGCACATAACCGAGCAACTTAGCAAAATGTAGCGACTTTGCAGTGCAACGCTCACTTTTGCTGTAGTGCAAATTATATTTCAGGCGGCGTAAATAATAGCGGCCGCTGCTGGATAAAACTGTTCAATGTGCAGAACAAAACATGAAATTAAATCATTTGTCAACTTGGAAGCAGTGCCAAGCTCTGTAAATTGAAGTGGCCACACTCCATGGCGCTACTTTGAATTGAACGGACATTTGCTTGGACATTTTTTTTTTTTTTTTTTTGACAGAGCACAAATATGATTTGTAATCTAATCGCCATTCCCTCCGGCCCCATGAGGTGACTGAAATGAATACATTTTGGCGTGACAATTATTCATCATGGTAATATATTGTGATAACCACACGGAGGCTTCTGTTTTCAGTCCAAAGATGTTGCTTATGCACAAAGCCCACACAGCGTAAAGTTAAATGCGACGTAACGAATTACCACTACACCTACATTGTTTTTTCTCTCAATGACCACATTGCCAAATTTTACAAGTGCTCCTTGAGTGTTATTACATCCCCCAAGCACAAGTGAAGGGAGGGACTGGTTTTATGAGCGGAGGTATTTTGTTTACAGTATTGCAGTCTCTATAAACATGGTAGCTAGTTTGGAAACGGGCCATGGAGACAAACAAAAGTTGTGGAGTTCATTTAAAAAAAAAAAAATCTAGTTTCCAAGGAAAAAAAATTCCAATCCAATTCTATGTGTGAGTGTAAACATCTGTGAGACACGGCTGGCAGTAATGTTGAGCTAATTTATTTATGTGACCGTTTTCCAGTCTATATGGACACGCACTTAAATAGCTCAAGCGTAGAGTCAAGATATGCATGTCAATACTGAACTTTGCTCAGTACCAGGGTTATTATCGTTTTGGTTTCGTTTTAAGTTTTGGTTTTTAAATTTAAAATGTATTTATATAAGTATTTGTTTTTGAATGCAAAATAATAATAGTAATAATAATAATAAAAAAAATGTAATTTAATAATTTAAATTAGTTTCAGCATTAGTTTTAGTTTTATTTTTTTATTATTTTATTAATTTTTTTTATGTGTATTACTTGTGCACAATATTTAAAAAACACCGTGGGAGCAACGTCATCTGAAGGTGCTTTTCTGATGATGACGTCACTTTTGTGTTACACACTTTCAAATGTCCTTATTACGGTTAATATCAAAATAAATCTACTTAAAATCACATTTAAAATCATCCCCAAAGGCTCATGCATTAAATTTATTACCAAAGACTAAAATGAAGGACATTTTTGCTCTAATTATAGTTTTGTAAACATAAAATGTAGTTTCAGTTAGTTTTCATTTTTTCTTTAAAAAGCATTTTCGTTTTTATTTTATTTCGTTAACGAAATTGTTTTTGGAATTTTAGTTTTTTTGTTAGTTTTAGTTAACTAAAATAACCTTGCTCAGTACTGGCTCTTACTTCAGATATTCTTCCGTCTATAGATTGTTGGTTCTGGATTTGGGCTAATAGTAAGACTGGATTGATGATTGGATCATGTGACCTCTGCTTTTGGTCTCCCCTGTAGCCCAATCAGATAAAAGCCATGTCAGTGAAAGCAAAAATAAACCTTTGTAATCAGATCCCCTTACTGGTAGTAGTTGGCGGAGCCAACTCTCAGAGTGGGATCGATTCCAAGTCATTGAACATACAGTAGGTGTGAATGGTTGTCTGCTTGCACACCTGCCCCGTGATTGACTGGCAACCAATCCAAGGTGTAGTCAACCATGGAATTATCATCCGTCCATTTTTTTTTTTTTTTTTTACAGCGCTTGTCGTCATTAGGGTCACGCGTGAGCTGGAGACAATCCCAGATGACTTTGGGAGAGAGGTGGTGTCTACGGAAGAATAGTTCCGAGTCGATAGCGGGGAACAACCAATCATGCTCGTATTCCACCTGCAATATTGATCATTTACAGTCTTCAGGTGAGTCTTCATGTTCATGTACTTGTGCATGTGGAATGACAATAAAGATATTCCATTCAAATCATGGATGTTTTGGGGATGTGGGGAAAAAGAAGAGCCTGGAGCTGGAGCATGAAGGCAATTGGGCTGTTTTTTTGCCCCTTCCCGATCACGGTCGTTAAATGGCAAACTATCTTATAAGATTGCCCTCTAAGACCATCCTCCTGTCTTAAGATGTGTTAATTGTAAATGTATATTGATGATAGGGTTCGAAACAGGGTGGGGCTGATCATTTGAAATACTGAACGTATAACTTTTATACTTTTATATATATAATAACTTTTCTTTGGTCCTTCCTCGGGTCTCCTGGCGGCCTCACGACTCTGGCTGGAAGTGTTCGGTTTAGGTGAACGGTATGGGATTTTTTTAATAGGTTTTAGGTGAACTAATGAATACACACACACTCGCACACACGCACATCCACATTGTCACCCGCATACAAAAAAATATATATATAAAAATAAAGGAGAGCAATGATGATGACATGTCAAATCGGTAAAATTACCGAATGAACAATACTGAGCTCTCCAAGAGAAAAAAAAAAAGAAATACTGAACGTATATTACCGACCAAAATGTGTGAGTGGAAAACCGACTCTTCTCAAGTCATTTTACCCAGAGAACTGTGACGTGACTTTAATGTAGCCTATTAAAGAAGTGATCTGACTGACGAACAAGGTAAATAAAACAAAACACGTCTTACCCGATGTTGTCTTTTGTATAAAAGTAGGTTCCCCAGACACCAAGAAGTATTTTCCAAATCAAGTCTTTTCTTGACGACTCGGCCATTTTACAACCCTCACGTCTCGAGCCCTTTTCGGAAACACTCAGGTGACATTGGCAAATATCCATGAGTGTCTGTTATTCGTTGTTTTTAAGAGATTGCGCAAGATTTCTCTAAGGATTTGTTTTGAGAAGAGAATCTTCATGTGTCCTGTTGTGTTAAGATAATTGGAGCGCACCACACACAGGAAGGATAGACTATCAGTGCCGATATTCAGCATTGTGACGAATATCGGCATCAGCCTTTTTTAAGAGTCATACGGCCGATAATAGATCAATTTATGAAAAATCTTTGTGTTTACTTGGCCTTAGAACTTTGAGACAGACCGTGCTAACCGCTGTCCACCACGCTGCCACCATAAAACCAGATACACTTCAATCTGAATAAGACCTTAATGTTTGTAAAGACAATTCGTGAATCGGATGCCTGCCAGTTTGACTGAATATCGAAAAGATCGGACAAATATGCGTAGGTTGTTGTCTACTCAACACGCCAATAAAACTAAATTGAGCCTCATGGTAGCTTTTCATGTTGTGACCGTGTGAATAGCAGCTACATTCAAGACAGTTTACTCTGAGCTGCTAACCTTATTCATTCTGGATCAGGAGGTTAAACAGCGAGCAAATTGTTTTATATTCTCATAAAACTGTTTCAGATGAACTCATCGCAAGACTGACTTTTCCTTTCTCCCCTGGCAGCAGCCTTGTTAATCTGGACATCTTAACTGAGCCAGTGAAGCGACCATTGGCGTAATCCAGTCGACCCAAGAGCGCAGCAAGTGCCGCGCCATCTAACACTCAACTCTCTCTCATCCTTCGCTTTAACAGGCAGATTTTGTTGGGAATTTCTAGATGTGCATTTTTTATCAGCGTGCACGGGGCGAGAGCGTGAAGCTACCCTAACATGTTTCCCGGCGTCGGTCTCACTGGAGCCCAAGCGCTAGCGGGGGCTCCCTCTCGGACTGCAGTGGTGCGGCAATGAGCGTATCATGATGAAAGGGCTCAGAGGTTTTTACCGAGCTGTCAAGCTGCGTTGCAATCCGAGCGGAAAAGCCCGAGACGTGGCGACGCTGTAAGCTTGTGTTTACTCAACACAGAGATGAGTCTCTTTAAGTGATCACAGAGACTCTTACAACAAAAATGACACTTCCTCCTGCGCAATAAACTGTAAATCTATTCTTAAAACCAAAAATTAAAATTAAATCTTATGTAATTCGCTTGTATCCAAACTGGAATTTTGAACCAGTTGGCATATCTGAATGTAAGCAGAGGTGGCAAGTCCAGGTCCAGAAAGTAAAAATCCTCCCACAGTTTGGCTTTAGCTCCAAGTGCTAGCTAGCTAGCTCCCAAGCTATCTTCCCAGGTAGCTAGTTTACCTGCTAGGGAGCTAGCTAGTGTTAGATATTATAACATTTTTAATACTTCATTTTATTTTATTAACCATTATTAACATTCCAATTCTTTATATTAACCTTGTTGAAATGTTTTGTGTCCTGTGCAGAGCAGATGGTGTTGATTTCGGTATAATCTGACCTTAAACTGGGTCATACTATTTAGTCTAAAAAAGTTCCTTCTCAGCGCTTTGTACACGCACATTTCGGTCTTGAAAACAAAATTTGCTTTGAAATAACACACACACACACACACACACACACACACACACACACACACACACACACTCTTTACTTTCTTCATCAGTCACGGCCACCGTAAATTTGGTTCAACTTGTTTGTGAGATTTTGTTATGGGGAAAAATAGAACCTTCAACTATATAACATATTCAGTCCCGAACACACACCCAAATCTGACCTTGTTTACGCCACTGCTCACGGAAAAGTACCAGAGAGTATGTTTAGTCTATAAATGAAAAGGAGGAGGCCTTTTTAACTATAAGAAGCTATTGTACACGTAGAAGAGCACATTTGACGCTCTGAAATCCCAAGTTTTTTAAGTGATGAAATTGGAAGCTGTTATCTGTCCAGAGATCTCTGATTGATTAAAAATCATTTTTGCAAAGGTGTATTTTTCTTACATTAAATCTATCTTCATTTGTGGAACACGCAAAGAGGACAAAATTCCGACATTCCTTCACTAGCTAGCACAAATTATCTGATTTTGAGTATGTGGTGGTGGTAAGTGCTACGAAAAAATATTTGCCCCCTGGCTATTTTTTATTTCATTTTGCATATTATCACATAATAATCGTTTCAGATCATCAGATACATTTTAATATCTCACCAAATGAAATATAAAACGCTGTTTTAAAATAAAATCCAAACCCATCTGGCCTTATGTGAACAAGTAATTGCCCCCTGATCCTCATAACTGCTTGTGCCGCCCTTGGTAGCAATAACTTAAATCAAGTGCTCGCGCTAACTGGTGATGAGTCGTTGGAATCGCTGCGGGTGAAGTTTGGCCTGCTTCAAAGAAAGGTTTATTCTTCTTATGAAATGCCCATTTAAGATCATATACCACGCAATTGGATTTCGGTCCGAATTTTCACGAGGCCACTACAAAACTTTTATTTATTTATTTTCTTCAAGCTATTCAGAGGTGGACGAGCTGGTCGTTTTCTGACCCACCCTCGGTATACCCCTAGAGTGCTTGAGCTTGAGCGCATGAGCATGGCTGCACATTTGCCTGCAGAATTTTCTGCTAGACAGAAGAATTCATTGGTCCATTCATCACTGCAAGTCGTCCAGGTCCTGAAGTAACGGAGTTGCCCCAGAGCAAACGCAGTGCCACAAACATGTTTGACAGTTGGCAATGGCATGATGATCTGTTTTCAAGTGATGCGGTATTTTTATGACCTACTGTCACGGACATAATGGGGGGTGCAAACCTTCTAAAAAGGTCAACTTTTGTCTTGTCCGTCCACAGAATATTTCCGACAGGTCCAGATTGGTTTGGATTGACAATTACACCCACCAGGAAGCAAAATCAATCGAAAATGGTTCAGAGGTAATGAATCAATAGATCACCAAGTATAATCTTAAAAAGAAAGGGAAAAAAAGTTTTTTATTTGTGTCATATCTTTTTGAATTTTGGACCTTAGTCACACTCAAGTGATTCACACTATTATGTTTCCTTAACGATCTGGAGCAATCTTATTTACGTGAGAATAATACTGACGCCACAAAATATCAAACTATTAACCTGTGTCTTTTATATGACTGTTGTTCTCGGTTTTACGCCCTCTCTGTGTTTTTTATGGAACACCAATTAGCCAAAGGTCAATCGCACCTTCCCGTTCCGTCACAAAGTGATTTGACGAGTTAGTCAGCGGTGTTATAGACCTCGCGACTCGATTGAGTGCTTAATTGAGAAGGAGTCAAATAACACATTGTGAAGGCGTACAAAGCCGGCGCGCCGCCGCTTTTGTCGAGCGCCTTGTTTTGTTTCCCGTGACGTGTCACCCGTGGCGAGCGTCCCGACGATTCAGGCGCCGCAGGAGATTTCCTTTGGAGTTTGTCGCCTGCCTTATGAATGCCTCCTCTCGACGAGACGCCCCCCCCCCCCACACAGTTTAATCAAGCTCACATCTAATCCCTGACTAATTCTCTCCTGTGCTAACATGACTAAGCACTAAAGAAACTCAAGTTGCAGTGTCAAGGGGACCATCTAATCTCAAGGAACACACTGTAACACCTTCCTTAAGATGGTTAGACACGTACCGATAACCGGACAGAACTGAAACATTTCCAGCAACTTCCGATCAAAGTCAGCAAATGTCCGAATGTCTCTGAAAGATGATTCTTTTTTTGCCAGCAATTGAATTGGTGTCATCCAACTGGGTGAATTCACCTGAAGAATGCTTGATTAAAGTGATGGATGAATGGATGGATGGATGTATAGATGGATAGTCCATTGTCAAACCTTTGAGCCTACACCATCTAATGTGGTTGGAGCATGCCATCAAATTTGGGTGATTTTGAGGATTCATGCTAAAAAAAAACAATAATAACAATAATATATATATATTTTTTTTCTACAGGAGAGCTCAGTATTGTTCATTCGATTTGACATCATCATTGCTCTCCTTTTTTTTTTTATTAAAAAAAATCCAACAAATCAATTAAAAAAAATTTAATAATTTTTTTTTTTCTTTTTAAATACATATACATACAGTATATATATACACATATACACACATATATCTATATATAGGGTTAGGGTTAGGGTTAGGGTTAACAATAATAATTTTGTACTTTTCTCGCATGGAGGCGCAAAAAAAAAAATAAAAAAATTAAAACCCATTTAGCTTGCATTCCTGCAAAGACGATTTCCCCCCACTCTCACATTACCAAATTATGTATGAAAATTTACAATGACAAAGTGAACTAGAGGCAAAGCAGTAAAATTGCTTTACACCCCCCCTCCCCCCCTCCACTTCTAACTGATGTATTACTGGAGATTGGAATGAATGAGGCCTACAGATTCATTACATTGAGCATCATTCTGCTCCCAAAGGCAGGCTCATGCATGGTAATAAAACACCCCATCATCCAAGGTTGACTACTGAAAGCCTCAAACAAATATGAGAATAATTGACCACACACGCATGCTAACGAATTCCTTTACAATCATATTCAGACACATAGGTAGAATGAAAGTAGATTTTTTTTCTTTTTTGGGACGCAGCTCTCGATTTGCATTCATTAGTCCGTCCCACAAGTTCCGCCTGCTCATGAATAGTGAAAAGCACCACTTGTCATTCCACTTTCTTCAGGAAGGTGCTTTGGGTGGTCCGTTCATCGGCGTGTTACTTCAAACTGTCAGATGAAAACTAAATTGAAATAATCGATCCCATCTCTTTGCACTTAGTCACACGAGATGGAGACGCGCGGCGCGCAACCGCGTCGCTGACGCTCACAGATAAAAAGCACACAACTCTCGCTTTTCACTTGAAGACACCTACTAACAGAAATGGCATCATCGCAGCCAACTGAATCCACTACAGTCATTACCATCTTGATTAAATATTACAATGAGGAATTATTCCGAATATAAATTCTATTCATAAAAAAAAAAAAATTACTTGCTGAAATCAGCTTTTTTTGAGGGGCCGAAATCTTGTCTCATGAGGGGTTTGGCATTAATAGACCAGAAGTGCACTTTTGAATTTGAAAGGAAAAACTTTTTTTTTTTTTAGAATGTGACATCACGTATCCGCCATTTCGACCACATGTGAGAGAAGCTGGAAAACTAGGCACCATTTTGATTGTTATGTGAAAAAAAAAGTTTGGACACCCCTGCACTAAATGAATGATGTACATAAGTTGAAATAAGTGTGACAGGTTACTTCAATTTCTTTCTCCAAGTTCCACCAATTATTCTTTTTTCTCATGTGGAAATGTAGTAAAGCCACAAAAATAGGCTGCGAAGCCAGTTTGTAGGCTATGCAATGTTCAGCCAAGTTATCTTCACGTTTTGGACTTCCTTTCCGGCAAGTAAGCACTTGCCCGCGAGGAGATTGCGCATTCTGTGTAAATTTAAGAAAAACAACAAAAAAACATGATCTTGACCTCCTTTCTTTCTTTTCATTATTTTTCCGCAGGCGCTTGCGATTTGGCCTCAGCAGTCGTGCTGCAAGGACAGCGAGCTCCGTGGCGACTCTGACTGCTCTCAGATAAGGATCCTAATTTGACGCTGTCAGAAAAAAAAAGCGGATTAAGTCGTTTTAAATGACCCTCGTTTGTTCGTATTCCAAAGCTGTCCACAAAGTCCACAACCTGTTGCTATGTTCACTTTCACAACTACTCGGCAAGAGTAGCTTGCGATTTGATGAAAAGATATTTGAACCCTACCTAGGTTCAATTATACGTGACATCACCTGCGGGTTCCTCTGCACCGAAACAATAAAAAAGATAAAGCTCGTTAGCACTCGCGATGGCACTCCACCAAACCTCGAAAGCAGCGTGTGAGGAGTCTCGGCGTGCGGCCTTGCCAATCAAGAGTTCACGCGCAGCCATTTGCCTTTTTTCCCGTGAAAGGTCGGGTCCGCAGAGCCACCATAATGAGAGCAGAGAAACTAGAATGTAGCGCGTCTGAAAATGCATAAGACACTATTGGGACAGACTTGTCTTTCATGGTGCCACAGATGATCCAATTAGGCTCTGATTTGTCTCTTCGTCTGGATGTTAATAACCGCCGCCTACAGTATGCGATCCTGTTGTTGTTGTTGTTGTTGTTGTTGTTAAACAGCGCCGCCCGACAAGCCAGATGGTTTGTTTCCCAAATACATCTGGGAAAGAGACTGCAGGAAGTGGAGCGCACTGGAAACCGTTACAACTTCAAGTAACTTATCGGCCGACCATTTTGTAGTGATATTCATGGGCAATATGGCCTACATTTGAAATCACAATTAAAAAAATAATAATTTCAAAATAAAATGAGGCTGATTTCAGTTAAAAAAAATGTTTTAAGCGAATTTATTGAAAATGCGCAAAACGAACATGCGACTTATGCCCGTTTTCATCTGTTCGTCTTTTGCGAATATTGAGAGGGGACTCCGCCGCTGTAGGTGGCGCTATACACCACAGAGATGTGATCCACCAGTAATTTAATTGTAATTCTTGATAAACCGCAGCGTTTCTTTGCTGTTCCATCTAAAATAGAAATCATATTTGCTTCTTTAATTAATTATAGAAACATTCTTTACTTTATCATTCGACATTGCTTTGGGACTACAAACGTACGTGTGATGTAATATCCGGTCTTGCCAGTGGTTATTCGCAAAACCGGTTTCCATAGCCAAAATTAGCATTTTCCTTTTTTCGATATGCTTCAAAATCCAAGCGTAAAAACTTTTTTTGCAAATTTTGGGCTCTTTTTCAAATTTCTAGTGCTTCCATTCAGCAGGGATGTGATTTGACCAAAGTGAAATTATCTGAAAATTTAGCCGGGGGTCTGGGGGCCGCTGGCACCCAGCTAGGTCCAGGGCAGTGCCCAGTGGGGGGGAAGCATGAACAAATAATTATATCATGACCAAATGAAAAGTAACTCATATTAGAGCATACCACAAATGTCTTTGTCATAGCAGAAGATGTTATCTGTCGGAGTCATGTGCATACACAATGAACTACTAAAAAATAAATAAATAAAAAAAAATTAAAAAAATATCGATTTTTTTGGGGGGTGGGGGGGTGGGGATAAAAAAAGCGGAATTCCGCGAATTAGCGGAAAAATCACATCCCTGATTCAGTTTTATTTTTGCATTTCTTGAAAATTTGAATAAAAATGGGTGGATGGAAACCCAACTAATGCCCCGATATTAATGGGAATGACTCTAGAACGAGATTGATGACGTTACCCCTCTCCATTCGGTGCTCATCCTATCGTAATGAAAGTGAAGTTTGTTTTTTGAACTTAGTGAAGTTTGTTTTGTTTGTGCAACTCGTCCATGTCGGTAGCTCAATGGAGCGACAGTGGCAGCGGTGGAGTCTCCGCCCCTTTGTCTCCCCACAACAAGCACTTTTTCAGAATAATGAAGTCTCCAGAGAAAGTTTTGAAGTGCTAAAAAAATTAAAGTGAATGAGACGCTTTCCATACCAAACATGAATAAAATATCAATGGACTCGAGTTTCACCATATAACGCGGGGCACTATATGCCTCCTTCACTCGTTTCAGTGTAAGAAAACAAACAAAGGAGGTTTCTTCTGCTACGGCGCTGATGTGGGAACTCTGTCTAATAAAAGGCTTCTATCTCCTCAAAGGATGTTCAAAAGCCAGAGTCATACTTGATTTATACGTACGCCTCCGTTCCACTGAGTAAGCATTGTAAAATTCCGTGATCAACATTCGTGCAGGGCTGTGGCGTAGAAAAAGTGGAGTGTGTGACATGCATTGGTGCCTTACTCCACTCCATATGTTTCAAATGATCAGCCAGCTCTGCAGAAACCTGATAACGAGCCAAATCATTTGATTCAGGTGTGCTGGAGGACGAAACCTCTAAGGCATGCGAGACTATGGCCCTTGAGGACCTGAGACTGATGATCTTGGCTAAACTGGCACATCATTAACTCATTCACTGCCATTGACGGCTATAGACGTCAAAAATGTATTTTTTTCTATTTCTATTAGTTTAACAATTTTTTCCCACTTTTGTTAACAAAAGTATGGAAAAAATGATTTTTATTTTTGTATTAGAACAGATATAAAATTTGTGATTAATTGTGAGTTAAGTAGTGAAGTAATGCAATTAATTACGTTTAAAAATTGTTATCGCCCGACGCCCCTATTTTTTAAAATAATATTTTCTTTAAAAAAAATCAATTATTAAAAATAGAAAAATAAATGTTTTTTTTAATAGAAGAAATTATTTAATTATTAAAATTTGTAACCGTAATTAATTGCATGACTTCACTAGTTAACTCACGATTAATCACAAATTTTATATCTGTTCTAAATGTACAAAAAAATATATATTCTAAAAATTCTAGGTTTTCATACTCTTGTTAACAAAAATGGAAAAAAATGTTAAACTCATAAAAATAGTTCAAATGAATTTTTGACGTCTAAAGCTGTCAATGGCAGTGAATGAGTTAATCAAACAGGTTTAGCGCCCATTCCTTTCAGAAAATGCCAGGGTTTCCCCCAGCGCTTTATAGGCCAGGCGGGCTGCTGTTCTTAAGCCTCTGAGACCAGGTGGCAAACAGCAGCTCATTTACACAGGAGGGCACAGGACTCACCATGGAAAGTTAGGGGTAAACAGATGAACGGAATCTTACCGTAGTCACTCTCATAGAACACGATGAACTTCTGCCAGTACAGCTCCGAGACGAGGGTAAGCAGGACGTCGCTGATGCGGACGGGCGGACGGGCGGCCAAAGTGTAGCTCTCGCCGTCTGGGCTGGGGTTGAACTGGCAGGCGGTGCGCGGCACGCCGTCGCCGTTCCTCTGGATGAACAGGTGAGGGATGTGCATGGCGTCGGTGAGGGACTGCAGGGCGCTGGCGGCGGCGCAGCCCGTGGAGGTGACCAACGCCAGGATTCCCTGGTTCATCAACTCGCAGGCTGGACAGGGAAAAATACAAATGGATTTATCAGTGCAAGGAAGCAAAAACCGAATGATGGGAACAGTTGTAGTACTCAAAATCTTCACATGATCAACCTGGAACTTCACTCGGCAGATCCGTTCAGGACAGGAGGGACTTGCTGTACAATACTTGGAGCTGATTGGACGATGCGGCATCCCGTGCACGTTTGTTTTGACCAATCACAGCAACGGATGAAAACGTCGTCTTTGATCTCGTTTTACAAAAAGAACGGGTAAAAAAAAAAAACACGAAAACGAAGCGCCTCTCGTTGTTCAACACTCAACAAGGAAACGGTGAGTAATTCTACGAGAAATAAATTAATTGCAGCGTCCATTCGTCTGTTAGGTTTGTTTGTTTCACGCCTGCCATTGGTGCTTCTTGGTTTTGTCCCGCCCTAAACAACACCTGATTGGTCCAACCTAAGAAAAGTTGGTTGCAAACGTATCAGCGGGAGCGGTACAAGATGTTTTCCCCGGAGTTTGTGACAGCACAAATACTGCAAGGGAGTTGTTCTCTAGACCAGGTTTGAGGGTCTTGGTTTCTGTAGTTAACTGTATATTAAGGTGGTCTGGCTCTGGACTTAAATGGGACAAATGTAGAGGACTCGGGATCTATTTATTAAAGACATTTTGCGCGAGTTGTAGTTGAGAGGTGATATTTTGGAGCCTTTGCCCGTCAACGAGCTGAGCTAGTGTTGCTAATGCCGATTAGCACACAAGCGCGCCGCAGTGCTCACTCGTTAATGTGCACAGGTGGCCGACCAATAAAAATGCTGTAAAGATGCAATTGGACTCAGTTTATGGAAAAACCAAAGAACACAATGTCGGGAAGAAGTACACAGGTTACAAAAACCTGCAGCAGCTCTTAGTCTGAACTCCTCAAAGTTTTGGTCTTGACTTGGTTAATGTCGTTATAATGAAAATGTCATCAGAACAGACTGCTAATCGGATAATAGCTTGTTTGTCTTGGACTTGGTGAAGTACCACGACCCCATCAGCCAAAGCCATTCCTAAAGGTGCTCTAATGTTCTATAGAACTGTAAACAAATAATATATCTTGATCACAAGTCTCCTATACATCTCCCACACCATCCGGCCATCTAGACATCCATTTTCTTATCCTGGTCACTGTTGCGGGTCGTTGGAGCAAACCCCAGCGGTCGTCAGACAAAAAGACGGACTCCACCCTGGATTAGCATCTTCTGCTAATCAGACGACTTTCCCGCAATCCACGACAGTATTTCCAACCTCTCTTCTTCCATCTAAAGGCAGAAAAGAAAACTCTTGGTTTTCCCCGCTTTTTATTACAACAATACAGAAAATATTAGACGAAAAGGCGGTTCTGACGAAAGCAAGGTTTACTGATGTAAAATGACAGCTCTATAAAATGAATATCAGAACAAGGCAGAGAACAGACAGACTTTTGAGTCAATTGCTTAAGCCCGCAATTTGAAACAATCATTTTGATTCATTATGCAACAAAGTGTTCTCATATGGGCTTCAGAATGGAAGACAGGTCTTTGTGAGTCCCGCCGAGGATTACGGCTGAGCCTCTGCACTTGAGCTGAGATCACATGAAGCGAGGAGGAGCTTCCCGCTGAATTGCTGATGTGCTAACGTAATGTAAAGCAGCGGCGAGGGGGCTACGAAGGAGAACACGCGCTGATCCCAAAAATGAGACGGCTCACTTTCACGTTATCTCCAAACGGGGAGCTCCGGCATCATCGCCGCTATCTTCAAGTTTTTGCTGACATGGTCGATGTATGTTAATGAGCCAAGATTAAAACTGCACAGCACGTTTTAAATGTCTGAGTTGTTCTTATCAGCCCTACATTTTTATTTACATATGCAACTCGGACTTTTTATCCTCTTAGGCAGGATCAGGACGTCTGCCGGGAAAGGCGCCAAAATATCTTTGAAATATGAAAATGTCATCCTCAGCATTATTAATATGTCAGTATGTGACAACAACAACAAAAAAACACCCAACCTAAAATAACAAGTTTTTTTGTCTGGCATGGGGTAAATAATGTATTACTGTGAATAGACTTGAAGGGCATGTTTGTCATCCATTATTGAGTTGTTTGACACTTCATCAGAAGCCGAGAGCTCGATGAAGCCGTGCAAAAGCATCGGATCAAAATAGCTACACAATGTGACGGAATACACACATCACAAATTCAAGTCAAAATGTTAAAAAGCATCAATTGAATCTTTCATACACTTGTCAGTTCCGATGGCATTCAACAGTTGCCAGGCTTCTACGAGCACGGCAACAAATCTGCTCGCTACTCTGCTAATTCATTGATCAGCTGAGGCAAGGAAATGTAGTCAAAATGCCAATCAAAATTGACAGCGAAGATGCTATTAAACGTTGATGGTTGGATCTCAACTTTTGACCATTAACCGGATTTAACCTTTTTTTTTTTTTTTTTTTTACAGGAGAGCTCAGTATTATTCATTCGATTTGACATCATCATTGCTCTCCTTTTTTTTTTTTTAAAAAAAACCCAACAAATCAATTAAAAAAAAATTAATAAATGTTTTTTTTATTTATTTTTTTTAAATACAGACAGTATACATATATATATACATATACACATATATATATATACACATATATATATATATATATATATATATTTTTTTTTTTTGTATGTGGGTGAGAATGTGTATGTGCGTGTGTGTGTGTGCGTGCGTGCGAGCGAGCGTGTGTGTATTCATCAGTTCACCTAAAGCCCATTAAAAAAAATCCCATACTAATAATATAATATAATAATAAATTGCCAAATGCAGAAACATCAATGTAAGTTATCACGATGTAGTGGCTCTCGCTAACAGACAGAATTAAGTAACCGGAATTAGGTTAAAAAATTCTATATACGTAAACCATGTTTCTATAAATTTTTTATTTGAGGCAGATATTTTTTCCATTAAAATGTGATTTATGAGGAGGTTAGACCATTGGTCGATATTCAGAGTTTGTTTATTTTTCCAGTTAACAAGAATTGTTTTTTTAGCGATAGTAAGGGCTACAAGTGTAGATTGAAATTGTTTATGTGGTAAGTCAGTTGTTGTTAGGTCACCTAGCAAACACAAGTTTGGAGATAAAGGTATCTTACAGTGCAAAATAGCGGAAAGTTTTTCTAAGACTTTAGTCCAGAAATACATAACCGGAGTACATAACCATAAAGCATGAACATAAGTGTCTGTAGTGTTTTGTAAGCATTGGAGACAAATGTCGGAGTCTGAGAGACCGGATTTAACCTTATCACGCAGTCCAACAACAGGAAGACCAACTGATCAAAGCAAAAAAATTTGGGCTGCCAACAGAGCTCAGGCCTTTTTTGAAGGCTTAAGAAATTATGTTTTAGTTGATCTATTAGTCATAAAAAAATAAACAATAATAATAATAATAATAATAATAATTTTACTTTAATTTAACATACAAAAAAAATGTCACTTCAGTCTTTAGTTTTTATTGCTTATTCTTATTATCATCCTGTTGTCCCAGGGCTAACAAGGAACTCGGTCAACTTTGCAAAATAATTTAGAATTTTGAACCGGTTCAAATAATTATTAAAATAATGATTAGTTATTAAATTAATAATAAACATTTCAACTCGTACAACATTTTTGTGCTTTTCCATATCCGGTTGAGCTTTGAGATCGCCGACCACCACCTTTTTTTAGACACCGAAACATACGTCAAAAAAAAAGGATGCCCGCACATGATGTAAAAATTTGTCCAGACAATCCAACAAAAAATTCAAATCCATCTGCATTTTCGCCTCGACGAGTTGGAAAAGCCATTTTCCATAGCGATGCATTCGATTGCAAAAATTACATTCCAAGACACTACGCCTAACTAATACTCAAATTGCAGCGCAACAGTGGGGAACATTTTGTACAAAAACAGAAATCCAAGTGATGTAGTCGGTTTGAATAATGGAACAATTTAGCACAAAAACAGCAACTAAATGACAGGTCACATTTGAAAAACGTTCCCATGCCAAGCCTGTTAAAAAAGCCAAGTACAAGTGGAGAAACCACAGGTACAATGCTGGAAAAGGAAACTCAATAATGAGGCCCGTAGATGTGTGAAGGAGGAGGTAAGAAAACTACTGACCGCACTCCAAGCATACGAGTGTATTAAGGCGCTACAAATCCCACCAGAAGGGCCGCTAAACAACATAGTGAGGAAGAATGGAAAAAGTAGGATTGACAGCCAAATGGGATTCACCGTGCGCTTGTTTTGTACGGGCACAACAAGGGAGTGAGATTGAGTGAGTCTTTGAAGCCTTTCGCATTAATGCTTGTGAAGGCGCAGGAAAATAAGACGCGCAAGTGTGAAGGGACAAAAAAAAAAGCAAGCTACTTAGCATGGCCACTTGGGTGCAACTGTGGCACCCAATTTTAGGTGAGGTTGTATTGAAGAAAATCATTTTTTTAGAATCTCTGAAGCCAAAAAAATGCACTTAATTTGACTACATTCTAGAGCCAGACCAATGTGGATTTAAAAAAAAAAAAAAAGTTTTTAAATTGGAGATAATTGGAGGAATAAAATAAAAATAAAAATAAATTAATGAATAAACTAACTTCTTAGTTGGTCCCTTAAACACTTACAACAATAAAGATATACAAATACCATCACAAGGGACATAGTAACTGCATAGTAACTGACATCGTCACATCACAATGACCCAGCCCAAAACACGTCACGTAATTCTCGATATGTTTAGTTTGACGCAACACTTCAACTAATATTTATGTAACATTTCTGAATTTCTTACTCCACTTCTAAACTCTACATGTTTTCAAGCGTTTAATTGAGGAGATTTGTTGTATTTTGTATGCTACTTTCCAGTTAAACTGAATTCTGGTTGAATAAGATATTTTAGTCAACTCTTTATCCATTTTCAAAAGTGCGTGTCCTGATTGCGCTCGCAAGTGAGTTGGCGGCTACGGCAGCTGACTTTGACGAGTTGTTTACTAATTACACAACACATGCAGGCAAACTACAATTCATACTCATATTCAGACCGATGGACAATTCAAAGAAGAATTGTGGGAGGAAAACCTCCTCAAAAAGACAAGAACATTCAAAGCCCAACCTCAAACTTTACTTAAAGATTGTCACGTCCAGAAACAAAATGTTCCTATTTTGGCCTAAAAACGAACACACACATCCTCAAGGCCATCAAACTACAGAAAGTCTTGTGACTGGCAGGAGGAGGGCTCTGCAGTCATTGCCAAGGATGATAATGGTGGAATAATGACCCTTAAATGGTCCCTGTGAAGTGGTCGGAATATCATCACTCATTCCCTGGAAGCTATCTGACACTTTTGTCACCGCCATTATGCATACATCTTCAAAATGGCTTCTTTGGACGACATCATTCTTTACAGTATCTTCACACCACACCTTGGAATGTATTTTTATGCATCTCGACGCTTTTTACTTGAAGATGGATGCACAAATGAAAGAGTTGGTTTTTTTGGATCCAGAGACGGACGGACGGATTGATCCAAGGGCGATTTCTCGGATCGATGGACGAATGCTTAGCTGGATGGATGAATAAAGGGATGGATTTTTTTTCAGATGGATATAAAGTAAGAGCCTGTAATCACACTTTGATCATCGCCTCGAAGCATCTCCGAACAAAAGCAAGTGAATTCTCATCCTCGTCGCACCTTGTCTCGTCGCACCGGTTCGTCGTCGTCAGTCGTGCGCACAATACGAAGGAAATGATGATACGGACGGCAGGACAAAAAGAGACATTTCAATTTGGTCCGACGTGATGAAAACAGGACGCCATCTGCCTGTCATCTGGCCCTCCTTGTTTTAGGATCTTAATACGACGGGACGCTACAATGTGGCTGCGAGCTCGCTGAATTGGAATCGTCTCATTGATTTCACGGCCTAAATGAGGCGGTCTCATTTAAAGATGCTCGGCGAGTCGGAGCAAAGTCACGGGATTCGACACGGGAGTCACCGCCGAGAACCCGTGTTTGGAATGTTGTCGACGCAATCTAGACTGCTGTGAAAGTGCCGTGACTGATCTAATGGAGGCGTCTTATATGCCATGTGTGATCTAAAATTACCGCATTTTCGCATCCTTCAGACAACCGTTTTTTTTTGTGTGCATAAAACATGGAGAGATCAGAAAGGCTGCAAAATTTGAATACATTTTCTGTTAAAAGCTATTTTTTACAAGATGCCAAGTCAGAACTTTACATGAACATTAACTCATTTAATCCCAGCCATTTTCACTGAAGTAACCCCCTTCGCTCCGGGCTGGTTTACTGGATTTTGCAAGGCCCACAGAATATTGTGTTCTATTGCTATAAAGACATGGAACCTGCCAAAAGAAAGATTAGAGTCTCTTTTTTTATCAGGAAAAAAGTACATTTCTGTTTGCGTTTTGGAGCAATTAGCATTTGAATATAGCTAAGTTTAATCAATATTCACAAATCTGTTTAAAACAATGGAGGAAAGAGCTTTTTGCAACATGGCCCTGGTTGATCTCTTATACTCTAATGCCACCTGCTGGCCGTTTTTTAAATAACTACCATTGCTTCAAGCATTCTCTTCAGTTCATAGGCTGCATAAAAACCTTCTGTTTGCTCTAGCATAAAATTAAAAAAAAAAAACTTTTAAAAAACGTATAAATAGGTCTTTGGGACCATGGTAATATTTAAAATAGAACGTTCATTTTTTTGGAAGCAAATGAGTTAAAGATTAAATGGTACCAAGATTTGGGCCAGTTTGCATTCCATTTGAAAACATACAAAAAAACTATTGCACATTATTTTAGAAGAAGACTCCAGTGGATGTGAGATGGGGACTTTCTGTAACTTGTTGACATTTGGCGTTTGTTCAATGGAAATAGTTTTCAAGAGGAGCTTGAGGACAGCCAGAAAATGATTTTCCATTTAAAAGTGTGAAAAAAAAAAACTGCATTGAACACGTCAGGCTGAACCAGCCAACAATAGCAACAAAATAATGGAAGTGAGCAAGAGTGTCCTGATTTTACTTTTCAGCATTTTGGAGGTTTGTTTTGTATGGTACCAACTTAAAATGTGTCTCACCTGTGAACCCCCCCCCCCCCCCCCCCCCGTAGCAATCAGCATGTTAAATCATGTACAACACCGCTTGCTTTAACATTTAAACGTCCTACAACACTGCAGTTTTCGGTAACAATGAGTCATCCCCTGCAAACAGCCAGCCATAAATCTTGCCGTGCCCTCACTTTTAGGAAGATAAACATCCGCGACCCTCTATCCTCGCTTTCACTCCCGCTGTCAGACTAAGGTGACAGTATATTGTCGTCAATACTATCGATGCCAAGGCGGCCGTGTCAACTGTGCTGTGATGTAGTACTTCACGGCTGTAAATTGTCCCCCGCAGACAAGTGACAGGCAGCGCCGCAGAAATTGACTTAGTGCGGCAGATTTTCTACAGAAAGTAGTCGTCAATGAACCCCCCCCCCCCCCCTCCCCAACCGCTTCCCCGCCCGAGCGGTTGGGGAGGTCGTCCTCTAATCTCTGCCTACAGCTGTCCCTGAATGCGTTTCTACATAAAGCGCTGCAACGATAGCGTAGAGTCGTGAATGTAAAGTTTCTTCTCTTGCCGTCGGAATGTCAATGCAAGAGAATCTTGCGTCACACGCTCGTACCCTCCGGTTACGCTCCTCTCGCGTGCAAGTCACGGAAGAGGCAGCATATCAGGGGGAACCTTGGCTCGTGCGGAGCATCATATCATTAAAAATGCTTTGCTTTTTTTTATGTGGCTGAAATGACAAGAATGGAACAGAATTCGTGTTAAGGTTAGGGATAGACTGATTATCGACGGCGATATTCCGCCATAAGCATCGGCTATTTTGAAGAATTATATGGCAGATAATAGATCCATTTTTAAAAAGTGTTAATAAGGGAACTAATTGAATAAATTTTTTAAATTTGCTACACAGACAGGGAACTCTCTGTACCTTCTGTTTTTGTTTGAAATTAAAACTAAGAAGTAAAAATTTTATTCTTCAGATATTTTGAAAATTTGGAACACTTTATTTACTGTACAAAACAATTGTTTAAGTTTTTAACTTTTGAAAACACGCTACTGCCCCTGGGAGATCCTAGAAGTTTTTATTTTTTATTTTTTTTTAAACACTCCAATATTTTACGAACCCTAAAAGTTGAGAGAGCTGGAGTTTGTATTTTTTCAAATTTTGATGCCAATATTTTTTTGTAAAAATTAATATTGGTTATCGGCTACGGCTGCTAATAATTGGTATCTGGAAAAACTGGAAAAAAAACATATCGGTCTATCTCTCGTTAAGGTACAGTGTATTTTTACAGTGTATTTAATAATAATGATAATAATAACAACAATAATGATATAACAGTAATAATTATATTTAATTTATAATCATATTTAATAATTATTAAATATTTTAATAGGGGGTTTCTTCAGCGAAAATGGCTGCTAACAATCAAACTTGAACTTTTTCCAAGTCTTATTTTTCCACTGTTGTATTTAAAAAAAAAAAGTTTTTGGGTTGTTTTTGCTTGCCTTCTTGTGGGGTTAAGATCAGGGAAAGTCGTTAATATTTGTCAAGCCCTTTGAGTCTCTTTTGTGATTAAGGGCTACATAAATAAACTTAAGTGAAAGGCCCGGAGTACAGCCTGGACTAATCACCAGTCAATCGGCAGTCATGCCTGTTCTCTGGAAACAGCTATTAAATCAGACCCCCCCGACACACTTCACAGTAAATGTCAAACCGCTAACGCCACGAGATGAGAAGGCAACCACGTCTGTTAGCATCACTTTCACCTCATTCATACTCCACAATGACTCAAGTCTTTCAACTGACTCGCCCCCAAGCGCCACGCAGGTCTCAAAAGTCTCACTCTGACAGAAAGAGAAAGAATCACTTGATATCTGGTGTGTCATCCTTTGCAAGAAATGAAATAACAGCGAGAAGCAAACTATTCAACGCGAATATCCCGCAAACGTTTTTCTCGTCTCTCTTTGACTGCACTTTTATTCGTCTTTCCATCAGCTTGACTCGGCCCAAGAAGTCCAACGTCGACCTTTTGCATTCAGCGAAAATGTTTGTTTACTTCACGCGAGGTCGAGGAGCTCGAAACGTGTTGTTCAATTAATATATCGCCGACGGTCTTCTTCATCAAAACTGCAGTTTGACATCAGAATTTCCCGCTTGTGTCGAATCTCATTGGATTGCGCAGGCGGAGCAAGCCTCGTATAAGCGCCGCACGATTATAAATCATCCTCAACAGTTGGGCTGCTTACATTCGTCACTGACTCATTTCACATCTCCAGCTTTTTTTTTTTATTTTTTTTTTTTAGAACTCGTAAAAGACACTGACTGCATCATACGCTCCCCTTCAAAAGTATTGGAACAAAAAGGCGGAGTTGCGTGTTTTTGCAGTAGAATAAAAACATTTGGATTTGACATTGAAAGATGAATAAGACAAAAGATCAACACACGCATGGTGCATGTGACTAAAAAAAAATCTGTGAGATGTGATTCGCAGGTGAGTCTGATTACATTAGTTATTCAAACAATACAGTATATAAAGAAAGGTGTAAACACCATGAAAAAAAAACAGAGATACAAAGTCAATGTCAAGACTCGAACCCTATAGAGCATGCATTTTACACACTTAAGAGGAGACTTTTGAAGGGGTGACAGCAAAAATGCTAAATTGTGGCGATGTCACAGGCCATCAAAAGATTTGCAACAGAATATTAAGCATTAGTCATTTTAATCGATATTAGGTAATTTACTCATTCACTCCCAGCCATTTTCAGTGAAGCAACCCCCTTCGCTCCCGGCTGTTTGACTGGATTTTGACTGATTTTGCAAGGCCCACAGAATATTGTGTTCAATTGCTATAAAAACATGGAACCTAACAAAAGAAAGTCTTTACTTTCATCAGGAAAAAAATAAATAAAGTATATTTGTATCCATTTCTGTTTTGCAGCAACTTTAATCATTATTAACAAACCTGTTCAAAAACACTGGCAAAAAGAGCTTGCAACATGGCCCTGCCTGATCTCTTATACTCTGCTGCCACTTGCTGGCCGAAATATATATATTTTTTTAACTGTCAAGAATAAAATGATCATTTTATCATGATCTTTTTGTTGCTTCTATTTATTCATATAATTATTTGCTACCAGCAAAACTAAGTTGAAAGGTTTTTTTTTTGTGCCCGTCCCAAAAAAATCTAATTTTGAAAAAAAGAAAAGAAAAAACCCTGGTGATGATCACCACGAATGATTCATTTTTAATCTCAAGAGAGAATGAAAGCAGCTCGAATACAATGGAACAGAAGATCCTTGATTGTCATTTGGTGCACGGCAAAATCGAAACACGACTTCTCGGTGTGATCCAAAATAAGGCGAGAAGAGAAAACTCAAATAAGCACAGTGTGCACGTGAAAATAATGAGAAAAATGCAATAGGAGCAATTTGGGGAACAGAAAAAAACAAGATGTATCTTAACTCATTCACTGCCATTGACGGCTATAGACGTCAAAAATTCATTTAAACTAGTTAAAAAAAAAAATCCACTTTTGCTAATAAGCGTATGAAAACCTAGAAAAATGTTTTATTGTAAATTTGGAACAGATATAAAATTTGTGATTAATCGTTAGTTACCTAGGGAAGTCCTGTGATTAATTACAATTAAAAAAAAAAAATCAAATTAATTAAAATTAAATTAATTAATGACGGGCCTGATTTTAAAAAAATGGATTAAAAAATAAGGGAAGCTTAATCGTAATTAATCACATGCTAATTTTTTACCTGTTAATAATGTACAATAAAAAAATATAAAGGTTTTCATAAAAAATGAAATTAAATGAATAGAAATAGTTCACATGAATTTCTGACGTCTATAGTCGTCAATGGCAGTGAATGAGTTAAGGTCGGTCAATTTGCTGCTGTGTCGTATTGTGACACTCCGGCTCCCGTCAAGTGAGGGTTTCTTGACTAAAAAGGATCTAGTGGGACTCACGCGGGGCCGTAAGCTGACAGCCACCTGTTCCCACAGCGTGAATAATACACATGACACGCTCGTGGACACGCTGACTGGCAGATAAAGTGCTCACATCTCCTGCGGGGGAGCCTAAAAGGAAGTCACCCAAACTCCTTCAGATGAAAGAATCCACACATGATGCTGACCCATAGACATACTTCTCCCTTGTACGGTCCAGATGACTCGTGATCGATGAAAATCCTACAGTGAGACTATAGACAAACACTTTTTAGATACACGATAGTTTTTTGCTGGCTAAGGCCTCACTTTAGCAACGGCAATATTTGGCTGTCTAATGCTATGCTAGTAACAATTGACGATGAGTTGTTTCAGGGCCAATAAGATACCAATTATTACCAGTGTTGTGCTTGTGACTAAAAAATAGTAATAGTAAAATAGTAATAGTTAGTTAAATAAAAACTTAAGTAAATAGCTCCCAATTGTTTGCTACATTGAATAAATGTATTTTTTAAATTATTATTTCAAAATATGTGAAGTATTAAAATCTTACTTAGTTTTAATTCCAAACAAAGACAGAAGGGGCAGAGAGTTCCCAGGGGTATGAAAATGTTAATAATTAGTTTCCTGATTGTTTTCTTTTCTCCCTGAATACTTTTTTTAAATGGATCAATTATCCGCTGTATGATTCTTCAAAATGGCGGATACGGATATTCATCAAAATGCTATCAGCGCCGATAATCGCTCCAGCCGATAACCGGTCTGTCCCTAATTTAGACGCTGGACTTAACTAAACTAAAAAGACTCAAATGTGATGACACATTTCAATGAGATAGTGTGAATATACTGTATATGACTTTGTAAACATCTGATCAAGATAAAGCGCTATATAAACATGCTCGCTACATAGCAGGATGCTAACAAAGAACCGGTTGATTGTATTTCATGAAATAAGAGGGTTGTATTTTAGCCCAATTCTTTGAAAACAACACCGATTTGACTTCATTATTTTTGCCTTGCAATTGACATTTAATGTGATTCGATGTGCAAATTGGTGTGTGTGTGTGTGTGGGGGGGGGGGGGGGGGTGTTGTCACAGAGTTGACTCGTGACATTAATGAACACGAGTCACGGTAAGACGGAAACACGTGTCCGCCAAGCCGATCATTAACCCTGCCACGGAAGGAGATGAATGGATGCGGACGCGTCCATTTACTTGTTATTTGCATATGAAAACATGCTGAGGGCCGCAGGTATGCGAGACTC
This sequence comes from Vanacampus margaritifer, assembly GCF_051991255.1. Lineage (NCBI taxonomy): Eukaryota > Metazoa > Chordata > Actinopteri > Syngnathiformes > Syngnathidae > Vanacampus > Vanacampus margaritifer. Next base: position 3,496,158 of record NC_135443.1, read on the forward strand.
CCGCACCTGACAAGAAAGAGGAGCAATTTAGAAAAGTGCATCTTACGATAAGTCTGTACTTTCAAACTGCACTATAATACCGAACAAAATCATAACTAGAACTACAAATTGGTCTTATTGTTTCTATAGTGTACGGCGGTACCTTGACATTCATTCATTCATTCATTTACAGGATTTGCTATAAAAAGGGGCCATGAGGGCCCATTCGTCACTTCTTGCAGCTTTAATTCTGTTTTAAATGTATATACTTTAATGTTTAATGTTAAAAAAGTAAGATAATACACATTTTCTTTTTCTTTTTTTTTACAGTATATTTTAACTATGATAAGTTATTACTGTTGTGTTTCAATAATAAATGAGTGGTCTTAATTAGCTTGGCGAGCAGGCAATTAAGGGTGCAGAATCTTGCAGTCTGGGGGAGGCGGTGTTAACAAGTTGCTGTCGGGCAGATGGTCCTCGTGCATCTTTTGCAGGTATTAACCTTGTTTTAGTAGCTAACAAGCTGCGCTTTCGAGAGGTGTTTAAAATTTGGCTGACAGCGCAACTCTTGCGAGGATGTGATCACGTGATCACATCCTCAAAGCCTCAAAGCGCGGCCTGTTCGCAAAACAAACAAGTTCATTATCCCGAGAAGGCCGGGCTCCAAATAGAGCCGCGTGTGACGGGCAAATAAGTAAAGCTCGAAATAATATGTCACCGGTGCGCATTAAAAACAGCGGCTAATGGCCATCAAAAGACACATTCACTCTTATCATGTTAATTAAAGCGCCACATTTCCTTGCTGAACAAACTCGTGTAGCAGTTGGAGTTCTATAATCTGCCAGCATTTATTGTACAGTAGTTACCTCCATGAATCCTTTTGTGACATATTTAGCCTCATGTCAACAACAACTATTGTTCATGCCTTTGCTTGTTGCTAGGCAGAATTGTAGGGGAACAAAAAAGACGGGGTTAGTATTATGTTTCTACAAAGCATATGGCTACTACCTCATAACTGCTACTATGCTAGCATTGTGTTTGCTTCCATTGCTTGTATGGACCTTTGGGGCTGCTCTCAATAGTGTTAGAATAAATGTACATATGTTATCCCATATTTACTCTTATAGTATTGCAAAGCATTTATTCAGCAATGTTTGAAACATGTGGGTTGGGGTCGTCTGTGAAGAGAGCAAAAGCTGCATTTGCAAAACAGGAACTGTGCCTTATCACAAGATAGCAGCTGAAACACTTTGCGGATGAACTGTTGAACTTTGACTGTTGAAAAAAGCCGCGTCTGTATTATTATCTGCACAATGTCTCATATCTGTGATGGTTGCTGCTGTGTGTACCCCTCCCCTTTAGAGCAGCAACATCTGTGAGACTAGGGAACATCCTATTAAAAAGAGAGGACTCAGCGGAGTGTGCTTTCAGAGCGGGTAGGAGATTGTAATCTGTGCACATCTCTGTCCGTTCTCCTCGTGAGCAAAAACAATCTAAATCTCTTGTTTTCCTTCCCTGTCTGTTGTTTATTAAATATTCTAGGTTGATCGAACATGACAAATAGTGACTGCACAAACAAGTTGTCACATCAGTCCAATCGGAATCAGCTATTCTTACTACAGTCTTACTACAGCTAATTAGTGGTTCGTTAATTAGTTTGCTTATCTGGAGGGGAAAAAAATAAACAAACTGACTGTACTTTTAGAATCAACATGCCAATTTGAGTTTTAATCAGCATAAAACACAAATCAATATCACACTTGTTTTTTACAGTAGAGTACATCTTTTTAATTTTAACTATTTTCTGATCATAAAATTACTGTAACAATGACTAAAAGATGCAGCCATATTTCTATTAGTTAAACTTTTTTACAGTTTTATGCCAACAAGAGTATGAAAACTTAAAAAAAATATATATATATTGTACATTTAGAACAGATACAAAATTTGCAATTAATTGTGAGTTAACTATTAAAGTCATGCGAACAATTACGATAAAAAAATGTCATCGCCTGACACTTCTAATATCTATATAAAAAAGCAATGCAAATAAATTTTTTTGTAGGTACTGTATATATATGGTTTGGGCCGGATGCCAGCAATATAGAATATAAAAACGTTGTTTGAGGGATTTGTTGTGATGTGTTTACTGGAAAAAAAAGTTGAAGAACGTCAAAGTGGCCCATCTGTTGCACCTGGCGGCCCACTGCCCAATTTGCCCCTTCATCCAAAATTCCCACCACCTGCTCAGTAAACGATGTGTCAAAACATATTTCCTGTGTTATGTATTTGCAAGGATTAGCAGGTGAGGTGATACGATCCCTCCACGGCTTCCACGACATCCTCGCGTCGCGTGTGTACGACTTAAACTTGCGCCTGAGGAGCCTCGCAGATTTGGCTGGATCAAGTCGCAAACGCCGCGTTGTGATGTTTCCAAACAACTTAACCAGAACATGTGGCGCAGCAGATGTGTGTACTTCCTTACCAGTGAGCACACTCCGAGTGTGTGTGCAGGTGTGAGCGAGCGACCCATTTGCAAGCTTTGATTTGCTTTATCGACCGCTGGATCTCCAACAGATGGAAAGCGCGGTGTGTTATGTCACATCAAAAGGTCATCGCAACAAGAATCGTCGCTTTAATTGTTGTTTCCAAGAAAGAGAAGAAGAAGACGAAGTGATCATTCAATGATGCATTTTTTGTAGCTCACATTGACGTGATAAAAAAAAAAAAGCCCTGCTGTGTTGAATGTATGCATTAAAAAAATTAATTGAAAGAATTTGCCTCACGCCGCAGATGATTTATTTGTTTAATTTTTTTACTAGCAGCCTTTTTAAAAATAATCTAATTTCCTAAACATCAGCCATTCTCTTTGCTCAGTTCGCCCTAAGAACTTATTAATTTCCTCTTTTGGGAAATGAGTAGTGTGCAGCAGCAGCAACAACAACGTGCGGAAGAAACAGGAGGTCCTTCATGCATGAAATGAAAGCGTTTCTTCCTCTGCAAAGACCTACAAGCTCCAAAAAAAAAAAAAAAAGGAAAAAAAGAAAAAGCCTGAGTATGTCTCTAAAACATAGGTGATGCTTATTTTAATGAGCATTCCTGGAATCCCTTAAAAAAAAAAAAGCGTTGCCTCGGCAACAAGTAGGATATACCGTGCTGTATGCACAAGCCTCTATGTGCAGATGTTGTTATGGAATATGTGTCATAACCTGTGTTTTTGGTGACTTTGTTTTGATCTGATTTCATATTTATGTCTCTTTTCATGGCTTGTCATGCTCGTTAAGGCTTTGTTGCCACCTGTTCGTGTCTACCAATCAGCTCCCTCCAGCCACTCGTCTTTGAAAGTAAAAATTCGGCCACAGTTCGGCTTTAGCCTCAAGTGCTAGTTAGATAGTTCCCATGGTGCTCGTTTACCTGCTAGGGAGCGAGCTAGCTAGCTAACCCATGGTGCTTGTTTACCTGCTAGGGAGCTAGCTAGCTAGCTAACCCATGGTGCTCATTTACCTGCTAGGGAGGGAGCGAGCTAGCTAGCTAGCACCCATGGTGCTCGTTTACCTGCTAGAGATCTAGCTAGCTAGCTAGCACTAGGGGCTAAAGCCAAACTGTGGCAGGGTTTTTACTTTCTAGACCTGGATTTGCCACCTCTGATCATGAATAAAAATGTAGCATAGTCATAATTTGAGCAAATTTCTTATTTCTGAAGTGTTTTTCCAATTTGGTAGCCGTCCACCTTAATCATTACCCAAGACGTCGCTTCAAAAAGGTTGGTGGACCCTTGTTTTAGACGTTTCCCCCTCCTTCAATACACCTGATTTAAATTATTAGGATTGCTTCTGCAGAGCTTGCTGATTGAATCAGGTATGTTGGAAGAGGGAAACATCTAAAACATGCAGGATAGTGGCTCTCAACAACCAGGTTTGGACACCCCTGATCTAAAACATCCACTACAACTTTCAATATTTTTGCTTCAGACCATTTGAATCCCTTTAAAATAACATATTCCATCCACTTTTATCACTTTAATCGCTTCGACAGAATAACGTCCTAAGATATTCATGAAGGTAAATTAAATTCAAGAATAACTCTAATGGATTCCCGCTTAAAAGGGGACGTGATTGTACTTTTTTTTTTTTTCACGTTTCCGGAACATTTGTTTGATGATGAGGAAGGGTGCGCAAGGCCAGCCCATCTGCCGGGGTGGAAATATGATTTAGTTGATGTGGCCTCTAAATAAGCTGTCATCCCCCATAATGCATGGAGGGAGCTGACAAAAGTAGCTCTATTACCATGTTGATAACATCAATTTGGGTTGTCACAATGGGATGAAGTGAAAGCCCCGAACCCTGCAAGGCTGCTCGCTCTGCGTCCGTGCAGCCACAAGGTTTCTGCTTTGATTAGAATCTCGGCCCATCCATTCTTCCTTGCCCTCGCTACCTCCTACAGCAATTAGATTTATATACAACCTCCAGGGTATTTTCACTTGAGATAGAGATAAAGGGGGCCGTTTCCACAAGAAGACATGTTGCAAATGGAGTTTATGATAGCCTTCACGGATCGGACCGTTTGATTGGTTGGAGGTCAGCGCCGAACGCGCTTGTAGCTGCGAGGGACGCCTCGGAAAGTGCGGAAAGTTTACAAGCTTTTTAAAAATTCCTCTGTTGCTCTGATCTCGGCCTCTCTGATGTCAAAGCATCATCATCTGCGTGTTGGGAAAAGGAACGACTTCAAAAGTTTTCTGAAATCTTCGAACACGATGAGGATGCCATGGAAACAGATGAATTGGGAGATTAAAATGCAGGATTTGTTTGCCTGGCAATATCAGTTCCTAATGATGTGATGTGATGGAGTGATAAAAAAAAAAAAATATGAAATGAGCAATGCCAAGACAACAGACTGATAATCGTTAGCGTAATTGCCAAAGTCATATTTAACTGTCACCAAATCAAAAACAAAATAATGTTCTTGCTAATGCCTACTAAATTACGACTACTACTGCTATATTTTTTATTGCCACAACAAATATCACAGCTAGGCATGGGCCAATTAACGGTTTACCAAGTTTTTAAAAAGGCAATGGGAATGAGGTTGGCTTTTTTTGAGGAGACTTTTTAAGCAGGGTACAATATCATTGGCTGCTTGCAGAGTTGAGTAAATGAACCACCTGTTGGGAGTTAAGAGCCTCCAATTAACTTCTCAGTGCATATGGGAGGAGGCAGTGGGAGGAGGGAGCAAGACAACATACTGCACTGCTCTGATTCATGTGGTCGAAAACAAAAAAAAATTGGTGCAAACGGGTACTAGTTAGCCCCAAGGACAACATGAGTAGCCCACAGGTCTGCTCTAAAAATAGCTCACCAGTGATGGAACACTGTAATAAATGTATTTATTTAAACCTAACATGATAAAAGTTTCTTCTGTACTCAATATTCTATTGTTGGTTTAAAAACTAAAATTAGATTGTGTTCATTAAAAATGAACAAAATATTAAAATATTTATACCGGTATATTTAATATTTAAAAAACGGTTACTTTACAGCTGTCATATTAATACCGTGATACCGCAATATGCTTGCTCACGGATATTATACCATTAAAATCTAATATCGGCCCATGCCTTTTTTTATTTATTTTTTTTATCGGCCCATGCCTAATCACCACCAGAATGCTATGTATAATGACTGACATGTTAACTACCCAATGATTTTTGCATGAACAGCAATCGAAGAGCCAATAACGTTTGGTGGAACTGAATCAAAAACGCAAATCATAGCACAGTGGCTAAATACATTCTAAGAGGAGAATAATAAAAAAAAAAAAACACTACGTTTGGTGACACCTTTGTATTGATTAGTTTTCCAGGCAGCTTTCTTATATAGAGACCAAGCTAGAACATATAATATACGATAACAACCCTCAGGGAAAGGTTTGGTGCTTAGCTTAATTCCTGTGTGCTTGTAATGTTTACTATAAAAAAGGAGTATATTTGGACTGCAGCGCAAAGCATCTGTGTGTTGCTCTGGGTTTACGAGTGTCGTATACAGTACAATTGTTTTCCTTCCTGATACGAGACACAGGTGGCCTGTCCTCTTTACTGCGCTGCAGTGATCAGCCATGTGAACGACCTAAGCCGCCATCTGCTGCTGGTCGCCTGCCGTCTCCTCTCGAGCTCCCTGATCTTAAAACACCATGTGCTTTTGTTTTTTTATGAAATTTCTTCCCCCTCATCTCTGCCGTGCATCATTTGCATTTGTGCTGTCGTTATTCTTGTCCCTCTACGGTCTACGTTAGCTTTCCAATCATCATTCGTTTGCTGATCCTGGGAAACAAGTGGATGCTTACGGATTTATCATCATCTTCTCTAATTCAAGGGCTTCAAACAAACAACTGTACGCTTGCATGATGTGCATGCATGGAGAGAGGACAATGGAGGCACTCTTTAGAGGTACTTATAGATAACAACCTTGTATAATTTACCACATCATGCAGGAATGATCCCTTAGAGCACGTTCATCAGCTACTGGATGGAGAGACTTAATTCATCTGCATTAGCATTTATAAAAAAAAAGTGTTTGAATGGAAGAAAAGTCCCGCCAGAGTCTTGAAGTTGTCAGGAGACCAGAGCAAGGATCAAAGGAAAGAAAGATGAAACAAAGTGAAATCCAGCACCAACCAGACGCCACCTAGCACCCAGAGAGTTACAAAACCAGATTCTTTCACCAACCCCAGAAACATCTGCATTCCAACAGATTAGGGAGACCTCAAGAGACCAGAGGAAAGACTAAAGAAAGGAAGGAAGGATAGATGAAGCAGAGTGAGATCCACAAACACCAGCCTCCACTCATCCAGCAACCAGTGGGAGAAGCAAATTCTGTTTGGATTTCAGTAGATGCTGGTGTGGCGGATCTGGCATGCATGAGAACCTCCACTAAAGAGGGGAGCCGTCGAGCCGCGGGAGCCATCGAATTGCAAATATTTCAAGACAATCAATAATCAAAAATTCTGTCCTCATTAGGATCAATGGTGAGCTGAAGCCTACTCTATTTGGTTTTGGAAGAGACTGTTAATCATTCAGTCACAAGGCCTATTAACAATCCATTTACTCTATTTTTGGCAAATGAATAAATACGCAACAGAAGCTGATGAGATAACAAAAATTGACTGCCGTAAGGTCAAGTGCTAGAGATTTGGCGATGGAAGCCTTGCTTCTAAGTAAAATATCAAGATTTCATACGATCTTTATCACATAAATCTACTGTCCAAGCATGTGGATTTCTCTGGACGAGACCCTGAAGCTTCTGTAAGTCACTTAAAGGTGAGAACCTTAAATAGCAGTTGGTTAAAAGCCACACAAAACAAACTGCAATGCGTCTCGAGCCGCATTGTTTCTGGGTTTTGTAGTTCCCGTAGGTATGTAGGCCTTAAGCGTATCCCCAGGTTGACCCCAGTAAGTCAACAAAGAGAAAGCCAATAAGATAATTCACATGGCTTCCTCCCAAAGAGTGATTTGTACAAAATCACCACAGCTAGTAAAAAAAAAGAAAAGAAAAGAAAATTCCAGGAAGGCAGCCGGCTACGCAATGCATCCAATTACCAAGCTGCCCAATAGACTTGAGTGCACTGGGCATAACTCTTGCTGTCTGGCACAATATCGTCCGTTTGAAATTACAGTGTAATATATTAGGGCAGAATTTAATAGCAGCACCGCTGAACTTGTTCGCCCCAAACAAAGTGGATAAGACAATGTGTTAGGCCTTGATCCAGTGAGTGAGCTAGCAGTGTGATGAAACGCACAGGCAAGACGGGGGAGGGGGGGGGTGGGGGACCATGTCGGCAGACTTAATCGACAGATGACACCTGTCAGAGCCCTAACGCCCTTTCACCTGCTCGCCGAGCTGTTCATGCAGTTTTTCCTTCTCCAAACGTGACAAGAAAAATCGTTATGAGAAAATATTAAAGCTGCCTTTCAGGGAGTGACAGCTTTTTTTGATATGATCTCTAAAGGGCATCCACGTTAAAGGATTACGAGTGAAAGTCAGCCAAACGAGAATTTACATTACACTCTACTTGGGAACGTTTAGCTGAAAAAAAATACACTGAACCATTAATATATTAAATCTACCTGCCTCGGCCGCTGATGTGTTAAAAAGTAATTTTCGTGTAATCACTGGACCGTAGATTGGGCTGGAAATGAGAACACGTTGCTCTGCTGGAATCAGAGCTCAGGCTTAAAGACAAAATAAAAAAATCCAAGCTCCATCCTTTGCTCTTCTTTTATTATATCAAGCCAGCCTACAAATGGATGACGCATCGCATGTAACATGATAAAATGTGGTGTTTCATGAAAATACACACAGTGAAAAGACAAAGTTGCTCACTACCACCATCCGTTAGCATCCGCCAATAATAAATCTAGATAAAAACCCAACAATAAAGCATCCACACTTTCATTGCCCTCACAAGAGATTTGATGAGTATGAAGCACTGTAGCTGAGTGGCCTCTCCCAAGGCGCAGTACATCACATAAAGCCCCACGCAAGACAGAAATGTCAAGTTGTGGGATTTTATTTTAGGAATGCGGCCTTGACCTGTCCAGAGTCAATATTTTCTGGTGGGTCCAGGGAACATTTTACTCAGGAGTGCACAGAAGACTAGAGGCTATGAGAGTAGGAATGAAAGGTGGAGTAAGACATGAAGTCAATCCGACCTTATGAAACCAAGCCAGAATTTCCATCCGTCTGTTATATGGCTTGTCTTCATTTAGGGTTCGAGGGTAAATGGAGCCGATCCCAACTGACTTTGGGAGAGAAACGGGGTGTACCCTTGACTGGGCTGGGCGCCAAGTCAGTCATAGGGCTCACTGAGACAAACATACATTGACGCTCATATTCACATCTGTTGACAATTTATAGTCTTCAATAAACATGCATGTTTATGGGAAGCTGGAGTACCTGCAAAGTCCGCACTGTGATGTTTGAAATTAGTCAAAGACCCGAGTTGCCTTCAGAATTTCCATCGCTAATTTAGCTTAACTAAAATAAACTGAGATAAAGTAAGCTCAACTGAAGCAAAAGTGAATACAACAAAAGTAAGGTATTTGGCAGGATCCATCTGATTGGACATAATCAAATTTTATATATGTATTGATATATCGTATTGATTACAGAGACAGAAATGGGGCTGACTTTGTCCTTTCCAAAACGACAGTTACGAATGTAACAACGGTTCTATGAGTCACGAACGACCGCCAGATGGCGGTGCTGAAGCAGCACGGAAATCCCCACGTGCGGGCGTCACTCGAGAATAGAATACATAAAAGGACACGTAGTCCATGGTTTCGTTTTTTTACATCTCCATGTAAAAAAGGGGATAGGAACCATAAACACGGTCTCTTAAACCTCCTCGCGCGGTTCACTCACTTTGCTTACCGCGATTCTTCTTGTCCGTTGCCGGTGGCGTGTGAGCTTGTTGCTAGTTGCTAGTTTTTGATGGACTTGTGTGGATTTATGTGGACCGGAACTCTCCTTCCCTGTTCCCCTAATTTTAGGCGCCTCGTTGATGAGTGCCGCTTTAAGTTAGACGGTGCGTATTGTGTATGTCAGCAACCATTGCTGTCTTGCCGGCGGTTGCTTTGACTTGTTTTTTTGTTGTGTCTCGGACCCTCTCCTGGCTTATGGTGTCGTACCCAACGCTGTCGCTTCCGTTGTTGCCATTTACTGCGCTGAAAATAACTTGCTAGCGAAGGTACTGATTTCCGCATCCTCTCCTAGCTTGTAGCAAAACGCAACTTGCTCGGCTGCTGCCTTGATGTTTGTTTGCTAGCCATGGTATCGTTTATCATACCCTCTGCTAGTTTGTGACGGCACAAACGGTACGCTTTTAATTGCTTTGTTATGTCCCGTTGGTGAAAGAGATTGAAAGCAACATGTTGTTATTGACGTTTTTGTTTGTTTCTTAAGTTTTGAAAGGGTTCAAACAGCTTAGACCAGGGGTGGGCAAACTTTTTGACTTGCGGGCCACAATGGGTTTGAAATTTTGACAGATGGGCCGGACCAGGAGCATTTGGACCTCATAGCACAGTAAAAACACACAGATAAATGTGCAACCCAATTTACTTATAGTGTGCACTTCGGACTGCGTTTTTCAAATGTGCAAAATCCACATATTTAAAACAGCTTTTCCAATAGCTTCATTTTTATTGTTTTAGCTCAACTTTTGCTGTGTTTTTATGCTTCGTAAAGTGACCTTAGGTGTTCTGAAAGGTGCTGTTTTTAAATGAAATGTATTATTATTATTATTATGATTATTATAAAATAGCCCTAATCCAGGTAGTACGTTTGCCTCAATGAATATGCAAGATGCGGCATTTACAAACTATTTGGCAAAGTGGGAGTCTAAGCCTTAAAACTTTCCTCCCATTGTGTCTATTTGGAAGCCTACCCGTTTGTTATGTCTCTCATCTGCCGTCTCGAGTTTCATTTTGCGTTGTCTTACATTTCTATTTCTTCTTCAATCCCGGATGGTTCCAGGATTTCCTCGGGTGAGCTCAATTTCGTGAATCCAAAGATGGACAGTTCCAGGCGCTTCTAATTGTCCCTGCTCTCGTTGCTCCTTGCCTTCATCTTAACGCCACTTGGGTTAATTCGGCACCAGTGAAAAGATCAGCCTATTAATGTGCTACAACTTGGCCACTTTACTCCTTTCAGTCCTGCGGGTCTATTTGTTAGCTGTCAGTGGCTATCTTTCTTCAATCTCACCCATTGTGTTTGCTGGATGGAAAAGGAAATCTGTCAAATGTCCGTCCCTGCGGGGTAATAACAGAGCTGCGTATTTTGTTAAATCGATCCTGGGAGGCCCATTAAGAAACAAAGTGCAAGAGGGAGTGTAGGAACACCAGAGCAGAGGCCTAGTTAGAGGTTGATGCTCAGGGGCTTGCAGGCAGGTCCGTGGCTGAGAGAGCATGGCGAAAATAAATAAGAAAACGAAAAATGACAGATAGTGGAAATGGAAAAAGAAGCGGGAGAGAGGTCCTCATACAACAGATGGCCGGTGGGCGAAAGAAAATGACAGGATAATGAGAGTAAGGGTGAATGAAAAAAGGATGGACATGGGGAAAAAGGACCTGGCCAGAATACTTCAGAGAGCAGCTTCATTGTAATGTAAGATGAGTCATGCCCCATTGACTGACCCTTAACACCCTTTGAACCTCCATAAAGAGACCAACAAGGTAAATGCTAACAATCGGGCCAATGTGGCCTATAAAAAAGGCCGTATGCCTTCTTTAGGTGCTGCCCTTATGCATCAACATTCATTATTCCCACAACAACGGAGGAAAGACGTCATCTATTCATTCGTATTCTACATAACTCGTGGATGACCGGATCTTTTTGCAAATGATTTCCAGCGACAGGCGGGGGTACACCCTGGACTGGTCACAGCCACATGACAACTATGGGCAACTTAGAGACTTCCATCAGTCCAAGAACCTGCAGAACACACAAATTCCCCACACAGAAGTTTCCATGGAGAGTTGAACCCGCATCTCCCCACTGGGAGGAAATACAAGTACAGAAGTAAATCTGAAAATAACACTGGGTTTATTCGCGTTATTTGCTCAAGGCTTTATCTGAATCGCAGAAGTCGATCTTACTTCGCTGTATTAGCGAGGATTTCAAGTTTCTTGAATGCGCCCTTAGGGAGCGTGAGTAGCTGAGCTATAATCTAGGAAACACAAGTTGATCTTTGGTGTACAACATCTGCCAGGACTTCAAATATGTAAAACATGCCTCAGGGGGTCCTTGCTTTTAAGACCATCTGACATACGATATGTTGAGGTTTATGCACTAATATGCACAGCGGCGTAAGAATTACGCTGTCACATGGCACAACAATGCACACTCATTTTTCAACGTACCATACAAACATTTCCTGTAATGACTTCACGGCTGCATCAGCGAGGGTTAGTGATGGACTACAGAGCCAATTAGGGTCACATTGACGCTGTAGGAACAGAATACTGCCCTTAACCGAGGACCCTGTGTACATGTGTTTTAAGGCGTAGTGCAAGGTCTCCGGTTGCCTCCGAACATCCAACAGACATACCAAAGTTACAAAGTTAATTCCCAACCAGATCTCTTGACCAAAGTGCTAGTATAGGTCATCACACAGTTGCAGCCTGCTTCTTCTCAAGAAGGGTTCAAACACATTTTTGCTGTAGCCTACATGGAGTCACTCCTCTGATGACGTCCTTCTAGAACCTGTTGAAAAAACACCTAAATATTTCACCCCTGCAGACTCTATAACCTTTGAAAGGCTCACACCGGCATAAGCTAGAGAAAAGTGTCTTAGTTAACGGCAAGTGTCTGTTTGAGCTCAGACAAGCAGACGTGTTCATGTATGTGTCCGTAAAGTGGTCTCAGGTTTGACAGGAGGGGGGGGGTTTACCCTGAGACCGGTGAGCAGACAAGGACGCAGACATCTTTCCCACATCACTATGCCTCCGTCTAGCCCTGAAGGCACTGATAAGAGCAGACATTTAATTTAGCGGCTCTAAAACCAATGCTTCAAAACACCGGTGGCAGGTGCAGGAAACTCTAATAGGCTCCTGAGCACCGCAACTGGCTGACGGAAGGAAGGCGCCCACTTATTGCACATCCATCAACCACACTTTCGCCTGCTCGTCATTTTCCGGCGGCCGCAAGCCAGAGAAACTTTAATGAACCACTGAAAAGAGAATGTATGTATGTAATTAGCTTGCTGTTTTGATGCATTGTGTACCACCGAGAGGGGTATTCAAAACTGATGAAAGATTTTGGGGGGGGGGGAACATTGTCATTTGCTGGAGTTTCGAGCACCTCTCATATGACTCAAGTGAACAATGTGGCAGTTGAGTGGCATAGCTTAGAAATAGAAGCAGGGCCATCAGCAAATGGTAACGTGCCACATTCACCTGACTTTGATACAGTTAGCATTGGGCTAGGTTGAGAATACTCTCTGTGGATCAAAATATGTAGAGTCTAATGGTTAATGTTCTGCAGTAGCTTGTCTGAACTAGTACAAGTTGTAGCCTCGACTACTGCTAAGCCTAAAAACTGTTGCAAAACTCCCCAAATTGGGTGAGTGGGTATTGACGAGAGCACACGGAATGTGCTTGTTTGCTAGCAGAGATAAAGTGGTTAGTTAAGGTAGAAAAATGAATAATGCAGCTGAGTGACTGTTAGCATATTTTAGCATATACAATTATAGCCTTAATCTTAAAGTCTGCTAATGGTAGGCTAAATATTTAATAAGACAAAAAGCATGTTCACCTGATAAAACTAAGCTAAGTTAGGCTCATGCTAACATTCCTCAAGATGCGTACGCTGATATTACGATGCTACAATTATATTTGTTCCACCGAGAGAACTAGGACATCAATTCATGGAGAATTACGCAATTACCTTCTCACTGGGCTAGCGTAGGATGATGTCTTGACGTCTCGCTGGTTTAACCGGTCATATCAGTGACCTAAAGTGCCAAAGCTTTTCCAAAGCGCCAGCCAGATGGATCATGAACTTTGGGGTTTAAAAACAAGCTGGGTAATAGTTACGGCGTTGGGTGTAGTATGACAAGCAAAAGCCAAAAAGTGAAAATGTCAAGGGGCACGCGTGAGGGATTACAGCGGCGTTGGAGAGAGATTACCATGGGATCAGCAGGATGAGCAGTTCGTGTAACAAAGATGGTGACAAATCCTCTGAAAAAGCTAACAATGGCATCAAGACAGCAAATGATTGCTAATGTAGCTGTTAGCCATTTTAGTGAGTGTAATTGTAACTGACAGCAGCTCAAACAACATTATGATAGAGACAGATGGATGAGGAACGACCGCAACACCAATGATAAATAGTGCACCAATAAACCTCTAAGTAAGTAGTAATCAGTCTGACAATAATTACCAATTATGTGAAACAATCTGTCCAGAGAAAAATCTATAAAATCAAAACATTTCAACTGCGAATGAGCTCTAAATTTTTTTTAGCTTTTGTACGAAAAGTAGTAGCCACATTTTCTACAATAAACCTTACTGGGACTATTTTATTTTAGTTTACCGTATATAGTGCAAAAAAAAACAAACAATGTCAATAAAGGAGACAAGCATTTATTCTTTAAAATTGAAATGACAAACTTATGATATGCTCTCGTCAACATACCCTAGTTCTTGTTTTGCTAAGATTAGCCTCTTTTTAGTGGCCGTGCCCGTCTCCTTCTGGGCTAATGGTGAGTGCATATTCCATTACCATGATGACCAGGGGGCGGAGTCTGAGCCATGCAACTCAAGTGGTTGCTTATACTTTGACATGATAGTAAGTGTGTCACACCTAAACATCACTTGAAAGTGGCTCTGTATCTTTGCTTAGCCTAGCCGATCACGTCATTGGCAGAGGAACGGATGGTTATTATTTAAATTAGCCCCAAAAGTGCAGTAGGCCTCGCTTTAACAAGCACGGGAAACGGCAAAAGTTTATATAATTGTTTACTTTTACAATTGATAGGTAGGCAAGTACTCCAGAGGCTGTTGTAAACATTTCCAAAAGTTGTATTTTGTACTTGCTGGACCTTATATACTGACGAGCCAAGAAGCAGCAGCCATAATGTACGTTAAGTAGAAAAAACATTCGATTTTTCATATTTAACATTTTTTTGCAAGCAACACAGACAGCTGCAGTGAAATGCTAATTAACGTGCTCGACGCTCCCTCGTCATCCTCCCCACCGCGCCGCACATATACAGAAGTACTCACCGAGCTGTTTTCAGATTCATAGAAGCCTGATTACGTCGGCTCTAAACATCCACATTAATCAGTCACGTTCACTTGCTGTAAATAATCACATAATCTGTGTGCTCCACATGAGAACACAGCCATTACACACCAGCGTACAATGTCACACTCGTCTTGTCAAAACCGCTTCGCCAGATGACTTCTCGCAAACATCTCCTCCACGAAGCTAATTCCGCATCAGAGTCACTCGAGTGACAAAAAAGGCCCATTATCATGTTTGGTAAGCAGGCAGCCGATGAAATCAGCACTGAAAACGATATTTACAACCGCAACACTTAAAATACAGTCATCTCTCCTCAATAGTGAGATTACTTTCCAAGGCCCCCTGCAATAAGTAAAATTCAAGAAATAGAAACACGCTATTTAAATACACCCTAGGCATTTTTTGGAGCATTTACTGCACTATAAAAACATTGTACAAAGAGTGTACTGATCCCTCTATGTGCTGACAGTAAACATGTTTTTTTTTTTCTAACAAACGTAACTTAAATTTTCTCAATACATGTCATTAATCATGTCCAAAAATAGAAATTTGTAGGCGTAAAAAGCAGGATTTAAATGGTTGACGTTCATTAATCTTCACTAAAAACTAGGTTGAGTTGAAATACTTCCTGTTTTGTTTCTACTTCTTTCTATTTTAAAGTGTCAAACAAAATAGTATGGTTCATGTCCATATTTAGAGGAAGGGAAAAAGAAGCAGCTCAATCCTGGCATTGACCACAGTCCGCCCTATCAAAAGCCAAAACAAAATGCGGCACTAATCCCTATTTAGACCTACATAATGAGGGCGCATACATACACACATGAAGGGACTGCCAGGCTGCAAGAAAGTCCATTAGATATTCATCCAGGCGAGGAACGCAGCAGCCGCAGTGTATGGAAATGAGCATGTCAGCAGAGAAATGCACAAAATAGCTCTAAACTAAACTAAATCGGCTAAACGGATGATACAGAAACTGCTTAACCTTTAAATGCTCAACAAAAACCTGCATGCTTGAAAGGTTTGCTTAAGACCCGAGGGTTTAAATTGCAGCCTCCCGTTTCCGTTGCACGGCTAACGTTAGCGTACTCCGTTGGTGCGCCTCACTTCTGGCAATGGGGTATTAAGTAGCACCCCAAACTCAGTAAAAATGAAAATGAAAATGCCCAAAAAGTTGGTTTGGTTGGTATGCCACCATCTTTGTTTCACTCGTAACCACACTGCCAAAGCATTTATAAGATGGCTTATAGTTTACAAACTATACTTTGTTTACAGATCTGTCCACATCCCTTTTTTTTCCCGATAAACTGCATCTCCTTTAGGAAAGGCCCCTTCCAATTTCAACTCGTAATTGTGCGGCCCGTTGAATATGTTCCCAATAGGACGGAATAAACAGTACATGCAGAGAAAAGCCTGTCGCAAATTAGAAACTCTCCGGCTTGTTTATACGGAACAGATTAAATTAACGGCAGCCGTGTTTGTACCCACACGGCCTTTCTTCAGAGTGTCATCCGGTTCGAGATAATGATCGGAAGGATGTGGGGAGAGCGCCCGAGGTGGCTCTCGCTTCGGTAATGTGATCTTTGAAGAGCACATACGGCTCCGATTGACGTTCTGCAAACAAATAACGATGGTGACACTGACTTTTAGTTTGTGTTCAAATACAAGTATGAATAAAATGTAGCATAACCCCTAACCTGTAATCTTGGTCCCCTCAACCTCTACCCTGACTCTAAAACCTAACCCTCTAATCCCAAACCCTTATGATTGAATGTGATTCTCCTGTGCAAAAGATTGTTATTGATTTGTCCGGCTGCAGGCTAATGATCTGGCTAATGATCGGAACGACGATGAGGGCACTCGAGGTTGCTCCGGCTCAAGATCACAAAAAAACTAATGATGATGGCAAGGTTTACTTTCAGTTTTCCTCATGCAGTATGATGGCCAGGCATTATTTCCAAATTGCAGTATAAATAAAATCTGAAAAACAATCAACCCTGACCCCAGTCCCTTAGTTCTAAATTCTCAACTCCCTAATCCTAACCCTAATTCTGGTTTACCTTCCCATATATTCTAATTTTATGCCTAATCCCAACCCGCCCCAAGACCACACAAAATAGGAATATAAATGATCAGCCCACCCCCACTGAGTATCGGGAGAGTCGGGAGGCCCCTTCCAATATTCCAAATCTGACCTTTGCCCACGAAAAGGTTGGGTAGGTTGGCATTAAAAGCGACCGTGAACACCTGCACCCCCGGCGATGCAAGGGGACTCCGTGCCCGGCGATCGCACTTCGTTCTCCCTCCACCCCAGGACCTTCAGGATGATATTCCTATTTTAATTCCAAATGTCCCAATTATGGTGCGAACCATTGCGTTTCCTAAATCTAAAATGCGACTTTGACTCAAACCCTTGAACCCTAACCACCTAACCTATGCCAAACCCCTCAATCTAAACCTAAATCTATGATGTGATTCTGACTAAATATCAGACTTACAAAATACTTTTTGATTTTTCTAACAGCAACGTTTTACTCTTCGGCATACTTGACCTTTTTTTTTTAAAAGTTCCAATGACTTAAGCAATTAAATTGCAAGATATAATTTGTGCCACCAATTGCTTTGGCGTACGGCATTGAGATCACAGGATAGTCCTCGAATGGTGTGTGTGTGTGAAAGAGAGAGAGAGAGCGAGAAGGGTAAAGGAGGCAGGCTGTCTTCTGTAAATGTCACCCTCTCCCTGATTAGACATATCAGCAGGCTATTAGCAACAAGAGCAGAGCCCACCCTCCTTCCCCAATCAATGGATAAGATACCGAGGGAAAAGGACAACGGCGAATCACAGCACACCAGATTAAATCTCGCCACTCACAAATGAGTCTGAACTTCTTGCAGTGGTGGGAAGTAACCACATTTAAAGGGTTTGAACGCCGCTTTGCTTAGCCATGATTGAAGTTGGCTGTGGCCACTCACCCCCACAGCGGCGCAGTGCAGAGATACGCCATGCGCAGGATTTACGATGTTTATTCAGTAATTCGACTTTTACTAGAGGTTTTCTTTTTTTACAACACTAATCTATACTGTAGCATCTGCGTGTGAATAATTTTATCTCCTCCGTCCGCTTATGAGCAAACCAGCCGAGCACATCGAGAACCTTCTGACTGTTCTTCGAAAGCAAGCCGATGAGAATAAATACGATGCCAGAGGTTGAATGGGATAACAACACGTGCGTGCCGAAAAACTTGGTTTTTGGAGCCAGATTCCTCCTGGGAGGATAATTCTGTGTGGATGCAATTTGCCAATGTGTGCTGTTAATTCTCTTATCATTTAATGTCTCATGGGGAAAAAAACCCCTCCCCCTCAATTTCTAAGACTGCCGCCACCAGTGACACACCTCGAGAACGCTTCGCCTCCAAATCCCTTCACACATGCATGCACCGCCATAATTGAATTCATCCCCCCCTTCCCCACCCCACCTGAGTAATCGTCGAGATGCCCTCACCTTCGCCTATTTTTAACATCCGCGCCGCTGCCATTCAAAATTTGAATGACAGGGAAGCGCTTTAGACAGTTGTTGACGTCTTCATGGGGCGGATAAATATTTGGCTTGATGGCCTGCTTTTGTGTCCTACCCTTGAGGCGGAAACGTCAACACCGTTGAGGATTGTCCTTTGTGTTAATGCATGTCCTCTTAGGGCTAAAATTGTCATTACATACGTGCCAATGTGTTCTTGCAAGAGCTTAAGGACATATTTGTATGATTTTTAGAGTCGAGTGAATTTTAGTCATAAAATGGCAATTAACAATCCTGGTTGGCGTATTTTCGCATGAAATGATTGGTCGATGTCAAGGCTCAAAATGAAAACACATTGAATAGCAAAAGTGAGAATCATCCTTCGAGACGGTCCCAAAAAACTTTGCTGGACTCACGTTAGCTACCGAAGATAGTCGAAGGTCGAAGGAAGCCCTGCGCTACTCGCACCACACTAGCTAGCTAGCTTCCGTTGGCTACTAGTGTGCCTAACCACGTTGCGGAGTCGCTCTGAAGTCAGTTAATCATCGTCTCCTTGGAGACAAATAAGCTACATTTATCACAGGTACAATTCTCAGGAACAAACAAAAGAAGATGGAGAAGCCATTTTCATCGCTAAGCTAACCTAAGATTGACAGGGCTAGCGTGTTTAACACCGGAATTAAGTGCTTGGATGATCAAATACAATTTTCACAGATGTCCTGCTTAAACTGCGTTTGAAGTGCTAAATAGATAAGTGTGTGGACTCTGGAGAGAAAATCATACTAAACAGAACCGGAACCGGAACTGGAATAACTTCTGTTGCTGTGTACATCAGCCAAGAGACGCGGTTTTCCAGCTTGTAGAACTCTAAGAGTATATTTATATATGTTCGATAAAAAGCAGTATTACTGGACTGGATTTTCTTACAAGAAGTGTCATAGGACAAGTCTGTGTGATTTTAGAGCCAGACCAAGTGAATTCCATTTGTATTGTATACAGGTGGCACATTTATCCACCAAATATTGGTAAATTTTCAAAATTCTATAACTCTTTGTTCCATCAAAATAGTTATTACACTCCAAAATATTCTTACAAGAACCTAGTAGAGTATTTTTGTATGATTTTAGAGTCAAATCAAGTGCATTTTATTCGGTAGCTTCAATTGACAAACAAAGTTGGCATAATTCCTTCAAAAAATATTGGTTAATTTTCCAAATTGTCTAACCCAATTTCTGAGGGAATATTTATAACGAGCTCAGATGCTCTCACAAGAGCTGAAAACTGGTTTTCTATTATACCAAAAATGAGCAGAGATCGGCTTCACCCACCCGTTAGCCTAATGAGGACAAGTGCTAGCAAAAAAAAAAAAAATGGCTGACTGGATGGATGTTTTTCTGTGTAATATTTCTGTATTATATTCCATTAAAGCAAGAGAACAGGCTCTGTTGGCAGGACTATCGAAAGCCTGCATCTTTTGTGTTCTATAATATGATGCTCACTATTTTTTAAGGAGGTAGTTCATCATTCAAGTGGTCTCTGATGGAAGACACGTTCCTCAACTTGCTTCTGTGCCGACAGACTTGACTAATTCCTTTTCATTTACATATAAAATATTCCGCAGGGAGGCCTGCCTGTGGCTTTGCATGAAATACGGAAGAAATGAGAAATCTCACAATGAAGATGAAACTTAAGATGCCGAGTGTCATCTTGCCCATTAACTATTTTCTATACTGCTTGTTTTCATTTGGGTCGCAGGTGAGAGGGAGGCTATTCCGAGTTGATTTTGGGCAGGACGTTCCATCACACTTACATTCGCACCGACGGACAATCTTGATGCATGTTTTTTGGAAAACCAGACCAGTGCTGAGGAGTAGAATCACTAATGAGTTTTGGACCCGTCGCCTCGTCCACGTTCAGAATGCTTTTCATTTCTGCCACCGTGACTTTTTGTTCCAGATCTTCTGGGCTTTGTTGTCAACCTTCATCCTTCTTTCTTTATCTGTTGTGCTCGCTGGGAGTCTTCACATCTCTTTGCGCTGACTTCAGGCTGGGAATGTGGGACGCGAGGGTTTCTTTTCATCTGCGCCTTGTTGAGACGCGCGTGCGGGAGAAGCTAGAAGCTGAGAGGCAGTCTCGGGACAACAGAAGACTAATCTGGCTTTTTGTTACCTTCTTTTCGTCGCCCGCATCAATCTCGACGCCATCGACAAATGTGCAGGTATTCGTAGAAACAACTGATGGCTATCTGCATTTTTAATTACAAAGTTACCATCATTGGATCTGAATCAAAAGGCTGAAGAATTTCGACTCAAGTGTGCTACTGAAGGCTCCAAGGAGCCGCAATAAAACGCATGCTCACAATGACATACTTGTCACCGATATAATTACTTGAGTACCGCATATAAAAAAAAAAGTTAATTAACTCTGCTTTCATACGCAGCTAATCGCAGCTTGTATTTACATAAGGGTCGTGTGTGGACAAAAAATAAAATGGAAAAGTCTGTGAAGAAGTAGCAAACGTGGGCTTCGCCAACGTGGAGTCAAGTGCGACCTGAAAGAGATGTGGAGCGGAATGAGAGTTGCCACTTAAAAGTCAAATGAAGAGAAAGAAATGAAAAATTGCGACCAGAGAACTGAACTATTCTGTATCTGTATCACTTCCCAATGACCGAATTTTCAGCTATTGGAAAATGTCAGCTGCTTGTTTTATTTCAAACTTAACTTGTAGTAAACGTCCGTGATTTCATGGACGCTGCGATTGCGACATGTATGTGCCCCGATACCGGTCAAAGGAAACTTTGATCTCTCTACTCTCATCTATTAAAAACTTTGCTTCAAACAATGTGCGCAACAAGAGGGGAAAAAAACTCTGGTGAAATTTCTTCTACGTTGCGTATTTGCTATTACCGGAAGATTTAATTTCCAAAGTGGAAACGCATTTGATGTTCTTAACAAGTTTCACAGAGAAATATTAAATAACTAGCACTGGTAAAGGCAGCTAATACAATTAACTCTTTGACTGCCAAAAACGTTAAATAACGTTTCGTAAAATCCTATGGAGTGCCAAAGACGTTAAAAGACGTTTTTTTTTCCAAAACAGGTGAAACTAACCATTTTCTATTGTTGATTACTCAAAAACGGAATAAGGTAGAAACAAACTTTTTTTTTTTTCTGATGGAAGATGAGAGTCCAATCTTGTTTTGGCAGTATGTGTGTTTCCATAGTCCAAACACATAATTTTCTATGGACCTTGAAAGATCAGTCAAAATGCTTAAAATCGGCTGGCACCCACGGCATCCCTTTTCTGAAAACGTCTGGCAGTCAAAGAGTTAATCCTCTAATAACGATTGTAACTGCCCATTATGCAAAGTGTTAGGGGTCACATGACATCAAATCACACTGATAAATCAATACCATCAGCGATAATTGAAACCATTAAGTGCTACGGCCATAAAGACCGTCTAATGTATAGTTACTACTGCATGCAAGTCTGTTTTACGTACCATATAGCGCTAATTGCTGCGGCACAAGTTGGGCAATCCAAGGGGACGAGCAGTCTTCATAACTGCTGAATTGCCGTTCTTTGCAGCAGGTGGACTGTCAGCCGTCTTAATAATTAAACGCTTTCAAAGGTTGCGCCGCGCTTCAAGCAATGAGTCATCAGCGGGAGTCTTGACATACACTTTGCCAACCGACACTTGACATTCAGCCTGCCTCAGCAGCTGGAGTTGAGCACCGAGGGGGAGCCGGACGCTGAGACCACCCTGGCAAACGCGCCGACAAGGCTTCTTAGCGGCTCCGATTCCGTCCAAATAGGCGTCACGCTGTGATGCTCGCTCCCTTTGGATGAGGTTAAAAGGATAATGGACAGACTTGCCGTTATACGGGGCAAAATGTCAAAGTCAAGCACGGAGTAAAGACGACCAGAACAAACAAATGCAAACGGCTGCCAAGGCTTTTACAATTGGCACCTGTGAAATGATGAGTAAACCACTACTGAGACGGAGTACGCGTTTTTTGTACAATATTAGTCGTGGTCGGTTTGGATCAGGCCCCACGGTTTGGATGGCGCACAATCCGCGGGTTGGTTTATGGGCGAAAAAACAACAACAACAAAGTGCACATTCACTTTGGACACCAGTCAGACCTGTCAAGGAAGCTGAAACAGACTCAACGCAACACACTGCTAATTTCATAATAAAGTTGTCAAATGGTACATTGACAGCAATGGAAATAGCCTTAGTAGACTTTTACTTTGAAGTTAGCCCACGTCGTGGCGTGATGGCTAATTTGACTTCCCTTTTAGATGTTGAGGATTTCTTTATCGTAGTTTTGATTGGCAATAAAGTTGCGACCAACGTCAACACGACGCTATCCCGAATTCATATCGAATCGCTAATTCAGGACGCTAAGAAACCGCTAATTAATTACGCCGTCATTGTATGATACAGCAGAAGTTTCCGAGTTAAGTGGCGACTGGCTAGCAGCTAGCTGCTAGCATTGCCAACGAGTGCCTGGCTGGTAACTGTAAATCAGTTGGACAGCTGGTACCTGGCTTACGTTAATTATTTTTTTATATTCTGAACCAAAGCTACTTTGTAATTCACGCTCCAAGTTTTAAAGGAAGGGAATGTATATAGAATTTTTTAACCTAATTCTGGTTACTTAATTCTGTCTGTTAGCGAGAGCCACTACATCGTGATAACTTACATTGATGTTTCTGCATTTGGCAATTTATTATTATATTATATTATTAGTATGGGATTTTTTTAATGGGCTTTAGGTGAACTGATGAATACACACACGCTCGCACGCACGCACGCACACACACACACACACGCACATACACATTCTCACCCACATACAAAAAAAAAATAATATATATATATATATATATATATATATATATATATATATGTGTGTATATGTATATATATATATATATGTATATATATTTAAAAAAAACATTTATTACATTTTTTAATTTATTTGTTTTTTTTGTTTTTTTTAAAAAGGAGAGCAATGATGATGTCAAATCGAATGAACAATACTGAGCTCTCCTGAGAAAAAAAAATTAAAATAAAATAAAGGAAGGGAATGTGCCTTAAATTGAACTTTGAGGTCTTTTTTTTTTATATAATGAAAAGATAAATAGAACTTTGTCTTCATTTATTTTATAAAACACTTTTGCCCATTAAAAAAAGAAAAACATTCAACTCAAAATATCAAACATGGCCGTTTAGATTTTAGGAACACAATTTTAAGCCATTAATACCTTGTTATTTTACACATGAACCATGGGAAAATAAGAACGTTTCTGCCTCATATTTCACTTTAAATTGTGTTCTTAAATCCTACACGGCTATATTACATATTTTGAATTGCTGTTTTTTATGTGGAAAAAGCGTTTTAAAAAATAAATGAAGTCAATGTACTATTTATCTTTTTTTTTTTTTTTTTACTGTTCCAAAAAACGATCTGAATTGTGACTTTTGTGATCCGTTGCACCACTATACAATAGGCCTACTGTAATTCTCTAAAAGAAAAGTCCTTGGCAGAGGTTTAGGCTACATCTACCTAGCGACAGCGCTAAAAAAAATGACTTTGACCACATCTCCTGATGTCCATTAGAAAATGCGCAGGCTGTTCGTCAATGTCACGTAACACTCCCGAGCCCACCAGGCCCACTTGAGCGAGGCGGTCAACGACGATAGTCCCCAGACTCGCCTTAAATAGCCCGAGATTAAAGGCCGCGCATTGCCACTTAAGATGTGATGAACGGCGTGGGCTCGTCCCCGCCTCTTATGAGGTCACAGCTGCGTGGAGGAATGAAGGAAGTAGATGGGACTGCAGGGATGACACAACATTGACTTCACTCATCGCTTCCTGGCCTTTTTAAAATGAGGTCTTATGTTAGCTAACTGTAACACCTGGATATACGACTGTTGGACCTCATTATGTGAACACTTTGGTCACCATTGTAATTTCCACAGCAATTTCCATGTGTTTAACTCTTTGACCGCCAAAAACGTTTAATAACGTTTTGTAAAATCCAAATGAGTGGCGCCAAAAACGTTAAAAGACGTTAACTATGTTTTTTTTTGGAAAACGGGTGGAGGAAAGCCTTGGCCAGCTGTGCTCAAAGTAGCAAGCAGATCGAGTTAGTATTATGACTATTTATGGGCACTAGATGGCAGCGATGACTCTCTTTGGACAAGATCGGGTAGGAGTCAGTAGTAGAAGACGTGAGGTGGAGCTAGAGTGCTGAGGGGAGAATGGCCGAGGAAGCGAAAATGGCGACCGGTTGCAAGCAGCTCACGCTTGAGCATTTTTTTTCAAAGACGAAACGCATCGACCAGTGCTAAAGAGCACATTGATGATGATGATGGTGACTCCGAGGTTGACGGCGAAGTTGGAAGCGTTGACGCGGCGGCTTCGATCACGCCGTAAAGCCTCGCCGGCTAGCGATGCTAACGCCGGAAAATGTGGTGCACAACCGAGCACTTCTGCACGGGCGGACGTTCAATCGGACGATGAAGAGTACCCTGAGTCCAATGCATATTCATCGGAGGAGTGGGTACCGTCTGATCACGGAGAAGACACTGGTTCTGGACTACGATGCCATCATGAATGGAGTGGATAAGATGGATCAGAACATCTCTTACCACCCGGTATAGGAACTGAAGGACATGAGGAACGCCAGACGTAACACCAGTTATCTATCTGTGTTTCCATAGTCCAAACACAAAATTTTCTATGGACCTTGAAAGATCAGTCCAAATGCTCTAAATCAGCTGGCACCCACATCTCTTTTCTGAAAATGGTTGGCAGTCAAAGAGTTAATGTGGTTTGTTCTTCGTCTAACAAATTCAAATTCTAATGTGAAAGATATTCGGTAGCAATTACATACAGAGCCAGCATGTCAGAATATCCGGCCCGAGAACTATGGGAAGCCATTTGAGAGCATTTATAACATGCATCCATTTTGCAGTCCACTCCTGGTTTAACAAGAAGCCACCTAAGCTCTGTCCCTGGTCGTCATGGTAACAGAAGCCAATTTTACATTGGCACAGCCAACAGTCGAGATAGGGAGAGCATGAGTGACTCATTTGCATGAGACAGGACCACCCCCTCAAAACATGGAATTCATCCATCCATTTTATGAAGCTTTTTGTCCTCATTAGGGTGAGCTGAAGACGACAATATGTACTCAGCGGAAAGATGCTCTGTAATTCCTGATTCTAGGGAGATTTTAAAAGAGTGTCTGAGTCTCCCTAACAGCGATTGGCTGGCTCTTTTTTTGAATTTCTGGGAGCTTTTCCTTTGCCGCAAGGGGGGTTTATCCCACGGGAAGTCGTCGATCCCTGTGAACTGTGAGCCCGTGAAGCTCTTTCTCTATAAAGTAACTTGACTCGACTGGAACATGTATTAAAATAAATATATCAAATGTTCCGCAGATAAGTCTGCCTGTGGCTTAGCATGAGTAAAAAAAAATACTGAATATCGTATGACTAAATATTAAGTGTCACAATGAAGATAATACCTCAAATGTCACAGACGTGCCATTAAGACAAGAACTGTTCCAAAGGTCTCCTTTACATAAGGTTTGCTTCATGTTCAACTGAAACTTTTTTTGCTCTTACCATGATGCCCATCAGTTTGCTAGAATGTCACAAAACGCTACAGGACTGATTTACTAAAGGTTTGCAAATGCAAATAGATTTGGAAGCTGACAATTGTATCTGAAAAACAAGCAAAATTGCTGTGTACTTTATTTCATGCGTTTCTATCCTAAAGGACGGGGGAGGAGTAAATGCAAATAAACTCATTGAATGTGATTTACCAAGCTGAGACAAATTGAGGTGGGTGATTTTGGCACCACTGTGCATAATGACGGTGGTTATTATGGCAAGGGCTGATGTGAACATTTTAGAAGAGCCAGAAACAAAAAAAGTGAGATTCAGCAATACAATTTTGGAGCCACTAAATGATACAAGGGCTGACTTGGAGCCAGTCGCAAAAAGGAGTCATGTCATGGCGGCTGTGACAAAACAACTTCCAACTTTGCATTTCCTCGCGTCTGCGTGGGTATTTCCAACTCACGAGTGGTGCTGGCTTCTCCCAGAGTGTTTTTTTTTCAGGTGTGTTGTGCCAAGTTTTAAACACAATTTTACAAAGGATGGGGACATGCGTCCAATTGCCACGTACTCTCGATGGGTTAAATCGACTTTTCTGCAGTTGCTGGCTTTCCCAAAATATTGCAGAGATAGGGGCTCTTTTTTGTGTGGCCCAAATCTTCACAGGGGCGGGCTAGATTGAGTTTAGGTATTTTTTGTAGACTCCTCCCATTCATTTTAAATGCTGTCCTACAGCAGGTCGAGGCACGCAAAGTAAGTACGTTTATAAGGAAGGTCAAGCAAACCCCCTGCGATGAGATGATATAAAGTTGTTTATACGAAGATCGCACAACTGTGAAGTGGACACTTGCAGACCACCTTCTACTTGGATCGTATGCCTACGATCAATTTTGGAATCGAGATAAACGAGTCATTGAACAACCTCCTGGAATGGATCGAGTAAAAACTGGCCATCGGGTAAAGACAAACAAAGTGGACGTGTGAACTGTGTAAGCCCCACAAGCGCATCAATGTCATGTAATGCGGATGTAATTAACTCTTTGACTGCCAGACGTTTTCAGAAAAGGGATGCCGTGGGTGCCAGCCCATTTTAAGCATTTTGACTGATCTTTCAAGGTCCATAGAAAATTATGTGTTTGGACTATGGAAACACACATACTGCCAAAACAAGATTGGACTCTCATCTTCCATCAGAAAAAAAAAGTTTGTTTCTACCTTATTCCGTTTTTGATTAATCAACAATAGAAAATGGTTAGTTTCACCTGTTTTGAAAAAAACGTCTTTTAACGTCTTTGGCACTCCTCCATAGGATTTTACGAAACGTTATTTAACGTTTTTGGCAGTCAAAGAGTTAAATGCAGCTTGAGCCAGTGAGCAAGCAAACAATCCCCATAATGTTGTGGTTTGGATTGAGCCTGATGCGACTGGGTTGTACTAAAGCAATCCACTGCTAGCTCGCGTTCAGAGGTTACTTCCTAATTTGATACTTTGTATGTTTATCAGGTAGCCGCTGTAAATAGACTCTGGCTTGCGCGCCATCTTTGCGCACAAATAAACATCTTTGTTTTTTTGATCCTGGGTTCAATTTCGCTTGCTATTTCTGTCCCTCCGCACAGACTCTTGATGGGCACACCACGCGCTGATTGCAAGCCATTGATCGTCTCTCAAATAGGAACCAAGAGAAAGAAAATGAGAGAAAGCTGGACGGCAGATGAAAGGAGGAAGGGGAGATGCTTCCTGTATGGCATCTTTCCTCTTTGAAATTTGCTTTTACCTCGACGTTCATAACCGTCTTGTGAGGAAATACATTGTAAAGCCTTCAACATACGCATGCATTGCATAACACGATGCGACCACCACAGAAGTCTGGACTGGATCATTGACCAAGTGTTAAATGTAATAAGTCATTAATCGGTGTGCAAACAACCAGTAAGATCTTAGCACGCCACCAAGATGTGCACTAACAGTTAATCAATTTTGTTTTTGTGCCTCACTAATTGATCCGCGGTCCTTATAGATCGGTCTCCACAAGGCTGCATTTTACAGACGTGTTTCTGGTTTTGTTACATTGAAAAAAAAAAAACAGCAGTTCATCACATTAGTGACCCCTTATCCATCTGTGTTGAAATTTCAAGAACAAGGATGTCAGATTTCTTTATCACTTGAACATGCAAACACTACACAGGAAATACGTTAAGATTTAAACTCTTGACTGTGAAGCAGATTTTTTTGTAACTGTGACACACCACTAACTGTGCTTTATAATTCCTCATCTGGATTGAGTAAAAAAGATTTAAAAATGATCGGCAAAAAATAAAGTTGAAAATTCACAAAGTAGTAAAGTATTGGGGCACTGACCATAACACCTAAAGACAGTAAGAAAAAAAAAGGAAGAAGTGTTAACAGCTTCCATTCTTCTGGAAAGACCTTCTACAAGATTTGGGAGTGTGTAGGTAGGATTTTTTTACATCCACTCATCCAGAAAACCATCTCCCCCGTTCTATTTTATCCCTAAGATGTGTGATGGACTGGAGTGAAGTGCTTCCAAGCATACCTTTAAGAAGCTTGCTTTGTGCACGGGGAACAGAAAAATGGTCTTCTCCAAACGCCCCACAAAACTAAAAAAAAACATATCAATGCCTTGGTCAAAAGTATCTTACTAAGATAAAGACTTAAGATCCAGGTAGAGCTAAGGTATCTTAATCCATCCCTTGAGTGATTCAGTTCATCCACTTTCTCTAACATTTGTCCTTAACTCTTTGACTGCCAGACGTTTTCAAAAACGGGTTGTCGCCAGTGCCAGCCGATTTAAGCATTTTGAGTGATCTTTCAAGGTCCACAGAAAATGTTGTGTTTGGACTATGGAAATACACATACTACCAAATGAAAGATTGGACTCTCATCTTATATGCATTGGACTCGGGGCACTCTCCGTCGTCCGATCGAACGTCCGCATGTGCGTGCTCGGTTGCGTTCCGCGTTACGACACCGTCATAGCCGCCGCGTCAGCGGTTCCAATTTCGTCGTCAAGCTCGGATTCACCTTCATCATCATCGAAGATGATCACCGTCGTCATCAATGTACTATTTTAGCGTTGGTCGATGCCTTTCGTCTTGTAAGTGTAGAGCTGCTTGCAAACGCTCGCCATTGCCCGTTCCCTCCTCCATCTAGCTCCATCTAACGTCTTCTACTGCCGCGTCAATGCTTTCCAACCACGGAGTCACCCTCATCTTCATCATCGATGATGATCATCGTCGTCAACAATGTGCTTTTTCAGCGATGCTTTTGGTCTTTGAAAAAAACGGCTCTGGCGTTAGCTCCTCACGACCGGCCACCATTTTTCCTTTGTTTTCCATTCTGATCTCCTGCTCAACGCTCTAGCTCCGCCTCTACTGACGCTCACCCGATCTTGTCAAAAGAGAGTCATCGCTGCCCTCTAGGGGCCAAAAATAGTCATTAGGCTCAAAAAACCTGCTTAAAACTTTTAGGAGAGCTCCGCAAGCCTTCCCAGCACCCGTTTCAAAAAAAAAAAAAAAAAAATGGGAGGACGTCTTTTAACGTCTTTGGCGCTCCTCCGTAGGTTTTTGCAGAACGTCATTTAACGTCTTTGGCAGTAAAAGAGTTAATAGGGTCATGGGCGAGCTGGATGTTGTGACTGTGTTTTGGGTTGGGCCAAGGGGTCATTGTGTTATGGTGGTCCTGCATTTGTCTCTTGTGATGGTGATGTCAGTTTCTAAGCAGTTTCTGGATTTAGTTCCAGTATTTGGCACTCTTATTTCATCACATAGGCCTTTATTCTGCAATATAGAATTGAGCTTGGCCATAGTTGGATTTGCTCAGTGACACTTTTGCCGCTACGGCACGGTTTCTTCTTTTATCAGTACTCTGAGGTTTCTTAGCCTGCATCGAGTCCGCTCATGGTTCTTAGTTCATGGTTCTCCACACTCTCCGTTGTTACTTTATAATTTTGTCTAGAAAACCTTATAGGTTTTTCAACTTCCTTGTCTTGGCTGCTTTTGGGTGCAAATTCCGCATCTGACACGAGACTGAAGCCATCCTGGACTGACTGCTAGCCAATCACAGGACTCATACACATGTTCACCTATGACTTGAGAACCCAAAGATAACCTAAACCTTGGGAAAACTGGAGGAGAGATTCGAACCTCAAAACTGACAGGCAGATGTAGCAACCACTACTTCACCACCTTGTTCACAAATTTCTAGTTGTTTGGTCTTCGTGCATTTTTATGCTCTGCAACATATATTTTTTTTTTACTCCTTTGCGCAATATGTCAACGTGCATCACATCAGTCGCGCAGAGCAGATTCAACAGCATGCGATGCAGCCAGTAACCGAAGGCGAAAAAAACAAATGACCAACCAGCGTGAACATTCATCACAAGTTATTTCTATCCACCCCCTAGTTTTGTGGTCTTCCTGCGAGATTGATTGCCAGGATAACTGTGACTAACGTGTTGTCTGACTTAATTAACAAAGATTAATGACGGCACAGTGTTGACACAGTGTCAGACTTGTTGGCGAGCCGGAGAAAACTGGGGAAAAAAAAAAGAAAAAGTGGAGTAATGCCCGGTGGAAGCTGCCAGCGGTGAAATCATCGCACCTTGACAGCACCAGTTGGCGGTTGTTATTCGGTGTGAAAGACAAGTAAAAGTTATGACGATATTTGCAAAGTTCACATCATTAGCTCCTCCCGCTCCTCTCATGTGCTACCACTGCTGCTCCACATTAACATGAAGCAAATCAGAACTTTGGAGACATGAAATTCCAATGACGAATTATGTAGTCAGGAATAGTAGGTTATGCTGAGAACCTGCATTAACCTGATATTATTTGCATAACCTTAATAAGCTTATCGCCTTTCAATTGATAAGGTGAGCACTTCTCACACTTCCTAGAGGAACCGCCTATTGTGCATTCGGGGTGCCATGCGTCTGCTTGGGGAAGATTAATAGGCGAGGGGACTCCTTGGGGGAGTTTCTGGCTCTTTAGCTGCTAAATGCCGCGTGATGCCGGGCAGGTAGTGTGAAGTGGAATTTAAGACCTTTGAGGAGGTCCCAAGCAAAACAACGAGCCGAACATGACAACAATGCCGCACTGTTCCCACTAGGATTCCGTCTGGTATCTCCCAATGGGGAAGTCGCACCTCTTGGCTTGACGGTGCGTGATGCTCGAGGCTAAACTAATATGGCAGTCGCTGGAGCGCGAACCTCCACTAAGGCTGAACAATTCTAATTTGATTCAACATCAATTGAGACACCCAATTCATGCATTTGTCTGAATTTTGCCAACCATTTTTCAACTGCTGGAAACCAGGCCGCATTGAATCAATTGGTCAAAACTAGACATGCTAACAAACAAAAGAAGAGAATGAGAGTGTGTCCTGTATTGTAGCCGCACGTAGACATTTTGTTCTACAAGAGACTGGAACATCAAATGTAAAAGATCTGGAATGCAGAGGGGGGGGTAAATCCAGGTTCAGAAAGTAAAAACCCTGCCACAGTTTGGCTTTAGCCTCAGGTGCTACCGAGCTAGTTCCCATGATGCTCGTTTACCTGCGAGGGAGCTAGCTAGCACCAGGGGCTAAAGCCAAACTGTGGCAGGGTATTTACTTTCTGGAACTGTATTTGCCACTTCTGCTGGAACGTCTTACCCACGATAAAAGGGGGCTCACAGTACTTGATGTGTCCTGTATAATATCAAGACCAGGTATTAGAAATAGCAGCCAGTTAGATACCAGATAATAGTCCAAACTCTACTACTATTGATATTGGTTGACTTGACTACTTTCTGTTAGCAAGTAACGGTGATGAGTTGACAGCCGGGCCTGACCATGTCCTCCTTTCATGAAAGGCCGTCTTATACATTAGATATACGTGGACGGCTGCTTTTCACCGTCTTCTGAATCTGAGCTTTTATGTGACACACACAGCGACTCAAAACGTATGCTTGCGTCCACTCCATCATCGTCAAAGTGAGCCCTTGTGCTGCAATGCGACAGCGACCCTCGCACACGCGGACCTTTCATCGGGTATCACATACGAAACACTGCAGCGACACTCATGCAGCCTTACTGTATTTCCAATCTCGAAAGCTTTCTCGCTCAGTCCGTTGACTCAATTCCCTTTTCAACCAACTGTCGTTGAGGCAATTTAGACCCATTAGATTACGAGCACATACGTATTGTCTTGCTGCAAATAACATTTGTTGTGTGTTGTTGTTTTTTTCAGTACGAACACAAAAACACATTTGGTTCGAAGGGATTGAATTGTCTGCTGAGAGAGGTTGGCAATGCTGTGCAGTAACAGAAAAAAACTTCATTGCTGTACTTATGGGGTGGAAAAAATAGGGACAGCAGCGACATGCAGGAACGTTAATCAGGAAGTATTAACGACGATGATGCAACAGATTAGTGAAAATCTCTGTGTAGTAAGAAAAAAAAAAAACACATACAGGTTATATATTAGCTAATTTGATGTTTCTGCATCTGGCAATTTATTATTATATTATATTATTAGTATGGGATTTTTTTTTAATGGGCTTTAGGTGAACTGATGAATACACACACGCTCGCACGCACGCACGCACACACACACACACACGCACATACACATACTCACCCACATACAAAAAAAAGGGTGTATATATATATATATATATATATATATATATATATATATATATATATATGTGTGTATATATATATGTATATGTATTTTATAAAAAATAAAAAAAAACATTTATTAATTTTTTTAATTGATTTGTTGGATTTAAAAAAAAAAAAAGGAGAGCAATGATGATGTCAAATCGAATGAACAATACTGAGCTCTCCTGTAAAAAAAAGAAAAAAAAAATAAAAAAAATAAAAATAAATAAAAAATATATATATATATATATATATATTAGCTAATTTAGCCTTTTTCGTTAGCCAGTTCGCTTCTTCTTTTACCAGTTTTTTTTTACACAAGTATCTGTACTTCAGCACAGAGTGTAGCAATTCCAGACTACCTATTTGTTATGACAAGTACATTCATGATAGATTTCAGAGACATACCTCAAAAGCTGCTGAACACAGAATTTTTTTTTTCAAATCGCTCCTGCCACCTGTGGCTGAAAAATGAAACTACACGCCCCATCCTTCACATACACAATGCGAACGCGACGTCACGCCGGCAGATAGAGGGTGTGAAATTGCAACACAAATTCAGTCTGATAACTATTGGCCAGAGAATTGCAGGTGTACCCATTGTGAACAGCTGTTAGAAGAATTAAATGTTGCAGTCATAAATGTTCAAATAAAAAGGCTATTGTAAATATATTTTGGGGGAAATTGTTACATAGAGCAACTTTAGTTAAGATCCCGGATACAAGCGGCCGAAATGAGTTTCCTCCGCAGGGTAGCCGGGCTCTCCCTTAGAGATAGGGTGAGAAGCTCGGTCATCCGAGAGGGACTCAGCGTCGAGTCGCTGCTCCTCCACGTTGAGAGGAACCAGTTGAGGTGGCTCGGGCATCTGGTTCGGATGCCTCCCGGACGCCTCCCTGGGGAGGTGTTCCGGGCATGTCCTACCGGCAGGGGGCCCCGGGGACGACCCAGGACACGCTGGAGAGACTATGTCTCTCGGCTGTCCTGGGAACGCCTTGGGGTCCCGTCGGATGAGCTGGCTGAAGTGGCTGGGGAGAGGGAAGTCTGGGCTTCCCTGCTAAAGCTGCTGCCCCCGCGACCCGACCCCGGATAAGCGGAAGAAGACAGACGGACGGAACTTTAGTTAAGTCCACACACAGTATCACAGGTCTCAAACTCCGGTCCTCGAGGGCTGCAAGCCTGCCTGTTTTATAGCCATATTTCCTTCTTCCAACACACCTGATTCAAATGATCAGGAACGGTATCAGGCTCCTGCACAGCTGTTGGAGGTGTGTTGGAGGACGGAATCATCTAAGACTGTGGCACTCGAGGACTCGAATTTGAGACCTGTGCTCTAGACACCTCAAAACTGCTGGTGAGGTATTGCTTGTTCAGAACTTCATAAGATGTCGAGAAAGGGGACTATTTCTTAAGAGCGTACTTACGAGGAAAATTGACCGGCTCTCACATTGACATTAAACAGAGCTCAGTTAAGTCCAGTTGAAAGAGGCAAGACAAATAAGAGGTTTTGCTTTGGAGTTTTGCTTTCCTCTGGGACGTGAATCGATCAGTGCAGGAAACCGTCGAGTCTAAAACGAGAAGCTGTCGCAGCCTTAGTGTAAATGCAGTCCCAATCCGCCGGGTCAGGCTTGTTCAGGTCACAACTTCTGAATTTAATTTTTAGTGGATGACGCTTGGATAGGCGCAAAGATGCGAAAGGCGATTGTTCAGCAATTTGACATCAAATAAATGCTTGCTGCTCTATCTGTTCCCAGACAAGGGAAGAAATAACAGTGATGGAAGAAGCAGGCTTGATAAGAACGAATGTCAGGGAGCGATCGCTTTTGGGAGTAAATAAAATCCTCGGTGATGAGCTGCTGACAGAAGAGACCAGAGCTGTAATTTTGAAATTGCTGGGTAGCGCGAGTGCCGTTGTGACTGCCATCTATTTGTTGTCCGTGGTCTTAGATAAGCCAACGGTTGTTTTAAAAGTGGGGATTAAAAAAAATCTATTGCTGTATCACACAGTTTAGCCTGATTGGGAAGACGCCAATTGACAAAGCTGAAAGGAGAATCCCACAAAGGCCTCGGCGGAAGAGCAAAGATTTAAAAATCCGAATTTGAAGCTTAAGGATTTAGTTTGTTGGTAATAGTCTGAGCGTTGTTGTCACAATGTCAGCCTTTGTTCACTAAAGGAAATAGATCCTTGGAGAGTGAAAGTTTGAACAGCTACTTTTTATAGCTGTGAAGCAACAAGACTACAAAAGATTTGGCCTTGGTTGCAGTCCTTCTAACTCGAACATTTTGATGGATATTTGATTGATACAGACAGACTGTCTGTATGCAAATCTTTGACCTTACAATTATTAAGGCTCCACGTTTTTGTCTACATTCTGTTAGTCATCAACAGATTTTGACATCCTTAGAGATGAATTCTTGTTAACTGGAAAAATAAACAAACTCTGAATATCGACCAATGGTCTAACCTCCTCATAAATCACATTTTAATGGGAAAAATATCTGCCTCAAATAAAACCCAAATATCAAAATTTATAGAAACATGGTCTACGTATATAGAATTTTTTAACCTAATTCCGGTTACTTAATTCTGTCTGTTAGCGAGAGCCACTACATCGTGATAACTTACATTGATGTTTCTGCATTTGGCAATTTATTATTATATTATATTATTAGTATGGGATTTTTTTTTTAATGGGCTTTAGGTGAACTGATGAATACACACACGCTCGCACGCACGCACGCACACACACACACACACACGCACATACACATACAAAAAAAAAGTATATATATATATATATATATATATATATATATATATATATATATATATATATATGTGTGTGTGTATATGTATATATGTATATATATATATATATGTATTTTTTTTTAAAAAAGGGAAAAAAAAAAAACATTTATTAATTTTTTTTTAATTGATTTGTTGGATTTTTAAAAAAAAAAAAAAAAAAAGGAGAGCAATGATGATGTCAAATCGAATGAACAATACTGAGCTCTCCTGTATAAAAAGAAAAAAAAAAAGAAAAAAAAAAAAAAGAGATGATTTCTTTGTTTTGAAGCCGGAAAGTGATCGATACTTCACCATTTCTGACTGAAGATGCAGCACATAGTCCCAAAAAAACGTTCGTATTTTCGAATTTTAGGTTAGGATGATTTTTCTACAAGTCAAAACATTCACATTTATGATTTAAAAGATATCACACCCAAGTTACTTGAGGTAGGTTGTGACGTTTTCCATGAAGTAGGAATACTCAGTACACGGCAACACGATGATGTACAAATCCTGGAAATTCAATTATGAGGATAATGTGGCAGTGCGTTACCTCAAAGCACCTCGTGCAAAGCAACAAATCAGAGTGACTCATTTCCCATCATCATTTGCATGCAGAAGGTACTCATGCTGCAAATTCCGCAAAAAAAAAAAAGCGAGAACACCCCCGAGGACGTCGCGATGAGGTGATAAGGGAACTCTTTGGTGAACAACAACGTCGACGGGATCGAAACGGAGCCAATGGAACACATTTGCAGGTAAATGTAATAAAGAGTTTTTAAATTAGCCGGCCGAGCAGTGTGATTTCCTTGAGGGAAGTTGAAGGTGTGTGTGTGGGGGGGGGGGGGGAGATGGGCCTCTGAGTGAGCTTCCACGAGTACCGTTATCTTCTTTTTATTGCCGTAATCTCGCAGTCAAGCATATCACGTACTCCAGAGACGGCCGGTAGTTAAAAAAAAAAAGAAAAAGAAAAAAAGTGGAGCTTTAGTGTGAGATATCAACATATTCATATCTAGAGGATGAGGGAGGTAAATGTTTGTGATGCATGTACAAATATGTAACTCATACTCATGCCACAACATTAACTCTGTGTAATGTACTGCAAACTATAATGACTAAGATTTGAAATGAATTATTTTAGAGCAGGATTAAAGATACAGCTCGTGTATTCAATTGCGCTTGCCCTAACTCTTCCTCGAAATAAAGTTCAACTCTAAATAGAAATTTAGCGTAATCATTTTGTAATTTACTCCCCCAAGAAAAATACTCAAAAAGCATTCCATTGAGCATTTTTAAAAGAAGGCAGACAGAAAGGATTAAAAGACAAATGCAACAGTGCCCTGGAAAATACTGGGGCCAAAATTTGTCCTGAAGTCGCAACAATCCTTATTTGGAATTGTACGCCTTAAAAGAGCTAATGGAGGGAAGTAACAAAGTATAAATACTTTGGTTAGGTATGTCCATTTTTCAAGTATCTGTATTGACTTGACTCTTTACTTTATTCCCTATATTTGAAAACAGATGCCCGTACCGCCTTTCGTTGTCAAAAATACTCTTGTTACTTTTTCTTTTAAAGATTCATCAATAACGCTAACAAAGCACATTTTCCTTAATACGTCCCTTTTGAGGCATTTTTTTTTCTCCCTATTATGAATTTAAGATGCCTTCCCCTTTCAAATAAAGCTTCAATGATCAGACCAGTAGGAGAGT
Source organism: Vanacampus margaritifer (assembly GCF_051991255.1). Lineage (NCBI taxonomy): Eukaryota > Metazoa > Chordata > Actinopteri > Syngnathiformes > Syngnathidae > Vanacampus > Vanacampus margaritifer. The sequence goes on from NC_135443.1 coordinate 3,533,241, forward strand.
TCAGCTCAAGTTGGCGGTTGCCATGGCAATGCTAATTTCTCCAGTTCTTCAAATCAAACATGTCAGGCAATGGCCACCAACTTAAATTTCCGTCGGTGTGGCAGGTACAAATGAGTCATTGGAGTTATTGTGATCATTATAAGTAAAAAAAAAAACAACAACATGAAATTGAATTTAAAAAATAAGCAATGTGATAGAAAAGAGGGAACTGTTCATTTTGTGTGAGAAAAAAAAGAAAAGAATTCCTGACTGAAGAGCAACCCACTCACGATAATCCACTCCTCCAACACCAGTCTGTTTTTCTTCCCACATGCTCCTTCTCATTTCATTTTCTTTCTTTTTTTTTTCCTTCTTTGTCTGTAATGGCGGGAGGCCATTTGGTGGGAAAAGCGGGAATCCATTACCTGCTATCGCTCTCTATCCTCTGACCTGTGAAAACACTTTTGGTGCTCCTCATCAAGAAGAAGGAAGGGCGGGGTGGACGGCGCCAGAAAAACTCATTATTAAAGCCAGCGCCGGCCTCGGACACAGGTGGCTGGCACAGCCGGGAAGACGCGGCCACGTGTTGGCCGCGACCCGGAGGCCGAGCGGAATAAGTGGATGGGGCTGGGCTGGGCCCGGGCTCCGCTGAGGCCCGTTCTCCGGAGACAGCAGGCGTGCGCGAGTAATAGAGCAAAATAACAACATCCGCCGGGAAATATGTTGCTCTGGACAAAGTAAGCGGGCAACATTTTCACACCCGCCCGACATTTGAGGCATTAGGTGAATTGATTTAGAGCTCCAGAAATCAACTATTTCAGCAGCTTTTTTTCTATATCTACCAATACATAGCATTTTAAAATGCACATGAAATATCTTATCTACAATAATGAAAATATTTATTTTATTAAAAAAAAACTTTTTTTGTAATAAGAACATACACTATATTAGGGAATATTAGCTCCTTTAAAATCAGCAAAAAAGCGCCTGATTTTTTTTGGGCCAATTCATTTTTAACATTACAGCATAATGTTAGACAAAGATTGAACATAATCAACTATTTCAGCAGTTTTTTTTTCTATATCTACCAATACATAGCGTTTTTAAATGCACATGAAATATCTTACCTACAAAAATGAAAATATTTATTTTATTAAAAAAATATTTTGGGGGGGAATAAGAATATACACTATATTAGGGAATATTAGCTCCTTTAAAATCAGCAAAAAAGCGCCAGATTTTTTTTGGGCCAATTAATTTTTAACATTACAGCATACTGTTAGACAAAGATTGAACATAATCAACTATTTCAGCATTTTTTTTTCTATATCTACCAATACATAGCATTTTAAAATGCACATGAAATATCTTATCTACAATAATGAAAATATTTATTTTATTAAAAAAAAAACTTTTTTTGTAATAAGAACATACACTATATTAGAGAATATTAGCTCCTTTAAAATCAGCAAAAAAGCGCCTGATTTTTTTTGGGCCAATTCATTTTTAACATTACAGCATACTGTTAGACAAAGATTGAACATAATCAACTATTTCAGCATTTTTTTTTCTATATCTACCAATACATAGCATTTTAAAATGCAACAAAAAAAAAACTGCAAATTTCTGCAGATTTTTATCTCCGCTAAGCTAAAGAAATAAAGAAATATAACAGAATATTGTAAAAAAAAAAAAAAAAAAAAACTGTTAATGTTGTGCACATAATATCTGCACATATCTCTATTGTTAATTTATTTTACTTGCGATGTGCGCTTTCCACAACGATCTACGCGAGGCTCCAAAAGCCCACATGATGTCTTCATCCGGAGGATTAGTCCTGACTTCTAGCCAGCAGCCTCTCTTTGCTATAATCTTCCAAACGAGACATTTCAGCGAGGTACGGAAATCCGGTAGGACACGGCCGCGTATTCACAGCCATGAAATAACGCTGCAAGTGTTAGCATTAATGACAAAGATTAGGAAAGAAAAGTACGTTTGTGCGATTCTATTTGGAGGGTGTGGTTGTAAGTGTGCGTGCGTATGTATGAGAGCACAACGCCGAGCGCGGCTGCTCCAACACCCCCCCCCCCCCCCCCGAAGCTCCGACACCGAGACGGAATACTGATAGAGAAATCCAAAGTCTTCACACTCGGCTAGTTTCTAACTCTCCATCTGCCCCCCAAAGCTCCTTCCGCCTTGCTGTTCGTCATTCCTCGCCCGACTTCTCGCTGCCCCCCTCTTGTTTATTGTCGATTCATGCGCTGTTAAGATGCCGACACGGTCCACGCTTCCTTTTCCCAGTAGGCCGCGTTTTGCATTATCTCGACATGCGGACTCGACCCGCGCACGGAAGTCGTTTTCCAGTATACCGTGTGCGCCGTTACTACTCGAACCGGTACAGTATATGCAGTTTAGTGCTTTAAGTTAAATAGCATTAAAACAAATTCTTAAGGCAGGGTTGGGGTTTCAAACAAGGATTAGTGTTGGAAATTAGGGTTTGAAGCATCTGTTGGGGTTTCAAGTTATGGTTTAAAATTAGAGTTTAGATTTTCAAACTAAGGTTGGAAACTAGAAAACAACGATCTGATCGGCTGGATAGGGATCGGCCGATATGTTGCATTACTTACTTATATATATATATATAAAATTGGTGATCGGCTGTAATGTCTTAATTCGCCCGATCCAATCAATGGCGTCATTGATCCGCTCTGCCAAATAAGACATTACACATATCGGTGTTTTTTGAAGATATTTTGTTGTTTTTAACCCCATGCATTCAATTGGTGTTAATTATACGTGGATTTTTCACTATTTGTGGACGGGGCCAAGTCTTATGCCCCACGAATGGTGGCGGTTGACTGTAGAGTAAATATAAAAGATCTTTCAATAAATATATTGCTCAATCTTCTGATCGGGATTCTTTTTTCTTCTTCTTTTTTTCCAAAACTCCCTGATCGGTGATCATCTGAAAAATCCTGATTATGTAAAGCCAAACCAATGTTAGGCTACAAACGAAGGTTACAAGATTAGTTTATGGCGTAAAAAGAGGGTTTAAATGCAGTATTAGTGTTCTAAATGATGGTTTGAACCCGGGTTTCGAAACCAAACTTAGGCATTAAAGATGGTTTCGAGACCGATTTAGGGCTTCTAGTTTTTTTGTTGTTGTTTTTTTAAACCTGGATTGCATTTCCCACGACCCCCCCCCCCCCCCCACTCCCACCCCAAAATCCATACTATGTCCTATAAGCGGCAACTGATTTCAAATCTTACAATTAAATGTTTTATGATGGTCAAAATTGCGCACTTGAAAGCATTTCTCTCTCTCTTGGTATACGTTTATGAAAATCCCACAAAATGAAGGATAAGAGCCTGTTAGAAGGGAACATCTCCAACTTCCTCAGGTCCAGTCTACCCTTACGTGCTTGTTAGCTGAAACGGGACTCAGGGGCCCGCCTTAACTTTTGTCGCCTCACTTAAGAGGCGCCCTGTCAGCGAATCCTTAATTTGTAGCGAGGGGCGCCGTGAATACCAGCCTAAACTCCGTCCCTCGTGGAAAGCATCGGTCCTTCACAAACTGCTGCAAAAGAGTCCCGAGGGGCCTTTCTTGTTTTTTTTGCTTACTTGCAAACTAGCACATGTTGTCCAAAAAACACAGATAGACAGTTGCTGATTTTACCACAGGGTGTAAAAACAAGGCAGGCATCCAATTTGGTTGAAATAATGTACTTCTCCTGTAAGCTGTTACAAACTGTGAGAAAGAGAAATAGACGGGCATTGCAAAATGTCACTTGCGACATCTCCTGAAGTTAAGGCAGCAGGGTACATTTGTAGATAGTACATCCATTCGCCTCACAGTTTTGGGGTTGCTGGTTCGAATCTCATCATCTTTTTTTTTTTTTTTTGCTTATTTACAAACTAGCACATGAAATACAGGACACAATTCCTGATTTAACCACGAGGTAAAAACAGACATCCAACCTTGTTTGGATAATGTACTTCTGCACAGTACATTTTGTGGAGTATCTTTTACTCTAAAAAGAGTCTATTCAGGGATGTGATTTGACCAAAGTGAAATTATCTGAAAATTTAGCCGGGGGAGCTAGGCTAGCTAGCGAAGCCCCCCGGAGCTCATGGGTTTTCCGTGTTTTTAAGTACTTTCAATGCACTCACATGACAAAGAAATACACAAAACAACAGCATAAATTTTCAATGTATATTGAACTATCCCATATAAAATGGCAGTTTTAGTCAACTCAAAATCAGTCACATTCAAAAACATTGGACTGCCTTTGCTTTTAAAAACTATCACTGAGAATATCATCATATCTAACTAATGTGATTACTAAGTTAACACATAAATAATGTTGAAGAGTTCAAATTTCATGAACAAATAAGTGTATCATGACCAAATGAAAAGTAACTCATATTAGAGCATACCACAAATGTCTTTGTTATAGCAGAAGATGTTATCTGTCGGAGTCATGTGCATACACAATGAACTACTACTACTAAAAAAAAAAATAAATAAATAAATAAATAAATAAAACAAAAAAATATATATCGGATTTTTTTTTTGGGGGGGGGAGATAAAAAAAAGCGGAATTCCGCGAATTAGCGGAAAAATCACATCCCTGGTCTATTTGGTTCCACTCCAAAAAAATAAATTACACTTGGAAGAATATTCAGTGTAAATTTTACTCAAAGTATTTTTTTATTGTGCACGAGACAAAATGACAAAAATCTAGTGAAGTTTTTTCCACCCAGAAATTTTAAGTACATTTTAGAAGGAAATGTTTTGAGTACATTCAACTAGTTAAAAAAAAAAAACAAGGTTTGCGGAACGAACTCACGATATTCAGCTTGGGAGACAGACACTCTACCACCTGAGCTATGCCACTCCTACTTTGCTAACATGGTAGGGAAAAAAAGTAATAATTTGTGTTCTGTTAGACATTATTAACATTTTAATTCTTTATTTCATATATTAACCATGTTGAAATGTCTTATAGATGTGTAAAGTAGGTGAACTGAGTATAATTTGACCTTAACCTAAGCCGGTAAATTGTTTGGTCTAAAAAAATTCCTTCTCAGTGTTCTGTGCGAAAACACATTTGGTCCTTGAGAACAGAATCTGCTTCGAACACACACACACACACACACCCACACACACACTGACTCTGTTGGCATCATCGCTCGCGGCCACTTTAAATCTGATTCAATTTGTTTATGAGATGTTGTTGTGAGAAAAAGTACCCGGAGAAGTATATTTTGTCTGGAGACCGGCACAGCTGCAAATCTGTTGTATAACGTGTTTTAAAAAGGCGTTTCACTTTCCGAGCTCGATACTATAAGAAGCCTCTTCCGCAAGAGACGGGGGACACAATGGGCACTCTGAAAATTCCACCTCCTACGTGATGTTTCAGGGTCGGCCCCCAATGTCCGGAGATCTCTGTTTTAATCAATACTTTTGCAAAGGTTGTTTTTTCTTACATTAAAAATCGGTCTTCATATTTTTGGAACACGCAAAAGAGGAATAAATTTAACCTCTTCCGTTCCCTTGCAAAGAAAAATTGCATTCTCTCGCAAAGATTGTCTTCTTTTGCATTCCCTTTGTTTGTGTTCCCTCACAGTGATTGTGAGATAAAGCAAAAAAAAATAAAAAATTGGTGAGAGGATGCAATATTTTTTTTTAATGAGTTGATGTACTTCCAGGTCCATCCTGGTCACTTTTGGTCACACAGAAGATGACCCGGAAGTACATCAGCTCGTTAATAAAAAATTGCGTCCTCTCGCAAAAAAAACTTTTGCATTATCTCGCAATCTTTGCCAGAGAAAGTTTTTTTCTCCCTACTATGTCACCTTAGGGGCTCTGTAATCCCACTGCTTGATAATATTCATCATTTTTAGTCTTGGCGATACAAAGATTCCAGCTGACACGAGCGAGATACTAAAACACAGTACTGTATCCCCCATTGCAGTATAGAGAGAGAGGCATTGAAAAATGTGATTATGGGCGCATATGTGCAGATGCCCCGAGTTGTCCCTTTGCTGTCGCTTAGCGTGGGATTATGACAAAGTGGGCCAATGTGATTCCATTCTGTTGTGAAAGGCGGCGCCATACGAGGATTCTCTTTACGCAAGAGATCTTAAACAGCGATGACGTCTTCTTTCAAGCAACAGTATTGGCAAAGTGACATTTTTTTCCCCCTTTTTGCGCATGCTGAGAAGAAAACAAGACGATTTACTGTACCTGACGGGTGGCGACGTCCAATCGGAAGCGAGAAGGGAGAAGAAAGAAAGAGAAAAGCAAGTTAGTTTTCCATTCCCGAATGGCTTAAAAACCCGCAAGTGGGCAGCCGTCATCTTTTTTAGTGCGAGTGCGTATGCAACTTGAGGTCGTTAATCACAACAGCCCTGTTGTTGCAAGCAACCATTGTTGCCGTCGCAGGGCTTGATTGGAATTGTCGTGAACGCGTCGATAGGGAAAAAAGAAAAACAATTATATAATCTCACACTGACAGGCAACTTTGTCAGTTAAAGGCCAGCACTTTCCAAAACTGCAGCTGGGATTTATTTGGGTTTAGACTAATTCCTGTTCTCAGTTAAACTGAAGGTCATTTTTTTTTTCCTTGGGATTAATCACTTTTGCCAGGATTTATGATGTGAACACTGATTAACATACAGTGATACATACATAAATTCACGTTTCTGCATTTTTCCTTGCTTCCTTTAGACAAAACTAGTATTTTTTTCTGTCATCTTGTGACATTTTGGCGCCAAGGAGCTATGTTGACGTGAGTTGAGGAGCATCATAGCAGATGCTTTTTGCGACATCTTGTGGCATTTATAGGCAATTGTAAACCTTCACTATTCACGGCTATCCTATAGCAAATAAGACAGGGGCAGTAAAGCAGGCAGTGTTAGAGATTTGTAAAAATGTGGTTTTCAAGGCTAGGTTAGGGTTGTAAGCAAGGGTAAGAATCTGAAACAAGGTTTGGGCTTTCAAATTATGATTCCATTTACAACCCTTGGGGTTTCAAAACGGGGTTGTTTTAAAGCCAGGATTAAGGTGGCGTTGAGTGTTAAATTAGGGATTGAAGCCATGATTAGTTTGTTTTTTTTCTTCTTTTTTTAAGACCCATTTATGAGGTGACTCGAGTTTTGTGGATTTGCCGAGTCAAGCGGTTGATGGTGTCAACAAAAGGGACAAGACAGAAGTGAGCCAAGCAGAAGGTTTTTCAAACTGGATTAGGGGCTGAAGTTAGATTTAGAGTTTCAAACAAGGGTTTAGGAAATCTTTTTTTTTTTTTTCCAGACTTGGCTTAGGGTATGACACAAGGACTAGTGTTTCAAACTAGGGTTTAAAGCCAGGGTTCGGGTTTATAATATATTGTGAACACAACCGGTACTGTATTTTCAGGCAGAAGCCATCTCTAAATGAGCAAAGATGTTATCCAGGAAGTTCGTTGAGCTCAGTGAGGATCGAAGGGTTAACTGTGGGTGTCTTCTGCTGTTTGACACGTTTCCTTTTTCTACAAAGTGGGTGAGTGGATTGCGTGCGAAAAAGAGAAAGAACTGAAGTGTCAGTTTCTTTCTACCAACAGCTCTCTAATAGAGCCCGCATACTGTAAAGGTAAACTCAAGAAGAATAAAGTGTAGTGTTGTAAAAACAGTTCACTAAATGACAGCTAGGTCGATGTGAGGCAATTTGAACATGACAGTCAGACCGTCTCGGGAGGCATCTCCCACATTTGCTTCCACTCAAGAGAATACAAATGAATGTAAGTGGGCTGCTCCTCAAAGTGCTCTCAGATTGATCCTTTTTTATGAGAGTGAATGACACGGTTGCACTTTTTTTCGTTTACACTCACCGGTGTTAACGCCGGTAGAAGCTCATTTTCCACCGAGCCATACATTCAAATGCAGTTGGACACTGAACTGTTCAGGACATCAGGAGTTGGCTTGTGCTGAAAGAGTGGGCTACGTAGGCGAGATGGCAATAGCTTTATCCGCGATGTAAATAGCGCGACATCATGGCAGCGCGACGCGGCCGCCAATGGATTCACCAATTTGGATGAAGGTGCCTTTTGTATTCTGTTCATTCCATGCTGTTAGATGAAGTGTCCATTCACAATGCGATGAGAAATGGACAGATGGATGATCTAGATAATGAATGGATGGATGGATGGATGTAGATTGATGAGTGGACACATTTCATAGAAGATCCTTGGCGGACGGACAGACGGATGATATATGGAAGGATGCATGGATCAGGGATGTGATTTGACCAAAGTGAAATTATCTGAAAATTTAGCACCAGCTAGGTCCAGGGCAGTGCTCTGGTGGGGGGACAAGGGGGGCGTAGCCCCCCGGAGCTCATGGGTTTTCCGTGTTTTTAAGTACTTTCAATGCACTCACATGACAAAGAAATAGACAAAACAACAGCATAAATTTTCAATGTATATTGAACTATCCCATATAAAATGGCAGTTTTAGTCAACTCAAAATCAGTCACATTCAAAAACATTGGACTGCCTTTGCTTTTAAAAACTATCACTGAGAATATCATCATATCTAACTAATGTGATTACTAAGTTAACACATAAATAATGTTGAAGAGTTCAAATTTCATGAACAAATAATTGTATCATGACCAAATGAAAAGTAACTCATATTAGAGCATACCACAAATGTCTTTGTTATAGCAGAAGATGTTATCTGTCGGAGTCATGTGCATACACAATGAACTACAAAAAAAAAAATAATAAAATCGGATTTTTTTTTTTGGGGGGGGAGATAAAAAAAGCGGAATTCTGCGAATTAGCGGAAAAATCACATCCCTGATGGATAAATTGATGGATGGATGGATAATTGTCTAGATAATGAATGGATTGATGGATTTAGATTGACGAGTGGACACATTTCATAGAAGATCCTTGGCGGACGGACAGACGGATGATATATGGAAGGATGCATGGATAAATTGATGGATGGACGGACGGATGGATGGATAATTGTCTAGATAATGAATGGATTGATGGATGTAGATTGATGAGTGGACACATTCAGGGAGGATCCTTGATGGATGGATGAACGCATGTTTGGATGGACAGATTGCAGAGCGGAAAAGTGGATGGATGGATGGGTGATTTTTTAGGACGGTTGACATGATAGATTAACTCTTTGACTGCCAAAAACGTTAAATAACGTTTAGTAAAATCCTATGAGTGCCAAAGACGTTAAAAGACGTTTTTTTTTTTTTAAACAGAGGTGAAACTAACCATTTTCTATTGTTGATTACTGAAAAACGGAATAAGGTAGAAACAAACTTTTTTTTCTGATGAAAGATGAGAGTCCAATCTTTCATTTGGTAGTATGTGCGTTTCCATAGTCCAAACATATATTTTTCTGTGGACCTTGAAAGATCAGTCAAAAATGCTTAAATCGGCTGGCACCCACGGCATCCTTTTTCTGAAAACGTCTGGCAGTCAAAGAGTTAATTGATGGAAACATAATCATATATGTTAAGGGGGCATTGATTTAAGAGCTACTCCAGGAATGATTGTCTTTGAAATCCATTTTTTTTAAAATGAACTTAAATCGGTGTACATAAGAAATTTGACAAACGTATCATCCCCTCTTCAACACAATACGACCACGATCAAGCTCGCAAATCAGGCGCGCGTGCACAAAATCTGAAGTTCAGACTCTTCGATCTGTAGCGCCCGCCAGCAGCCATTTTCCATAAAAAGCTATGCAAAGCATTGTTTAATGTAGCCTGAAGCCATCGAGTCTTTTGAACCGCAGTGTCAACAGATGCGCTGTTTGTTTAAGGCACAATGCTTCGGGCTGTTCGCCCCCCCCCCCCTCTCGCTCTTCAACGAGAAATACACTCGTTTCTGGCTGGCTTTCATTTTCCCACTACACCTTAAAGTAGTGAATTCATTTTGTCTCCGGCTTGACCTTCAGGCGCCGTTGTGAATACCTCACCAATCACCTTGTGCGTCACTCGCTGCCTAACGGATTGCTACAAGCAAAAGGCAACACCCACAGGTGTGTGTGCATGCACTTCTCGATGCCGAGCTGATTACTCACAATTAGCATGCAATTACTTTCCAAAAGCATGTGTTTACGCATGTGTGTGTGCTGATAGAAATCCAGTCCAGGCTTTGTGTTGCACGACTATAAAAGTCGAGCTCGCTAAGATGATTAGTGCGGTCCATCTATAGTGGTTTACACGGGGGTAGAGGTACATTAAAAAGGCTCGGCGAGCAAAGCAAACATCCAATAGATCACATGATGACATTTACAGCGGCAGGTTTGGCTTTGAATTGACGACGCGTCAACTTCTGAAGGGTTTTACTTCAGACGGTCAGAAATCTCGTTAAAATTGTGGAGAAGACGCGCTCCTCGCTTGCCAGGACGTCAGGGTGTCGGGAGGACACCTTGAAAGTAAGTCGCGGGTGTAAACGAACAACATGCGGGTCAGATATGATGGGATGTTTAGAATTGGATTAATCAATTAATATATGTAAAAACAGGCAAGGAAATAGTCTTTACAGTCCCAAACCTAGAAACATGAAAAATACCAATGACGAGCAGAGGGGGACAGAATGGGAAGCCTGGCGGTTCAATACTTAGCGCCCCGAGTTTCTTAGTCTCCCATGTTTTTCATTCATTCCATCTATTTTCATCTATAGATAAACAGCAATCGACATCATTTATTATATTATTATTTTATGTATGTTTACAAGGATTCCTACAAAATTGAATGTTTTGTTATTTTTTGGGAATACTCTTACTATACCACACTCATTTTATGTTTTATTAGATATAATCAAAATGTCAGAATATTGAATTATATATTATTTTTATACACACTATTATTATTTTTATTTTATTTTATTATTATTTTTTTTGTATTTATTATTATTATATTATATATTATTTTTTACATTTTCTCATAAGCATTATTTTTTAAATCGAAGAACGAACAGGTCAAATTTTTATTTTTTTTACTTTTACAATACATTTTCACCATTATTGTTGTTATACATGTACAGTTGTATAAGTTATAACAATAATAATAATAAAAAATGTTAAAAAAAAAAAAAAAGCTAACCTGCTAATGCTAGTGGACAGATGTATACAGAAGAGGAAGTTTGTAAACAAACAAACAAATAACTCGATGGCAAGAACCACTGGCAGCGGTATCAACTGGACATTTATGACTTCCTTTGTTTATGTTGAGCAGCTGCTATAAGGTCACATCGAGTTTGCAATTATTTTCAGGGAACAAGCTTTGTTGAAATCAGACATCTGTTGGAGTGTTGCGGCAAAAGGTCAAAAAAAATTCAGGGGCAGATGGAAGTCCCTATATGATCTTTTACACTCACTAAACTGCACTCACGGCTTATTAGTGCATGTCGACAAGGATGATTACACGTTAGTGCGGTGACATTTCGGAAGAGCTCATTTCATGGCCAAGTTTACCTTTATTTCGATCACCTAGCATACGTGCTACCACGTGCGATTCTTGCTAAAGTAAGAACTCTGGATTTGCATGATGTTCAAAATTGGATCTGTTCAATACCGAATCCCCCAGTGGGTTTTACCAAGCAGATTTTTGATGTTAATGAAACTTGGTGCACTTATTGATAGTGATGGCACAACACCAAATCTCAAATTTTAGGTAATACGTTCTATTTGAAATATTATCATGCTCCCAAAGACGTATTTATACATGTTTTTATGCTATGGCATACAGAAGACTTTGATGCAGCCTCTGAACTGAATAGAATGCTCGAAGCAATGGTAGTTATGACAAAAACGGCCAGCAGGTGGCAGCAGAGCATAAGAGTTTAACCAGGGCCATGTTGCAAAAAAAACAAATGTATTTTTGCTCCAAAACGGAAACAGATAGAAGTATATATTTTTCCTGATGAAATAAGAGACTCTAATCTTTCTTTTGGTACGTTCCATGTTTTCATAGCAATAGAAAACAGTATTCTGAGGGCCTTGCAAAATCAGTCAAAATCCGGTAAAACAGCCGGAAGCGAAGGGGGGTTGCTTCAGTGAAAAGGGCAGGGAGTAAATGAGTTAAATGTAACACGATGTTTTCACACGACCAACACATTAACCACTCCAAATGTGTAATCCTCTCACTCTCAATGCTTTTAACTACCAAAGCCGATGTCTCGGTTTTGCCAAAATTGCAGTTGAACCAACACAATGATGCAGCAGAATGGGTTTGGGAAATCGGTGAACGAGTACCTGGTACGCTAGGCGTAGGGCGCTAATGTGCTCCCATTTTTGGAAGCTTTTAAACGGCCCCACTAAGTTGAGTCTCATTAGCTTCACTCATCCCACCCACTTGAATTCTGCTCGGCTAAAAGGCTGCAGAATGCCATCAAATTAGCTTCGGAGAGCTTTGCTGGTTAAACGATCTGACTCTTAACTGTGTTGATATGCCTGTGTGCGTGCGGGGGCGGCGCCTCCTGTTTTAACACATTCACGGCACACGTCGGCAGAATGAGTCACGCCGACAACAACACATGGTCGAGGCAACGGAAAGTTCTTCGGTACGAAAGAGAAAGGATGAGAAGAGCACGTGAGCTTGCTCGCGTGGGCCCGAGTCAGCATCCGAGGCTGAAGTGTGCTGGCGGCTGTCCAGGCGCTTCAGTCGCAGCTCCTCCTCAGGTGGAGAGCCGGGGGATGGCCCCGCCCCCGTCTCCATCTCACCGTCACAGCGAGAGTCACACGACAGCCTCGACCTGACTCGTGCAGACAGACGCTGGCGGGCCCGCAACGACTTTCCGTCTCTGTAACGCGGCTCGTCTTGCTTCAGTATGTAATGCGAGGCTGTGTCAATAAATTTTAGCTTTTAAATGATAACTAGGATAACACTCACTGAAAGCACAGAACTCTGCCAAGGCTAAATCCCTAAACATGTCTGCTTGACTCAGTTGCTACTGCACTCCAGTCCCATAGGGGGCAGCGATGTACATTAAAAGTGCTTGTCATGCACAGCTTAGAAAATGATTACAGTGTTCTCCCACTTGTCATGTTTTTTTTTTCCTATGTTCTGGGCTGGGCTTTTACCCTATACTTATTTAAAGTAATGCCCTCACAGGTGGGAAAGGAGAGACACATTTATTGAACGGCAGGAGAACAGTAAAACAAAGACAATGAGCATTGAGCAAACTCAAAAAATGAGTTGCTGCCAGCCACAGCTTTCACCCAGATACTCACATGCAGACTCGGCACAATAGGCCCCGCCTCTTAAAGGCACATGCATGGACACAGACACTAAAATACAGGATTATCTATACATTTCTTGCTTGCAATTTTTTTTTGTTTAATACATTTATAATGTTTAAAAAAATGTCTATTGATAAGTTCAAGTATGTTTTCAATCAATCAATCAAACTTTATCTATATAGCACCTTAAATGCAACGCAAGGTGTTAAACAATTAAAACATCCATAATAAAATAACACACACACAAAAAAAAAAAACGTGGCGGGGCACAGAGAAACAATGTGAAGAAAGGCACCCAGGAAACACTGGAGCTAATTAACAAATTTAAATATTTCAAACATGCAGAAGGGGTAAAACTATATGAAAAAATTTTATAAAGTCTTAAAGGTACCACTTGCATTAAATGGCTCGACTATTTATTTACTCCAAATAAAGTCTATTTGTTCACACTGGCCTATAATCCGAAAGCTGATGTATAAAATGAATCGGAAAAGACAAAAACAGAGGACATTTTAGCTACAAAAATACTTGTCAACAAGATATTTTAATAGTTTCTGGGTACTTTTGGGCTGCTCAGTCCAAAATACAAACTTGTGTGCCAAAATGTGTGCCGACCTGTGTTCTTGGTCTATACCAGCATTTTATAATAACAGGTGGACCAATTTAATTTTCATCCATTGAATGGCAGAAGGTACAATTCTATACATTCTATACTGTGGAATAACAGTTTTGTGTTCAACAAACCAGGCTTAGATTTCACACCGACAAAGCACATTTGGGAGTAAATTGAGATGAGATTATCATTACTTCAGTGTATATTTTAATTGAACATTTTTGTGCCATGAGACGGTTATAATGTAAAATATCTGCCTTGGTTCAATTAATGTTGGGAAACAAAATGAAGTTGCAATAACTCCCGTATTTGAATGCCATGCAAGTGTTGACTTTTGGGATGGAACCCTAATTTGCCAAAGATGTCAATCATATTTGCATGCTTGATTGATTGACAAAATAAATCAGTTGATCAACAACAACAGCATACTTGAGACCATTGAGCATTCGAGACTTTCTTGAGGCAAGTGGTTGCCACTGTTTGGACAACTTGTACCCCCCCCCCCATCCCTCCTCCCCCACTGGTCAATCAATCTTCAGATGGGACAGATATGTGTGACTTAAAAGCGAGCGCCATTTTTCACGTACGTGGCTTTTTTCCATCAAGCGCTGATTCATCAGTGTAAATGGACCCGCTGGCCGGTTAAACGCCCCACTGCCCCCCCCCCCCCGGCCCCGCCCCACCAACCCCCAGCATAGTGCTTTATAAAAGGCGGCTACGTCTGATAAGCAGAGTTAATTAGCAAGAGGCAGGATGGCTCTGGGGTTTATGTAATGTTACACCCACTCTGTCAGGCCAGATTAACCCGTAACAGAGGAGGGAAGCGCGCATGCACACGGAAACGGACAAAGGAAATAAAGGCATGCGTACCTTGCCGTTTGGCTGCCCGCCAACTTGAAAGGTGGAAAACGTGCATCAATCCCGGTGGGACCGGATTGCGTCCCCACCAGGATTGTGGCACCGCCAGAGCATTCCGTGGGAATGAAAATGGAGGTTTATTCAGATTTTGAAACAGGCTTTCTTTTTTTTTTATTATATCGAATAAAATGGTGAAGCCAAGTTAGCCACATTAGCTTGTGTTCATGCTAAACTGCTTGCTGCGTTTTAACAGCAGCTTAAAGTTGAAGTTAACCGTTTCTTGACTATAATATGTTATAAGTGACCTCATTTAATTTGTGGAATACGAGTTAAGCATCAAAATCCAGCAGTTTTTTAAATTTATTTATTTATTTTGAAGGCTGCCATTTTGCCACTTGCTGTCAACTGAAGATGACATCCATGTTGCTCAGGGCTCAGGCAAGGACCAATCACAGCTCTCCTGTTTTCTGAAGCTGAGATGTGATTGAAGGATAAACACTGGATTTTGTTTCTTAGCTCATATTCCACAAATGTAATATTAACTCTTTGACTGCCAAAAACGTTAAATAACGTTTAGTAAAATCCTATGGAGGAGTGCCAAAGACGTTAAAATAAGTTTTTTTTAAACAGAGGTGAAACTGACCATTTTCTATTGTTGATTACTGAAAAACGGAATAAGGAAGAAACAAACTTTTTCTTCTGATGAAAGATGAGAGTTCAATCTTGCATTTGGTAGTATGTGTGTTTCCATAGTCCAAACACATAATTTTCTGTGGACCTTGAAAGATCAGTCAAAAATGCTTAAATCGGCTGGCACCCACGGCATCCCTTTTCTGAAAACGTCTGGCAGTCAAAGAGTTAATCAGGATGTCATTTTTAGACTAGTGAGGTCACATATAATCTATTATCGCGGCAATTAAAAGGGAAGTCAACCCCCCAAAATTATTTTTGACAATAAAATATTCTATGCAGCCCTGTTAGTCTAAATATGGCGTTCCAGTTAATATTTTGTTAGTGGAATATGAGTTTACCCCTCTTAGGGTGCGGCCATTTTGCCTCTTGCTGTCGACTGAAAATGACATCACAGTTGCTCAGGGCTCAGGCAACAACCAATCGGAGCTCACCTGCTTTCTGAAGCCGTGCTGTGATTGGTTGTTACCTGAGACCTGAGCAACCATGTCATTTTCACTCGACAGCATGTGACAAAATGGCCGCCTTCTGATATTGATTCAAAAAACTGCTGGATTTTGCTGCTTAACTCATATTGCACTAATGCAATATTAACCAGAATAATATATTTAGACTAGTGGGGCTGCATAGAACATTTTATTGAACTTTATGCCTTCATCCACACTTGAAATGAATTGCGATTTTTAGCGTAATACTGGGTAAGACCTGCCTGGTGATAACTCACGTTTGTGTGTGTGTGTCACAGCTTGGCGTGAGCTGACATCAAACAGCCGCTCACATACACACAACATACAACACACTGTCTCTTTGTCCCTTGCAAATCTCGCCGAGACGCTCACTCACTCTGTCGCCGCGATTACGAGAAGGAAGTCCTGACTGGGAATTGATTCACATGCTTTTCACTTTGGCTTCACATCACTCAAGAGTGGAGGCGCACTCTTCCACAGGGATTGAGGTACGGATGTCAAGATGTCAGAAACGACTTGACATTATTATTCGTGTATCTCCAGAAAAAAAAAAGAAAAAAATATTCGCGTATGCTATTATTTAAAAAAATAATAATAATAAAAAAATTCAAATTAAAAAAAAAGAGAGGATTTCACTTTCCTTTCTTTTCTTTGGTCCTTCCTCGGGTTTCCTGACGGCCTCACGACTCTGGCTGGAAGTAGGTGAACGGTATGGGATTTTTTTTAATAGGTTTTAGGTGAACTAATGAATACACACACACACTCGCACGCACGCACGCACGCACGCACACACACATAGAAAAAAAATGAAGAAAAAATAAAGGAGAGCAATGATGATGACATGTCAAATCGGTAAAATTACCGAATGAACAATACTGAGCTCTCTCGGAAAGAAAAAGAAGAAGAAAAAAAAAAAGAAATTTTTTTTTTGTATATGCTTTCTATACACAATAAATAAGAGTGCATGTTTAAACTTGAATATAATGGTGACACCTACTTTGTTCGTCGCCTAGTGTGTTTCATTTGGTCAGAAGTGAAGAAGGAGGAAAACAAAACTGGTTGAAAAGTTTTGCGTTAAGCAATTTATCCAAAAAGTTAGTTATATTTACTTTATGCATAAAGTACGTTATCTTCTTTGATGTCATTTAATCAAAAATAGTAATTCATCTACTCTCCCATCAAGGTCTTCACTTCATTTAACCTCAGGCCAACGCTGCAGTTGTATCCACTTGACAAATAAGTTCATTATCAGCAGCCGGGACTTAAGCAAAGATGAGCCGGCGAAAAAGCGTTCTATTTGTTTTTGCAGTGCTACGAGAACGCGGAGGCAAATGACTGTGAAGCAGCCTGATGAATGATAATGATTTCACTTGGCATTTGATTCTGATGTATAGACGGCAATCAGCAAAGCGTGAGCGTTTGCCTGCACTAACACGACAATTGCACGATGGGAAAAACATGACTTTGGCTGATGAATGAAATCCAATGTTAATTTGTTGCATGAAAAACGGACACAATTCCAACGATAATCGCCATCGGTTTTGATTGATAGTGCTATGTTTATTGTTCGTAAAGGCGGAGTCTCATTGGACAGTCAAGGTGTACCTAATGAAGTGTCCAACGGGAGGGCATGCTCTTATCAGGACAAACGGCTCGACAATTTATAACCGCCCCAGAAATAACACACAACCAATTATAATAACGTTAATTGAACACTCAAGTTAATGTGCATAACTGACACGGATGAATGAACATATGAAAACAAAAAAAGATGATCCACAGGGCAGGCCTCAAGTCATTTACGATACAGCCAGGAAAAATTTAAATGATAAAAAGTAAAGTGTCAGTACTGAGACGTTTAGCATTATATGTTAGCATTAAGCTAGCCTATTTTCATTGGTGATTGTATAGTTTGGTTGAACATTTTGGTGCTTAAATATACAAATATTTGTATATGGTCTCCAAGCCTCAAAGCGGGTTTGCATCGTAGCTTGCGGGTTAAAATTTGGATTTTGTGCCTCATCAAAACAAATTGAATAGCACAATATTTTTTTTTGTTTTTCCAAAATGTAGAGACTTTCCCAAAAAGCTACGCTGGGCTGGACGCACGCATTTTAAGGTTGCCACACCTACACACGAAGCGGTCGACCGTCAAAGGCAAGCTCGGTGCTACTGACACCACATTAGCTAGCTAGCAAAACGCTCCACTGGCTACTAGTGTGGCTAAACACATTGCAGACTCGCTTCTGAGTCAGTACTCATCACCTCCATGGCGGAGAATAAGCTACACATCAGGCACGTTTCGTTCTCACAAAAGGATGACAAGGACAGACGGAGGCATGCTAATTGCTAAGCTAACCGAAGACTGACATAGCTAGCGCGTTTAACAATTAAATCAGGCTCTTGGAGTGATCGAGTCCGCTTTTTGCAGACATCTGGCTAGAACCGCTTTTAAAGCGGAGAATATCTCAATTTGAAAAACAAAATGGCAGGCAAAATGATTAAGTGTTTAGACTCCGGAAAGAAAGTTTACTTGGTAAACAGAACCGCAAACTGCAATGAATTACGCCATCCTAAGCAGTATGGTTCGGAAAATGAATGAATGACATACAAGTAGTATAAAATATTTAGAATATCAGTAATATTATTTCTTTGGTTTAATAATTGCAACAAACGGGGGTTGACCGTATTTTTTCACGTACTGCCGTTGACATTTTTCCACTTGCAATGCTAACTTCCCTCCACTTTTGGCATCATCAAGCCCGCCCAACAGCGGGAGTTTCTGAAACGAGTCCAAAGTGGCTCAACGTTGTTCCGCCCCCTTTTGTCAGCCCCGATGAAGGATGTCGGCTCAGTTGTACCGCCGCCGCCGCCGCTGTGTCAGAGTCCGCCGCCCGGCTGATGGATCTGCACCGGCTGGATTCAGCAGCAGGCTCTTATTGAATTTCCGGGCGTCTGATTAATCTCAAGCAGACACGCGGAACCACCTGCACTGACTGCTGCATGAACGGCTCGCATCATACGGCACAAAAACGCAGCGTGGATTCGCCGGCACGCATGAGTCACCACCAAAGAGATCCGAACTAAAGTTTATAGCGGGTTAATTAATATATTTTATATACTGGATGATATTAAAATGTCCGGGGTTATTAAAAGCAACATGTATCATCTTCTAGCAGAGCATAGCGGATTTAACAATGGCGCACACTAAATCCTAGTCGTTACCTTTTAAAATATACCCTAATCATCCGCTTTTAAAATGAGGTATTTAGTTAGTCAAGGTGGCTGACTCCATTTGAAATATCTCCTTTAATTGTGACAAAAAAGCGTGTGGCAAACCAGATCAGATTAGCAGAGGATTATATTTGTAAAGACAACTTTGATGCTGAATGCAGACCAAGTAATTCATTAAAGTCTTAATAAGCAAAACAATCCAATTAGAGTGCCATAAAAGATGAAAGAAAGTGGCGTTCTCAATCAATTGGTCGCAGCAGAATGCAATTTTAGCCTGCAAACAAGTGGTGTCTAACATCTGGCTTGGGGGCCATCTGTGGCCCATTCTACGTTTTTAATCAACCCACATAATATTTTAAAAATATATGCATTAAATATGCAGATTAAACAGTTAAATTATACTTTTAAAATATGTTTTTCCATTTTAAAATGTTTTTATTCACCCCAAAATTTTTATTTATTTTTTTTAAGTACTTATTTATTTATTTATTTATTTACACTGCAAATATGAAACTGAATCTCTATTACAACAAGATATCACACAATTTTTTGGGAATAGAGAAATAATCATACTAATGATTAAAAAAGATGTAAAAGTATGTTTCGGTGTTAAATGGTACTATTTTTAATTTAAAATAATAAAAAGTTGAATGTTACAAATGATTACACCATTTGAAAATCCTTGTAATTTTGCTATTTTATTTTATTTAAAATTGTTGGTATTTTTTAATTAAAAATTTAGACAAAATGTATTTTTTTTTTGTAATAATACAAGATCCTTTTTCTTTAAAAAGTTAAAACATGTTTATACTATAACCAGACATTGTATATCACACACACCTTTTAAATAAAAATACTCCTATTTAAAAAGTAAATGTAAAAATTCCTGTTAGAATAATCAATTTTTATTATTTTTGTTACACTTGACCACGTGATTGTGAATTTAAAAATGTGTATATTTTCCTAAAATAAAATCACAAACAGAATATTAAATATAAAAAAGATGTAATGCTGCTTTACAATTTTTCAAATGTAAAAAAAAAGGTAAAATAAAAATATATCACACGGTTTATTTCAATAAAAAATAATATAAAACCTAACTTTTTTTTTTTTATATCCAGTCCTGCGCAGAACACTATTGTACTAAAAATAGCCTTATTACAGTCGGGCTGTACAATAAAATCATCCGCCCATCAGCTCTCCTGTTTTCACAAGGCAATAAAGACGTGATGGTTCGAACCTCGCAGGCATCATCAAGAGCGCACGTCCACCTCGGATTCAAACCAGCGACGGAGCCCGTGCGAGCTCCCTCACCTGTTCACCATCACGGCTGATGGGATGGCGCCGGCGAGCGCTAAGTGGGGTCATGACTCGCAATGCCACCTAATGGTATTGGCTGCGCCTAATGCCCTGCAACAACACCATTGTGCACCTGCCATCTTCACAATTTGGGAAGCCCATTCGTCTTAGCGGGGAGGAGGACTCCTATGCTTTCAAACACTCGGAACATGCGCGCATGCACTCACCGTGGCACACTCAATGAAAAGAGTGCTATAGATAGATGTGGCTGGCGGTGCACGTGTAGCGTGTTTAGGTAGACATTCTTCGCAATTCGGGTAAAAAGGTTGCAGTTACCTTGTAACTGGTTTAATAAACAACATTGCTCTCAAAGAACTATACATTAAATACTGTCATAATTGATATTATTTTAACTCATTCAGTCCCAGCCATTTTCACTGAAGCAACCCCCTTCGCTCCCGGCTGTTTGACTGGATTTTGACTGATTTTGCAAGACCCACAGAATATTGTGTTCTATTGCTATAAAAACATGCCTAAAGAAAGATTAGAGTCTCTTATTTCATCAGGGAAAAAAAGTATATACACATTGGGGAAAAAGCTAATAACAATTAAACCCTAAAAACTCCCACCAAAAAAGGAGGAAAGCCCGGTAAATAAATAATTAAATAAATAAATATTGGAAATGTATATGATGAGGAACCTTGGATTATAAACGATGGCAGCACAGAAACGTCCCCGAAGTTAACGAGATCGGTTGCTGTAACGTCTTATTTTACGGCGCTGATCAATGACGTCATTGATACAATCAATCGTCAATTTTGAAAAATTGCTCAACTGCAAAATGCCCATGGATCATCAGAGCCAGCTGATCAGATCTGTGCACAGCAAAAAATGTATTCTAAAATTTCAGGGTTACATTTCTGGGAGTTGACTTTAACTCCTGCAGTGTATTTAATTTTAACATTTTCAGAGTTAAATGGTGTCCATAGTAGGTGTTATTTTGCAGTCGATCACATTGTGCGACTGACACCGACCCGTGTTGACTAGGGTTAAATTTCAACCACCGTCTCAGTGTAAATTTTTATTTTTTTTAATTAACACAAAAGTGTTGTTTTAACTACAATTAGTGTTGACCAATGGAAATACTTATGTGCTAAATTTAATTAGGTAGGTGTTAATTTAACACTGCTGATTTTGCTGTGCAGTAGTTAAGGTTTTCAACAAGCTTTCTTAAAAACAACGTCAAAGCAATAACACTGTTGAAGACCGAGCTTCTACTCCGTTTTTTGGTCTTCAACCAGCAAGAAAACCGTCAAAACCGGCACCCAGCTGGCGCCTGGGGTGAAATTTCCCATTTCAGTCAGTGCTTGGTTCCCGTGCTTTCGGATGCTCTATAAAACTATTCATTTGGAATGATTTCTGCTTTGGAACATTGGAAGCGACTTCTTGTAACTTGTTGATTTTGATCATCATACTGCAAATAGACATTGGCGTGAGGTAACCGTCTCAAAGCTTCTCCCTTTTTACAGTCCAAGTGATTTACCCGATATTCAATCTGTCAGGGATTATGGCGCTATGACGGCTCAAGACCCGTATTGATTGTGAGAGAGCCGGGGGTCGCATCAGTAGATGTTCCTTGTCAGTGCTCTACCGGTTGTATTTTTCCACCGCTGATCAGTGGCGCCTATAAATAAAGGGCAGAGAATAAACAGGACGGGCGTAGCAGACGATCACTCATTCACGTCACGCTCCAGCTCCCTCTCAGCGCGTTGGGCCGCCGTCGACCTCCAGGCGAGTTATGGCTTATAACGCAAGGTGCTG
This sequence comes from Vanacampus margaritifer, assembly GCF_051991255.1. Taxonomy (NCBI): domain Eukaryota; kingdom Metazoa; phylum Chordata; class Actinopteri; order Syngnathiformes; family Syngnathidae; genus Vanacampus; species Vanacampus margaritifer. Next base: position 3,555,462 of record NC_135443.1, read on the forward strand.
ATACATACCGCACAGCACATTAGACCAAACAAGTCCTTCCGCACACGAACTTCGCCATATGGTCGGCTGCATTATGCCGCAGCAGCTGTGATATTATGGAGGAATTTCTCCCAAAGGAAAGAGCATAATAAAGCAACATTCTCCCTTCTTGTGCTATTCATTGGTTTTCAAACTGGGATCCAGGGACCCACTCCCAGGTTTTCCCGGGAGCCGTTGCTTTGGGGTCAGCAAAATCATTTGCGATCTATTACCATCATTTCCTCGAGAATAAATCGCACTTGTAAATTGTACGGCTACAAAAAAAATTGCTGATTTTCTTTTGTACGCGTGATTTGCGTGATTTTTTTGCTTTTTAATTCCTGAGGCGTTCCTGACAGGGCTGGGCAATTTATGGAAAAAAATACCGATTATTTTCCATTGATATTAAAAATCATGATTAATTAACACAATTATTCATTGATTTCAAAATTTTGTATTTATTCAGCTACCAAAATTCTACTTTAAATATCACCTAAAAGAACAACCGTTAAATAAACTACTAACTATAGTAGAAGAATAATATACCATGACAATAGCAATGAAGAACTACATTTATGTTTCCAGAATTATTATTATTATTATCTAAGTTGATGTGTCGAATCTGCTGCTCTCCGTCATTCACTTGCATTTACCTAAAGTATGCTAGCTTCTGATTGGTTAGTGTTAGTCAGCTGATAGGCGATCAGGAAGTGTTTTCGCTCTAACTGTCGTGTATGACGAGTAAAGTTTAAATTAAGAATGAATCCGTCTCCATCCTGCCTTTTCATTTTATGAACAGTGTCTCATTACCACCAGCGAATCCTCACGATTAGACCTACGTGTATTTCTCGTAAGTTTCTGAATTTTTTTCGCGCAAATTTGCCACTTTATAAAGTGGCAAATTTGTGACATTTTTCTCTCGGAATATTGCCCCCGCCTTCTAAAAAAATATATATATTGTGGCCCTAATACGCCGTTGTCAATTTCCCTTTGACTGCTAGCATTAGCGCTAACAATATGTCCAGGTATTTAAATATATAATTTGTGTAATTATTTGTATTGTGCATTTAGTTTTACAGTAAATTCCAAATCGCCAAATCACAAATAAGTTTCAATTAATGGCCCAGCCCCAACACTTATTTTTAATGTATGTTCAGATTATTAGGGGATCATTCCCTGCTATATGTAGGGGTCACCATTGTGACAGATGGTGAGCCTCGTCATCGTTAACTGCCCTCGCGTCGGCTTCTTGGAGGCAAACGCCATCCGTGCTGGGAGAGCGATGACCTCCGGCCCTGCGTGTGGCGGCGGGAAGCCCAAATCAATGCAGATGTATTTATGAGATGCAGGCTTCTGTTTGCACCGATAATTTGCCTCTGTGGGGTCCATCGCTGTGCACGTAGATCATCTGTTAAACACATCTCATCTTTCACAACCCGAGCTCCCTCAGCCTAAGAAAAAAATTAAAATAAAAAATAGAGCTAATTAGCCGGGCTGACTGCGGTGCTTCGCCCTCTTTCTCAAATCTCAATAGATATTTTTGTATCTGCACTGTGGTTGCCTCCATTAGGGAAAGGCTGTGAGAGGGAGTGACGTACCCTACAAAAAAAAGGAAGAAAAAAATGGCTGACTCCAAGGCTGTAATTGCAATGGTGTGAAATGAATAAGGTCATTAGCGTTAATGTCTGTCTTGTCATTACAGTCTATTTGTTAAAGCCTTTAAACATGCTGGCACCGCCGGGATTATGAGGCAAAAAGGCTGAAGGGGAATTTTCACCACTTGGTGCATCACAAAGAAGATCTGTCAACGTTTTTTTGTTGCAACGAGGTCCATAAATAATGGCAGCGCAACACAATCATCATATTTTTGGCTCTAAACAGCATGGCACTTCCGAGGTGGCATGTGTTAGCATGAGGCTAGCGGCTAACTAATGACGGACGTTTAGTTTGACAGAATTCCTCAAGATTTTTTTTTTTTTTGATGACCTGCTCACTGTCAAGTCAGGTCGAATCAAAGAAGAAAAAAACACAAGGACAGTCTAAAAAAAATGATCAAGATCATAATAACGCTGTATGTTGCTTGACTCATACACTCCCAACTATTTGTAATGAAGCAACCCCCTTCGCTCCTGGCTTTTTTACTGGATTTTGGCTGATTTTACAAGGCCCACAAAATATTGTGTTCTATTGCTATAAAAACATGGAACCTGCCCAAAAGTAAGATTAGAGTCTCAATATATTTCTATCCGTTTCCGTTTTGCAGCAAAAGAAAATCGTTTTTTGCAACATGGCACTGGTTGATCTCTTATACTCTGCTGCCACCTGCTGACCGTTTTTGTCATAACCACCTTTGCTTCAAACATTCTCTTCAGTTCAGAGGCTGCATCAAAGCAATGCTCTAGCATACAAAACAATTTTAAAAAACATATAATCGCGTTGGCAATGAGGCAAAAGCTTAACATCCATAAAAATCGTAATTATTGGGGCAAACGTTCTAAGATTTTCAGAGGTTGAAATGGGCATGAATGGAGATGTGCACATGAATTTTGGTGACGATCAATCATGCTTTTTAAACATAAGTAAGGATGAGATTTTTTATTTTTATTTTTTTTAACAGTGAAGTATTTTAGACTGCCCCAAAAATCGGTTGAACGGTGGCTTAGATCTGGAAAAACTCGCAAGCTGCGTCACTTGTATCTCAAGGCCACCACTTTGCCAAGAACACCATTCATCTTTTTCCTATTAATCTATTAGCTCCAAAAGCAAAATGATCAAAATCGAAACTGAACGAAGCGAAGCCATTTCTGTGTACAGTATTTTTCCAAACACGTACATAACGAACAGACGACACTCTTACTTCATCAAATGGCAATCACACGCCTAGCCAGTATCCGCTACAGATGACCCTTGACTGCATCAGATGCCCCCCCCCCCCCCCCCACCCCTCAACCCCAGGCAACGGGCAGCCCCATTTGTCTACTCGATGCGGCTAAACAATCTGTCCACCCAGCAGGTTCTCTCGGGCCGGACTCTCGGCCACTGACCCGAATTGGTGAACGACCACGCCGTCTGTTGGCCTGCCCCGTTGGCGTGAGCTGCGGCCACATGGCCACAATATTAGGTACACCCACGCGGTCTAATGACATCCAAAGCAAGAACAAAGTATCTTTGAAATGATGACTGGGTTTTGATCGACACCGTCTGAGACGATTTCATTAAACAAGACAGAAAATGCGAACACGTTCTCGATAAAGACTGTGACCCGTCTCCATTGGGTCTCATTAGATTGCGCAGGTGTGTCCATCTGGTGTCTGTAACGCAATTTACTGCAATGCACTCGCTGGTGATTGCACAAGAGGCTTCTTTCCCACCGCGAGTTGTGACACGCACACGCACACACAAAATAAATTGCCAGGAGGTTATATCGTCGACTACTGTGATGAGAGTTTCACAATACAAAACTTAATATAAGTAAAGTTTATTAAAGTACTTCCTGTTCAATGTTCTTTGCCAAGAGTTGGTGCCCAAGTCAAAAATGGCAACATGAGAATAAGTTTTTGTGGTTTTCAATAAAATGTTAGATATTCGCACCCCGGGTATATGTGAAGTGTTCCATCAGAGGATGCATTTTTGATTTATCCCACCAGCAATGGAATTGTCTTTTCTTTACAGTACTGCTGCAAAGCCACTAAGGAAAAAAAAAGCAGACTATTTTTACACGCGGTTATTCGGTACATGTAAAGTACGCAGCTGGGTTTGAGGGTCACTTCCGGAATTAACTTAAAAATAGAGTATTGAATAATTTGAAAAATACATATTTCCTAAGAGCAATTATTCTGTAGGTAGACAATAATTATATTATTTCATTAGTTATCTCTTTATTGATGTTGTTATTGTATTTGTGTTTGACATTTATTCCAGCCAATTTAAACTAGCGCACAATGATATTTCAGCCTATCAAACTGCTCGCTAGACAGGAAGTCCCTCCCTTCTTTCTACCTCCGAAGGTTGCGCAGCATGTGAGCGTGTGACGTGAGCGAAGTGAATTCATTGAACGAGAGAAAATTTACATAAAAGAAACAAAACTGTGTCTGAGAACATCGATATCGCTGTTAATAAGGCAGTCGATTTCTAGCCGCTGCACACAAGTTCAACTTGCTTAATGAACGTTACTGTTTGACGAATAGTGATAAGCATTAGCATTAGCTTAATGTGCTAATCTGCTACCTGCTGTCGTAGCCCTTCGCAAGAATACGACGTGGATTGACTCAGCGTTGCCATTTTCTGTGCTTAAAATATGAATTGGTTTCATGAAGAAAATGTTTTATTTTCACTTTGAAGAGTAACAAAAAGTTATTGAGGTATTTATTATGTATGATGTATTCAGCCATTTTCAGCAGTAAAAAGTTAATATTTTGTCCAGAATGAATTTGATAACTTCATTATTTTTCTTGTACAATTAATAACTTTAAAAACAAATGTTTCCACTCATCTGTTTTTTGAGTTTGGTCAGCAAACTGAACCATGATTGGTCGTTACCTACTTCCTCAGCACAGCTTATGTCATCTTCAGTCGACAGCAAGTGGAAAAATTTGTATTTAAAAAACTTTTTTGAACATAGACAACAGTTCAGCTAACGTTAGCACGTTAGCTTCTAAAGCGTTGCTAGCTAACGTTAGCCGTTGTGACCGAAAGGTATTAATTGTACATGAAAAATAATGACGTTACCAATGTCAAATTCATTCTGGATGGCTGGTTGAGTCAAGTATCCCTTTACGCGATGTCTGCCATCTAGTGGTGAACATTATTATTACAACTTAAAGATGGTAATCCACAGTAAAAAAAATAAAATAAAAATACTTTCAAACCTTAATCGAGGGCCACCAGTTGCTTATCTCTGGTGTACAGAATATTGCCACAACAAAGGACATACACCCATTTTTAATTATCATAATATCCCAATTACAATAAAATGATCATATTACATACATTTTTTGGATGGTATCTAATGCGACGTCTGGGTAATATAAATAAATGAAAAAATTTAACAGGACGTCCAGTCTCAGCATGCGCCAAGCGGCCTTGACACCTCGACCGCGGCCATATGGCCGGTGACATATTGCTCTTCATTACGCCTCAAAGGAACGACAAGCCTCCAGGGGCGATTGCTGACCCTCTGACAAAATCCCATTCACGCAGTAGCAAAAAACTGGTCTGCATTACTTTGATGAACAGCTACTGTTGTGTTTGACATGACAACAAAAGGCCCACTTGGAGTAAATATTGGCCCAGCGTGAATGAGATTAGACAACGTTATGCTGAGTAACAGCCCTAGTTGTGCCATTGTCTTCAAAGTCGAAATTATTTTTCACAGCTAGGCCTAAAAAGCACGATAAAAGGGACTTGAAATGGTGTTTGCAGAAAGCGGCCAACAAAACACAATCCAACAGAGGCGTTCTTTTGTGTGGGTGTGTTTGTATGAATACCTATTGTGCTAATAATCTAACAACTAGAGTGTTAGAAGAAGGCACGCATTATTCCACTGGCAACGTTCAACAAGAAAGAGACTGGAGATATGTACACATTAGAAAATCCCCACAGCAACTTGGCCTATAGAAGAAGAAGAAAAAAAAACGTGATGGACTATATAGAAAGCATTTGCATGAAAGCCGGGATGTTCCATTTGCGTGAGATGAAAACATACTGGAAACCTCATTAACCCAATTGAAATGAGCCAGTCAGCGAGTGCGGAAAGGTCCGGACCCCTCGTCACATTCCCATTACGACGTCGCTAAAACTGTCAACGGAAATAGAGGTAATAGCTTGTCCGTACCTCGTTTCCTTTTTGCAAAGTATTTCTGTTCTGCTCCCGGCGTAAATATGATATTGTTTCTGTGGCTGTCTAATGGAGGCGGCGCTTTTTCCGGATTTAAGCGCATTTTCTCTTTTCAGCGTGTCCGCATTTGCCTCTGTCGCAACGATATTGTGTGAGGTAGAGAAAGGGACAGGAAAGGACGAGTGTTTCCATCAGTGAAAAAACGCCATTGAGGCGGATGTGAAGTGAGTTGGGATGCGATTGTGGCATTTTACCATCTGTTTTTGCAACCTTGCACATTCAGTATGCTAACAAACACAAGGTCCTCGACAGTCATGTGTCTGGACTATAGTATAGTAGTAAGTATGATTATAACAGGGATGTGATTTGACCAAAGTGAAATTATCTGAAAATTTAGCCGGGGGTCTGGGGGCCGCTGGCACCCAGCTAGCCCCCCGGAGCTCATGGGTTTTCCGTGTTTTTAAGTACTTTCAATGCACTCACATGACAAAGAAATAGACAAAACAACAGCATAAATTTTCAATGTATATTGAACTATCCCATATAAAATGGCAGTTTTAGTCAACTCAAAATCAGTCACATTCAAAAACATTGGACTGCCTTTGCTTTTAAAAACTATCACATCTAACTAATGTGATTACTAAGTTAACACATAAATAATGTTGAAGAGTTCAAATTTCATGAACAAATAATTGTATCATGACCAAATGAAAAGTAACTCATATTAGAGCATACCACAAATGTCTTTGTTATAGCAGAAGATGTTATCTGTCGGAGTCATGTGCATACACAATGAACTACTTTAAAAAAAAAAATAAATAAATAAATAAAAATCTGATTTTTTTTGGGGGGGGGGGGGGGGGGAGATAAAAAAAAGCGGAATTCCGCGAATTAGCGGAAAAATCACATCCCTGTTATAATCAAATTTTGCCCATAAGAGGACCAATAGAAGTCTTCTTTCTTTTCTCAAACATTTTGCTATACGGGTAGGACTAATAATAATAATAATAATCAACATTGCACCACCACCACGATAAATTACTCATACAAATACCACCAATAATACTTAACAATAATGATAATATCTATATTCCTACTGTTAATACAGCTACTTTGAATAATAAAAATAAAAACAATAATAATAATAATAAATTTCGGTCCTCCTGTTTGTGGCAGTGAGTTTGTTTTTTCTAGCATTGCTCATGATTTGTTTGTACTTTATAATTTATACTTCTATCTAATTGGTAGCACCTTTTGTTCCAGTTTTGTTTGTCACTTTAGTTTTTTTTTGTAATAAAGACTATTTGAGTTTTCCGACGTCTTGTTGCTGCTTTGTGTCCAACTAATGACAAACCATAACAATTATTAGTCGTAGCATTAGTAGTTTCAAGCAAACACGATGACGCAGCATTTAGCTCTTATGCTGCACGCAAATGGATTAAGCTACCAACAAAATTGAAGTCAGCCCCAAGTGTAAAATCTTTTCAATCCAGGTTAAAAACTATGCATTTAGCATGATTAAGGTCTTTTAATGCATTTCTCAAATCATTTGTGTTTGTTATTTCTTAGTAAGCAAATTTCTATTTCTTTATTTTAGTTTTAAATGTCTTTAACTCTTTTGTTTGTAAATGTTTTGTGTTTAATGTGAAGTACATTGAGTTATCTTGTCTATGACTTGTGCCATATAAATGAGGCTGCCTACAACGGATGGTGATGATTATTTTGTTGAATAATATACTTGTCTTCATTAGAATAACAAACAATACATTCTTTGAAATATTAAATGTTAACACAGAGACTATACATGGGCTTCGATGTGTATGGTTTGTGTATGGTCAACAAACTAACCGTAAATTTGAAAGATGAAGAGTGAAAACAGGAAGTATTTCAAGCTCAACCTCATTTTTGATAAAGAGATTAGAAAGAAATTAGAGAATGTTTTTATACTCTCAACGACTTTCGGGTTCATTTTATAATGTACATTTTGGGCATGATTATTGAAGTATATTGTGAGATGATGAGTCACATTTGTTAGTTTGGAATAAACAGGATTTGTTTATTGTAAACACAGAGGTATCGTATGATGTTCCACAGTTTGTATATTGAAGTTTTTAAGTGTGTTTAAAGACCAGTGCCATAAATGCTATAAAAAAAACATGCCTAGGGAGTATTTACATAGGCGTCTTCTATACGGTATTGCGGATTTCACTTTTTGCGGGGGTGGCCTGGAACGTAACCTCCACGATGGAGCAGAGTTCACTGTATAAAATAAATATTGAGTATATGTTTTTTTTACTTTACAAGCATTATACTAACTGTAGCAATGAGAGTAGATGAGGTCCACAGGAAGCGGCGTCGCAGAGGGCAAAACAACATTACAGCCCGGACGACTCGAACCACCGCTGGTAATTGCGTTTAGCAGACTGCCTGTTGGAGCTGGACGAGTCATTTAGCAGGCTCTGTCAGACGAGTACGTGCAAGTATTAGGGAGCGCTGACGTTGGAGGTTGACGTGCTCCAACAACTCTCCGCATCCACTAAATCAGCCCATCGCTACAATGCCCCGAGTTCCCCCGCTCCGACAGGGACCTTTACGTGGATTTCTTTGCCGGAGCCCCGCCGTAAATCTGCGGCGTTATGAAACGTGATGGCCATATCACGCTGCGCAATCACACTGCGCAGTTGACATTTTGAAAAAATCCCTCCTGCGTGATCCCCAGGTGAAGAATGATCGTCAGCTCAATACCTTTCTATAATGAAAAGGCTTTTGTGCGCATAAGGAGGCCCGACGGTGGCTTATCATTATTGGGAAGATGTTTGAAATCCCAGCAGGTGACAAACTAAACGTCGCGGAGATAGATAGACAAGTGGTTGACCTAAAAAGCAAATGTCAAATATTTCTTTGCCCTCATAATTTATTTTTTTTTTTAATTCTGCTGATTGTAACGTCGTATGAACTTTCTCCTTCAACCTTGTCTCGTTCTCTGATATCGTTTGTATCTGATACGTGTCAAAAGGAAATATAGCTGCCTATTTACGTTTGTGCATATGACCGCGCTTAAAGAAAAATGGCAAGGCACTTCTTTGCAGCCGCCAGCCTGGCTGCATTCAAACTGTCCTTGCATGCACATTTTTATTAAATTTCCTGTCTCTTGCCTATTAATTTCATGTAGCAACAGATAAGATGACGATCCCTTTTTATGGCTTTTTTCAGTCGACTTACTCAGGTGGCAGAATTTTTTAAAGTCGACACTAATGTTATGAGAGGCAAGTCAACATTGACTAGTCGCTGACGACACCATTGATATTTTGTCAAGACTTCAAAATAAAAGCACGCCAGCTGCCTCCTCCTAAAAACAAAAGCAGGTGGTTAGCTACTAGTGATGTAACGATAACGTCAATATCGCGATATCAAGCAGAGATTTCAAGCCGATATTCATTTGCAGTAAACGGGAAAATATTAGCGTTTTAAAATAAAAAATAAAAGCTTTTTTTCTTTTAATTTCAAACATATAAAGAATAGACAGCTTTGTTTAAAAATTATAACAAAAAATTCAGGGAGCTTCCAGGATCATCAGCATGTGAGCTAAGTTAAAAAACTAAGCAAGTAAATATTTCCCTAAAGATTTTTTTTAATTGTAAATAAAGTTTTCCAAATGTCAGCATAATTTCTTAATTTAACTTCTTCATCTTACAAATCCTGATTAAAACTCTAAATTTGCTACGTTCACAAGCATTCACAGCTCGGTGAGATACCAACTTTATCGGCCTTCAGATTGGTAAAAAGGCAGATGCTGATATTTGTCAAAATGCCTCATATCGGCAAGGATAATCGGCCTAATTAAAACTGCCACAATATTCTTGCTGTCATGTCACGAAATTAAAAGCACGCATGCATCTCTTTAAAAGACCAAGTTGTTTTCCATTTGTGCAGTTCTAGCAGAATCTAGTGGTTAGTTTATTAGCGCAGTTTAATTTTAATTAGGCATGTTTTGGCCACCTACATTTAAGACCCACGCTAATAGCCATATGAAGAGAAACGGAACATGTTTGAGTTGTGCTATTATCATTTTGTGACATTTGAATATCGTTACATCTCTATTAGCGACTAATCACGCGCTTGCGGTGTAGCGAGCTCACGCACATTGCTAATACCTTGCATGTGGGAAAGGACAGACACTTTTTCAGCCGTTTCTGCTCAGTGATGTCATTTCCAGTGTGTAGTATCAATCAGGGCGAGGAACCGCAGTACTGAGGTCTTGAGTGATTGCCTGGCTGCGGAATAACTCCATTTTACGGTTAGAAAAAAAAAAAAAAAAAAAGAGACGGAGAAACCAGTCAAAGAAAGTCGCTTATAGCCGCTTAAATTTTTACAGGCCTCACTTACAGCCTCCCTTGTCTGCCTTTTCCACTGCAACAAAAAGCTAATTACAGACAAATCTGCGATGATGCATCAGTGGGACAACAGCAAGTTTTAACGATAGCATGACATTTATGCAAACCGTGGCCTGTGTGCGGATAACAGATCAGTAACGACCTTAAAAAAAAAACATTTAAATCACAAAACTTTGGAGAAAAAAATATATTTACGACCTTCCAAAGCTGTGCTTTAAGAAGTATTTCACCCCTGTCTGTGCTGCAGCTTGGTGCAATGCATTATGGGATGTTTTAATAAGGCCACCGTAGCCCCGCCCGCTGGCCTGTATGAGTGCGCATTTCTGAACGTCATCATGCGTCGTGACGGATGTACAGTAAAAGTACAAACAGTTTCTCTTTTTAGATAGATGAGAAGATAGAATTAAATCCTGAATTTTGCAAACATGTTCTGTCTTGGCAAAAAAATTTACATAATTTAGGCGTGAGGGTTTGACAATTTCCTTGGGTTCGATTTGCATTACATAATCCAACATTCATTCTTTTATGTGTTTAAAAGAACAAGCTGTAGACTTAATAATGGTTTTATGTCAGTATGACCTTCCAACAAGTAATTTCCATTTCTATTCCGTCTGCGGGGAAAATTGTTAAGAGATCCAAACAAATGGAAGGTTGACCCATGCGGCTTTCCGCTGTACTTTATCTGCAATTCCATGGCTTTATCAGTTTGTTAGAGTTTTGATTTTTGTGTGTTACCTTTGAGTTTTCACTGGGGAGTTGTGTGTGTACGGGAAGGGGGTGGGGGGGTGGGGGGGTAGCGTTCCTACTTCTGAAAATATCAACATCGCTCTGTTGATCCCACCGTTGCAAATGTCAGCTTGCTACGTTGAATTCACCCAAACAAGTCAAAGCGCCGAGCATAAACAAACCTTGACAAGGTCCTTGATGGGAACCAGTGAAGCCGCATGAGTCTCAGGCCGGGGGGGGGGGGGGGGGGGTAGGGGGGGCGGGGGCGGCGCGGCGCGGCTCTGACCGTGAGTGAACACAAGCTTTTCTATGAGCAGCAACGTTTTAGGTTTCTACCAAAGAGCCAAATAAACAGCTAAAGTTGCACTAGCACTTACCCAGGTTGTCATGGTAATAAAAAGCATTACTCTGTATTTGCATGAGACAGAATCGACCCCCACAAAACTTATTTAAACCAGAAAGTGACAAAAGGACCCAAGATCTTTTATTAAGACACCTGGGCCTTAATTATTTTTTAATTAAAATGCATTATTTATTTATTTATTTATTTATCTATTATTGTGTGTGTGTGGGGGGGGGGGGCATTTTACTTAATGTTTGTTATTTGCTTTTTTTTTTGCATTTGTCTTTTGTTTTGGGGGGGGTTTCAGTAAATATTAAGACACCAAATCATATATATATATATATATATATATATATATATATTTATATTTATATATATTTATATATATTTATATATATATATATATATATATATATATATATATATATATATATATATATATATATATAAAATGCCAAATATTTTTTAATTGTGGGGAGGAAAATGCAGAACATGTCAAATAAGTGGCATCATCCAATCAATCAATAAAATACAGTATATGGGCTCTATTTTCGTAGACGGGTGCGCACGTATGCTTGGCCTGAAAACTGGCACATTTTCATTTCCGTGCCGCGGTATGCTTACCATGCTTGGGAATTTGGATTTGAATTTGCTTTGCACCCCCTGCTGGGCGTCATGGTCAACTGCTGACGTCTTTGTACTCGCCCTCAGCGCACATGACAACTTGGTGACAGAAAATAGACGAGAATTTAGAGCAGCTAAAAGCAGGTCTAAGTTGTGGCGCCGGTGGTGTAGCGCGGAACAGACAGATAAGATTCTGCGCATTTCCATGAAATCAGGTCTCGTAAATAGGTTATGTAAACAAATCGAACAACTTTCTCTCGTACGGCTGCATAACTAATAATAAACACTTTGCTTAAATGAATACTTGAACGCAGTGGGTGATATTTTCCCACTTTGCGGCAAATAAGCAACGTTGACATTTGCAGTAGAAGGTTGTTCATTCTCCGTCTAAACTGTAACCTTGGAGTAAATTGATGGCGTTCTGTAATGGAGTCAGTTTGCTTTCCACTTCAGCTCACGAGTGACGTGTGTTTGTGGGTTTTCCCGTTTGTTATTACTCTAAGTGCTTTAACTCGGCCACATTAGTTGACTCATAATATTAATGTAACGCCTATTGTGACATTTTGCCACAGAAGAGAAACACCGATACAGTCATGTTGTATCTTCTGTAACAATCCTGTGTGAAATTGAAAGTTCTTTCTAAACATCATAGATGTAAACTCTTTTGTGTGTGTGTGTGCCGATGAAAGCTTCTATTGTGCTGCGGGTTTTGAGAGAAATTGAGAAAAATATGTTTTTCCTGTGTGTCCACCACCGGCCAGCCACATTTCCATATAAAGAGATGGTGACTTATTGGAAGTCATTACAGTTCCGCTTTCATCGCCTTTTGGCACTGGAATGAATTTGTATCTTTGGGGTATGGATATGTGAAGGTAAACAGCTTGCCAAAAGGCACACGCGCGCGCACACACACACACCTTAAAATGAGTGTGATTTCGCACCCGTAGCACAAGCCCCGACACAAGGAAAGATATTTCATGAAAAGACGTGTACCGTGTCCCCGATCATGGCCGCATTCGAGCGTACAACATGCACCAATCGTGATTGCCGCGGCGCCTTTTGATGGCGAATAGGAAGCGGAAGAATGAAAGGCGGCCGTTGCGAGAGTGGGGGCGTCCATTTGGAGTAAAAATGAAAGACTGATGAATGTGCAGCCTATCCCAAAATAGAAATCCACTATTGCTTTTTTTTTTTTTTTTTTTCCTCACCAGTGGCCACTTCAAGCATCTCACTGCATAAATTCCTCCTTTTCTTAGACACTGTGAAGTTCATCATTCCAAGATAATTGTTACTATTATGAAGCTGATTGACAAAGAACAGCCTGGTTGCACGGGTTAGACAGCGGCGACAAAAAAAAACGGTAAGATTCAATGAATCCCCAGAGCTCAGACAGACAAGAAGGCACAGTAAGAGGTTGCAGTTTCATCTCGCCATGTATGATGCAATTAGTTTCGAAAGAAACAAAAATGAATTTTCACTCTAGGGTTGATAAAAAGCCCAAAGCAATAGTATTAGATGAGAGCAGCAAAGTGAACGAGTGTGATTGGACCTCCAGCGGGTGCATGCACAGTTGGGTCAAAAGTAACCCAATTAATGATCAATAATGGACCGATCCACTTCATGGGTTAATTTGACACAACTTTCTGGGTTGTTTTATACAAAATGACCCAATTTTTTGGCCCAAGTAACGGATCTGACCAATATTTACGAGTTGTTTTACACTAAAAGACCCATTTCTTGACTCAAAGTTGGGTCAAATAGACTCAAGTAGAGGATCAGTCCCTTTTTGACCCATAGTTGGGTTATTTTTGACACAACTCTTTTTAGAGTGTAAGATTAACTCATTGACTCCCAGCCATTTTCACTAAAACAATCAATCCCCTTTCACTCTCGGCTGTTTTACTGGATTTTGCAAAACCCACAGAATATTGTGTTTCATTGCTATGAAAACGTGAAATCTACCAAAAGAAAGATTAAAGTCTCTTCTTTCATCAGGAATTTTTTTTTTTTTTATCTATTTCCATTTAGCAGCAATTTGCATTAGAATATAGCTACATTTCATCATAATTCACAAATCTATTTAGAATTCTATTAACAAGAGCATAATACAGTAAAATAAAGTGATAGTTGGGAAAAAAAGTGACAGAGATTAAATTGCTTTTGTTTTTATTATTATTATTTAATTTAGTGATTATTAGTTATTTTAAAAATGTTTACTTCTACAACATTCTAAGTAAATCACAATGTCCCACCACTAGCCAATCATGGGGGCTACCTGGTGCTGACTGGCACCATGTTGGTGACCCCTGTTCTATATCATCTACAATGTAAAGAGCTGGAAGTGATGTTTCACTCTACTAAATTTCATGTCTAGGCCTCACTGTTCCAATACTTTTGGGGTGTACTTCTAGAAAAGGCCGCATAGCAACAATGGAAAACAGTGACGAATCATATAATGCACGCATCAAACAATAGTTAATATTTGATTACAAACGTGCAAGTGTCTAACGGTAGCTAAAGAGGAGCTAGAAGAATGAGAGGCAGCGTATGGAGAAAGCGGAGCGGGTAGTGAAATATTCATGGCGGTTGGGCGGTGGAGGGAGGTGACGTGGAGCATGCGGGGGGAGGAGGGGGCTTCTGGAGGAGTGCGAGTAATGAGCACAGAGGGAGACACCCCCCCCGCTCGACGACACAGCTGGAGGCGCGCAACTACAAGTGTGCGATAATGGAGGAGCAAACAAAAGTGGATGGAAGACTTTTGACTATAGAAATCCTATTTGACTCAGACTGGATTTATAAAAACGGATTTTCCTTCCCCGCTCTGATAAAAAAATATAATAATATATAATAAAAATATTCCTTCATGTGATCTTTCAACATTCACTATTTAATTCCAAACCTCATTAGCGGGTGAGTCAAAGAAGGCTTATTCTCGCTGACTTTGGGCGAGAGGTGGTGTCGTATCAACATACGAGGTTTCCTGGTTTACGAACGCTACTTTATATTTACCAGAAGTGGGCATTCCGTCACTACTGACAAACTGTGCGTCAGTCCGTCACTGACCAATGACAAGAACATAAGCACTGATGGAACGCCCACCTTTGACTGTCGGTCCTAAAATAGTGGTGACGGAGTGATGGCAGACAAATGGTTAAAATAAAACGACGGACTGACAATTACGGTTTGGTTTACCTTAAAAACAAATACGAAGCAACAATGACGGAAGGGTGCCGAATGACGGACCAGCTAAATTTTGTAAAAGGCCCACCTCTGATATTTTTACCCAAGATGTGTTTTCCATACCAAAAAAATGCTGTAATTACAGTAGGCTTTTGATAAAGTTGAAGCTTGCCAAAATGGCTGCCTTCCTGATGAATTTCAAAAGTGGGTCCATGAGACGTTTTTTTCCAGTGTCCAGTCATGATAAACGTGTCAGCCAAATTCTGTGTCAATCGGAACTACTATTTAGCTCTTTGACTGCCAAAAACGTTAAATAACGTTTAGTAAAATCCTATGGAGGAGTGCCAAAGACGTTAAAAGACGTTTTTTTCAAAACAGAGGTGGAACTAACCATTTTCTATTGTTGATTACTCAAAAACGGAATAAGGTAGAAACAAACTTTTTTTTCTGATGAAAGACGAGAGTCCAATCTTTCATTTGGTAGTATGTGTGTTTCCATAGTCCAAACACATAATTTTCTGTGGACCTTGAAAGATCAGTCAAAAATGCTTTAATCGGCTGGCACCCACGGCATCCCTTTTCTGAAAACGTCTGGCAGTCAAAGAGTTAAAATAGTGGTGACGAAGTGATGGCAGACAAATGGTTAAAATAAAACGACGGACTGACAATTACGGTTTGGTTTACCTTAAAAACAAATACGAAGCAACAATGACGGAAGGGTGCCGAATGACGGACCAGCTAAATTTTGTAAAAGGCCCACCTCTGATATTTTTACCCAAGATGTGTTTTCCATACCAAAAAAATGCTGTAATTACAGTAGGCTTTTGATAAAGTTGAAGCTTGCCAAAATGGCTGCCTTCCTGATGAATTTCAAAAGTGGGTCCATGAGACATGTGTCAATCGGAACTACTGTTTAGCTCTTTGACTGCCAAAAACGTTAAATAACGTTTAGTAAAATCCTATGGAGGAGTGCCAAAGACGTTAAAAGACGTTTGTTTCAAAACAGAGGTGAAACTAACCATTTTCTATTGTTGATTACTGAAAAACGGAATAAGGTAGAAACAAGCATTTTTTTCTGATGAAAGATGAGAGTCCAATCTTTCATTTGGTAGTATGTGTGTTTCCATAGTCCAAACACAACATTTTCTGAAAACGTCTGGCAGTCAAAGAGTTATGAAGGAAGTCTAGGAAATGACTATGTGAGTTTGGGGTGTTGTCGAGGGTTGGTTGGACTGTACAATAATTA